>NC_068424.1:54755974-55107224 GCF_023373465.1 Oncorhynchus keta | reverse complement strand
AACATGTGATTCTGAGAGAAGAAAACAAAGTCGCAAAATGACCGGGAAAACCCAGAAGCCTACACCTTCCCTCAATGTCCTGTTCATTTTAGGGACAAAGCAAACCCACTGCCTCAACAATACCTTATCCACTGAGATATGATAGAATGTCACGAGATAGAGAGCCTTTGGCTGCTGCTCCTGGAACTGGTCCATGGGACTTGGCAGTGGAACGGAGAGTGGAAGGAACAAGGACATGTCAATAAGAGAATCCTTCACTGTGGTCCATCTGCCTGGTGCTTTTATACACTAGGGGGGCACCTCGCCCTCGCCCCCCCTCTCACACACACACACCCACACACACACACACACACACACACACACACACACACACACACACACACACACACACGAGGGTCCACGAGGGTCGTTCTGAACTCGTTTCTGTATTTAGAAACAGATCCGATTAGCATTCCTGCAACATTATTTTGTTGAAATATAATCTGACCTCAGAAATGGATTGCACCTAAATTTGACATGAATTTATAGGATTCATAGAACATTCAATAAATATAGTGCCTAACATCCAATTTGGACCAAAAGTGTTTTCTACTAACAATGATTAAGAATCCAAAGAAATTGTCAGAAGCCACCCACAGACCCCTCACACCAATCCCTCCCTAACAACCAGCATCAGTTCTCTATGTCTGACAACACAGGCGGTTGTGGCACCTTAATTGGGGAGGAAGGGCTCATAGTAATGGCTGGAATAGAATACATGGAACGGTATCCGACTCAAACACATGGTTTCCATGTGGTTGATACCATTCCATTCACTCCGTTCCAGACATTATTATGTGTCTGACAAGTAGTATGAAGCTGCAGCTCTGAGTACTGATTCTTCATACTATGTATTGTATTCTCAGTGAATTTGGTGATGTTTTTTTCTCCTGTTCAGAGAAATTAGTCACTTAAGTTGTTTGTTTTGTGTCCCATCCGACATCCTGACATAACCAGGTTCTGACCACTAGATGGTGCCGTTCCTGCTATTAGGTCAACAAAGTTTGAAGTACCCCCACCTCTAAAATGTTAAAGGGATAGTTCACCCATTTTACAAAACAACATTGTTTCCTTACCCTGTAAGCAGTATATGGACAAGATTTGAATTTCCGGTGATTCATAAGCTGGCACAGTGGTTTGCACTGCACACGCTTGTTGAAAGGAAGATAGATATGAAAATCAAGTCACACTGGATTTATCAGAATATTTGAGGGCAGTTTGACATTCTCTAAAGTCAGTTCTTCCTAACAGCTGAGGTTAGGATCAGACTTGGATAGACTGATCCTGGATCAACCAGCTGCCATGGCCAGAACAATACGTCTACTGCTCTGTACTGTTTACATTTGGCCCCTGACTTGTGAATGAGGAGCTGCTTAACTGTACTAGCCAAATAAACCCTGACCAGCTATCCCTTAAGCTCAGACTTTGTTGTCTCTGACTGTATTGTGTGACACCAGCCTATACCTTAAAAGGTTTCTGAGGGCAGGACTGAAAACAGCATTGAACATAACCTCAACTTGGCCTACATTGCTAGGATTACATTAGCCACCCCAGCAATGCTAGACTTTTTCGCCCACAAAATTGCAAAAATACACACTTTCGAACAATGTCTGAGTACCACCAAGAAAGATCACAGCTGTGTTATTGTTATTTCCTCATTCAAAACAACTGGGAACTGGGCAATCTCCGATATCCGACTTCAGTGCATTCAAGACAACTCAGAACGCGGAAAAAAACAAGTTCCAAAAGGGAAAAATTCTAACTTGTAATTCCATTTTTCTAGAGCTCTGACTTTCTGACATTCCGGCCTGAAGGTCACACACGTCATGATTAGTCTTGAAAGCACCATAGGTCTAATGACATGAAGAGAAGACATACCAAGAGAGAGAAGGAAGTGAGGTGAAGAATAAGAGAGAGAGAGAGAGAGGGAGACAGAAACAGGATTGACAGCTGTGTAGTCCTTAATTGAATCCCGTGACAGCTGCCTTCTCAATTGAGTTCAGCATCAGGTGGTTGCGTTCGCACCGAGGCCTGTCAGTCAAGCCTCACACCCTCTCCACCAAACTCTTCTACACACTCACACACCCTGCCGCTGGGGCCAGCATTAATCCAGTGGTCTCAGTCTACAGCGCCAGTCTGTGTGTGTGTGTGTGTGTGTGTGTGTGTGTGTGTGTGTGTGTGTGTGTGTGTGTGTATCAGTCACATCAATAGCCCAATCCTGGGAGGGGCCGTCAAGGTGCATTAATGAAGCATATAATTGCTAGCTAATGTGATGATTATGGACCGGGGAAGCTAACCAGTGAGCCTGAAAAAGGTTCTCAAGGGCAGAAGCCATTTCATTTCAAAATAGTTCTGTCGATAAAACCTCCATCTATACATTTGCATGTGCCTGTCAATAAACATACAACCACACCTTTGACACCCATGTCAGACTATTACCCAGGACTAGAGGCTTGGGGATAATTTCAGACTGGGCAGGCTAGTCACTGTGGGATCAATCAACACAATAGCCATGTACAACCAAGGGTCCAATATCCCTATAGCTATTAATTTAAATAGCCTTACCTGCAGGTGTGTCTTTACACAACACAACCCTACCACAAGCATCAACAGCACACTATAAGTGAAATCAGTTTACTCATTGTTGGTATAACTCTCTCTAAAATGGGACTGAAGACACCATTCAGGAGACACATTAAAAGGGTGGGTGTTATGTGCAGCACAGCCAGTTTGTGGTTGTTCAAAGGAAGAGTGAGAGAGACAAGGCAGTGTCTGCACCACCCAACAGACAGAGAGACAAGGCAGTGTCTGCACTCTGCACCACCCAACAGACAGAGAGACAAGGCAGTGTCTGCACCACCCAACAGACAGAGAGACAAGGCAGTGTCTGCACTCTGCACCACCCAACAGACAGAGAGACAAGGCAGTGTCTGCACCACCCAACAGACAGAGAGACAAGGCAGTGTCTGCACCACCCAACAGACAGAGAGACAAGGCAGTGTCTGCACTCTGCACCACCCAACAGACAGAGAGACAAGGCAGTGTCTGCACTCTGCACCACCCAACAGACAGAGAGACAAGGCAGTGTCTGCACTCTGCACCACCCAACAGTGCAGAAACAAAGTAAACAATGATGTATGGAAAGAAAGAGAAGGGAGAAACCTACAGAGAAAGAAAAATAAAGAAACATAAATAGTGAGCGAAAGAGAAATACAAAAAGAGAGAAAAAGACTGCAAGCCAGTGACATCGGAGTCTTCTTTACAACAATTTGGGTGACAGGGTCCTGCTGATGTGAGCCAGCACCCTCTCAAGTAACGTCTACCTCCGTTCACTTACATAGACACTGACTGATACCAAGCTACTTTCTCTCCCTCTCCCCATTCCCTTTGACTAGCTATATCTTGTGTCTGTAAACATTAGCAGCAGGGCAATGCATACCATTTATACACACATTAACACAATGGACTAATTTTATGTTCAATAGGAAGAAACTAGCATCATTATTTTAAACAATGAAAAATTACATGTTCCATTGTTTCATCAGCAGTCTGGCCAAACGGTAAGAGGAAAAACGTCAAGCAGAGCGAATTCAAACCCATTAATATCTCTTGACTGACACTCCGGCAAAACCAAAAAGAAATGAATTACCCTGTGCTGATGACCCACAGGTCTGTACCACAGGAGGTATTCTAATTCCTAATTCTATGGTACCCCTAGCCAATCATTAAGCACACAGTCAATCCAAAGAGGGGAAAGTAATCAGCATGCAATGCAAATGAAGTGGCTGAAATACCAGTGTTCCCAGAGGGTGGTGCAAACAGCAAGTACAGTTGACCGTGACAGAACGTCCTACTCCTGAGGCCTCTGCATATTTATTCAAGGTTCTATTTATGCCAGTAGCGTCCAGATCACGGTTAAAATGACTGCAATTTCACATTTCTATTCAACCAATGAGCAACGGGTCAAAGCTATTTCTTAATATTTCTCAATGAGGGATAATTCGCCCTACCATTTGTGTTTGTAAATATATGGTTGGGTTTTGGCAAATGTGACTGCCACTTCAAGATAGAAGTGTGTGAAGTGGGTGAGAAAGACTCACTTTTTGTCCGTCTGATCCAGTCCACTCAGCCGGACCCCTTCGATCTGCTCATTGCGTTGGCCGCAGGTGTTCCCGTAGCTGTCATACCCAAAGACCAGGCGGCCTGCACCCCCCGTGGCGATGGTGAACCCACAGATACTCCCCTGAGAGAAGCATTACCAAGCATTAGCATCCAATGCTACAAATGCAATACGTGCCTGTGTGAAAGTGGGGTATGGATTTGTATCAATATATTGTTGACAGGTATAAAATGCAATGTACCATCCTTACTGTCTGACTGCAACGTTTATAGAAAGTTTAATGACAAGTGGTTTTTAAGTATTCAGATTAAAAGCCCAGAAATTGAATAGTACTTAATCTGTTACAACAGCTATTCTCTCTCTCTCAAGAGCACGGGGTCAGCTGCTGTACAGTGCCAGTGTCCGTGGAGCTAGCTAGGGTTTAAGTTCCTTGCTCTTTAAGTTCCTTGCTCAATGGCCAAGTAGCCATCTACTAATTCCAGTTGCATGTTTGATTCTCACTTTTTCATTTCCTGGTCTGAGAGTTGAATATCTATTCAGATCAGTTTGTTAGTTTCATACATTTTAGCCACAATGTCAACCATTCTCAAAAGTCTGAGCACACTTCAAGTTTAAACTTCAGGAGATGTTAATTGTCTGCATGCTTGGAGACAATTGGCTGAGCGAAGGTGGTAGGTGTGGTAACCTAACAGGTGCCACTAGTCAGGCAATCAATCAGCTGGGCGTTTTAAAAAGTGTGTCATTGGAGGAGTTGAACGACTTTCATTGAGGTGAGCCTTGTATTTAGTATTCGAATGTGGTTTAACATACATTTATGGTATTACATTGTACATCGTTTTCAATTGTAAAATGAATAGGCATATATATACTTACCATTCCAACACAGAATACAGTAAATAAAAGGAACCACGGCAAATCCGTGCAACTTCGATCCTCCAAGGGTTTCCATTCTCTCTTTGTCCTCTGGAAAACAACATACCAACACATCGTCGGTGCCACATTCGCAAATAGGATGCAGTCTATATGCGTCTGTCAATTCAAATGTGAAACTGTAGGCTACACATGTTATTTCACACAAATGTACAATGGCACGCAATTTCATTGACATCTTATTTTCGTAGATAGACTGGCCGAATGTAGTGAAACATTACTTTGCGTTAAACAATCACATTTAACGATATTCTACTATTCTTCATTGTCAAGGCGCTGTTCAATTGCGTCAAATCTCGCACGTTGCGAGAGGTTTGTTTACAAAGCTAACGGTGCTCACGAGCTATTTATGGTATGCAAAGCTGCTTTCAAGCGGTAGCTTGATGTCGATGGTAATGATCTAAACTATAAAACCATTGTCGCAAGTTATAGCTCAATATTTCTTCGGCTTCAATAATAGGATTACCACTACTCTTCCCCGATGAACATAGCCTAGGTTTATCTAATCTGACTACGGTGGTGAGAATTGTCATTGGATGCCAGCGGTCGCAACAATATAAGCAGTGCAATCGCCGTTGCATGCATGATGTTTAAGGTGCAATTAAATGGATGCAACATGGGGGTGGAGGAAACCGTTAGCTTACCTCTGTGCTACCGCAGCATCCCATTGCAGTCAAGGGTTAGATTTGAGAAGGATTAAATGCTACAGCACAAAAACCCAAACTTGCAGGGAGTTAAGGGTATTGTGTTTACCCTGCATGAATTGCAAAACACCGATTGGAACGATTTGTAGATTAGAAAGGCGACACAAATGGTATATTCCATCCAAAATGCATAATAATATCTATCTCCTTCCTCCAGGTATAAGGGATTAATAGTTTAGGATTTATCGCACCACACTTCCTGATGGAGTGTGCAGATGCAGCCGGAAAAGGAACGTAGCGTCCATTCATGCGACTGCGCATTTGGTACCCGACTACAACCGGAGGATGGCGGGACTTCTAAAAGCACGGCTTTCTCTTTGTATCCTAATGTCCATTTACTCTAACTACACAATATGACGCACACGCCCATGATAAACTATAAGACATTAAAAACTGGAGGAGTTGTGTGCCTAAGAAAACAACCCTAATGCACATCAATTTAAAAATGAATAGGCCAGGTAAGGGGGCATGAAATGTTCCAATTAATTTGTATTGTCAGCGCTCCCATTATCAAATGAACATAATGGACTGACCATTTCCATTAATCTAAATCCAAATTGTTCATCACAGAGGTTAATGCGATTTTTTTTATCAGCCAATAAATTATGCTATATAGCCTAGGCTACTTGATCAATATTCGAGCAACTACCTATAATTTACTTGTTTTTGAAAGATTTGTTCGTAAACCAATCATCTTAATCAAATGTATACTGTATGATAATGTATGACTAGCATACACATCTTTTAAGCTGGTGGGGAAAGAAGCATAAATAACTTTTCACAATACCAAAATATATATTAACGCTTTTCTCACTCTCATACGGTATCCAGGATTTTTCTGCACGCTGTATTCTGTCCCCAAATAAGGGTTGTCCACTGTTTTCCTGGGCCTTCCTTGCTGGGTACCGCTTGTCGAACTTCTCTGTTCCATCTTCTTTGCTGTGTGGGGCACAGCACTGGCAGGGAGATGCCAGTCTGAAGGCAGAAAGAGGGGCCTTTGTTGCATTGTTTTCTGTTGTACCAGGGAGAGAGTGCGCTGTGTGTGTGTGTGTTTGTGCGCGTGAATGTGTGTGTGATGTTTATTTTTAAGGCTGTAATGGGTGAGTGCATTATCAACCTTTGGCATGCCTTTTTAAAATATCGGGATTGGAGCGATACAGTATGTGTCCAAAGTACTAAATTAGTAGTGTAGTAGTTTGTTTTTCTTGTCCTTTTCGATTATCAATCCCTGTTTTTACCATCAACTGTAGGGCCACAATTTAGACAACACATTTCTAAACAAATTCAGTGTTCTCTGTATTTGTTTTGATGTAATTGTACATAACGACATGTACATGATTATAATGGATTAATGGGCAACATTTGATGAGATCATTCCGTATGTGATTTCTCTTTGTACAATACAAATGTCTTGCCATTTTGGTTTCAGCCACTAGGGGGAAGTCACACCTTGTGTAAAATAAGTTTGAGAAGTCGGCAGTAAAGTGGAACCAACAGCAAAAGATGAGACGGATGGAGTTGTCAAAGATTCAGGGCGTCTCAATAGTCTGAACTGGCTACCTCACTCGTCACCTTGACTACATTTGTTTGTACATTGATCTAAAAACCAATCTCACAGCTCACTTAGATCACTCCAGGTGAAGGAAAGGAAGTAAAGAAAGCGGACATCTTTGAACTATTTAGCTGCATTAGTGTCTCACTTACGAGAAGATCTACATAGTACATGGTAGCAAAACTACAACAATTGTCCCCTTTTGCACTCCTATCTGTGAGCTACTATGATATGTCTAGGCATTCCATTAAAACAGCAAATCAGAGGTTTTGAGAAAGGCCTATGTATAAACCAGACTAAATAACAGAGTTCATCTTGTTTTAGGGAGTGGATCTCATGACTATCTAGATGACTAAATGTGACGACACAGCATTTCAACTAAATGTGCCATCCTCACTTGTCATGCTTTTTTTGGACAATATCTCCTGAGTCAACCATTGCTTTTTGTTTGTCCCTATATGTGTGTGGTGGGCTCCAAATCTGTAGCTCGAACCTTTCACTTCCATTTGTTACCTAATATGTAGCATATTATTTAGCAGTCTTTTTGCAGTAGGGGGCAGTTTCTTGTTTTTGTTGGCCTAGTGTGTAATGAGGCAGTGTTTGGTGAGAGCCTCCCATTTGGTGGGTCATTCAGACCCTGTGTAATGGGTCTGATTCGTTACGCTCTGGTAGTTTTTAATAGACTCCATTGTTACCAGGGTACCCTCAGAAAAACAAGATGAAATTCACAATTTTCATTCATCTGCTTGCTCTGCCCTCATAGCCTCAAATTGAAGTGTTTTACAATTTTCTTTGCAGGACCACCAGGACTACAAGTTAAACACAAAACAATTTGACATATACAGTTGCATTTATTAGTTTTATTGATGAATGTCAAAAAGAATGTCTGCCAAAGAAACAACATGATGAAAAAAAAGACTAAGAATTCTGTAAGTACAGCTTGTTTGCTCAGTGGGAAATTAAAATCAAACTAGACAGTGACAACTGTGGCGTTTGTGACAGCAACTGTGACCTTATTACAGTATAGACACTGGGATTTCCTATGATCTATGTACTGTAGAAGAACCTGTTACCTTCTAACGACACTTGTGTGGCTTGTGAGCATCTTAGAGCAAACAAGTTATGTGTTCGTGAGAGTCTTTTGATATGTCATACTAGTTTGTAGCACAAAACGTTATGACTTTACATACGTTTTTGTAAGGAGAACCATTTTTGGGATCAGCCCAGTCTCAAACACTGCTCTAGCTTAGCTTCCGTTAATCACATACTCATTTTTTATTTATTTATCCTTTATTTAAACTAGGCAAGTCAGTTGAGAACAAATTCTAATTTACAATGACGGCCTACCCCGGCCAAACCTGGACGATGCTGTGCCAATTGTGTGCCGCCCTATGGGACTCCCAATCACGGCCGGATGTGATGCAGCCTGGATTCAAACCAGGTACTGTAGCGACGCCTCTTGCACTGAGATGCAGTTCCTTAGACTGCTGTGCCACTCGGGAGCCCCAAATGATTGGTACCAGTGGATGCAGAAGAAATAGACCAATCCAAAGGTACAACCCAGCAGTCTCAAACACACAATGTATTAAAGGGCTGAGAAGTCCAAAACATGCCGGTGTTACTGTGGGACTCAATATTTAATAGACCAGGGTATTTCATTAAAGCAAGACGGTTTATAGTGTGACTATATCAGCAATGTTTTAATGGCACCATGGGTTAAGAGCAAGTGTTAAATGTGCCTACAGTAGTAACCTAAGAGATGGTTGTATTAGATATCTCAGATTACAGTCTCGCTTACAGTTTATGGTTTGATGTATGTCCCAGTAAAAACTCTGGCTCTAATCAAAAACCTATTTGGAAGATTAAGTCAGTTCATTTTTTTTATCACACAATATGAAACCTATTAATGTAGTGTAGCATTTGAGAAAAGTCAAGTTCTTAATTTGCGTTATTGTCATGTTAACCCTGTAGTCCTCCCGTTGTGGTGTTGGTCGACTCTTATTTCCTTTTCATCTGACGTCTCCATGTTGACGGCTCAGAATAAAACCTGGTGTTCCTCTGGGCTAGGGGGTATACTGTGGACACACTGCTGAGGTGTGCCGCACTTCCTCAGGTTACATAATACCTACTGTTAATTCCTCCTGGGGCCCGCACACTCAATGTGGAATGGGTCATGAGTCTGCATTGACAAGGGGGGCCTCTGTGTTTACAAGTTTCAGACAAAATGTCAACAGTTCTCTACAGAACATGTTCTCTTGAATAACAATCTATGGTAATGTACACTCGAGAAGAATAAGGTTGAGTAACTTTGACTAAATCCACTGACTTTAATCTTACAATTTACATTCTTGATAGGAATTGCTCATAATAGTTTGAATCTTTCACTATGAGCCTAAAACATATCCAAACTTAGATAAGGTCTATAAAGATTCACGTTTCAACTTTTAATGTCACATGCACAAGTACAGTGAAACGCCTTTTTTGCAAACTCAAAACCCAACAATTAAATAATAACAATATAATACAAGAAAAAAACCACGAGCAATGAGAAGAAATATGAAGAACACAATAAGTAAGCAAGCATGCTATGTACAGGGTCAGTTCCAATACCATATTTACAATGTGCAGGGATACTGGAGCAATGGAGGTAGATATGTATAGGGGTAAGGTGACTAGGCATCAGGATACATTGTTTATCATACAGAGTAGGTAGCAGCAGCTTGCATGTGAGTGTAGAGTCAGTATAAATGTATGTGCATATTATGTGTGAGAGCAGTTGATAGAGTGTGTGTGTGTGTGTGTAAGGCCCTGTGAGTGTGCAAAAATACAAATAAAAGGTCAATAAAGATACAAGGTTAACTCAGTCCGTGTATTTATTTTGTTAGCTATGTATCAGTCTTATTGCTTCGGGATATAAGCTGTTCAAGAGCCTAATGTATATATTTAAAGGCTTTTCTGATTAGATGTGTCTTTTCCATACTGTCTAAACTTTTTGCTGACTCATCACTTGCTATTACATAAGTTTAGTCACTTTGAGCTGGAACATCTGGGTGGGGGCAATTGCAGCCAGGGTCTGATGACATCAGTTCACCTTTCACCTACTTTCACTGAGCAGGGGCCAAGTTACTATAGAATGTCTGAAACATCCTGTGAAAAAGGCCGAAATCGATAGCAGGTAGCCTACCCAATTAATACTTAACTCTTAAAACATAGTCGTTACGCTCCTCTAGTCTAAGGTAGAGCTTTTACACATCTATTATGTGATTCAGCAGACAATGAAACCATGTTATTACCTGTTTACATGCTCTACCTCATCTTGTCTTATAGCCTATGTGGTTTTGCAAAAGTCAGGAGAATTATTTAAATGTACCTCAACGTCACAAGCGATACTATATGTAAGCTGCTATAGTAAAACATTGCTTTTGTAACCTTTCTGATTTAGGGAGCTCCGTCCAGTATTTTTCTTTCACCATATCGCCTACGTGGTGTTGCAGAAGTCATGAGAATTGTTTAAATGTATCTCACAGGGCATACTATATTGACAGTAGTAAGCTATTGTTTTTCGTGCCTTTCTTACACAGGAAGCTATGTGTTTAATTTTTATTTTACCCTAAGTGATCATGAGAATTCTTTAACACAGACCAGTGAACTCCAAATGTTGTTTTTCTTCACCTTTATTTAGCCAGGTAGGCCAGTTGAAAACAAGTTATCTTTTACAACTGTGACCTGGCCAAGATAAAGCAAAGCAGTGCGACAAAAACATCAGAGTTACACATGGGATAAACAAACGTACAGTCAATTACACAATAGAAAAATATATATACAGTGTGTGCAAATGTAGTAAGGTTAGGGAGGTAAAGGCAATAAATAGGCCATGGTGGTGAAATAATTACAATTTAGCATTAACACTGGAGTGATAGATGTGCAAGTGGAGATACCGGGGTGCAAAATAGCAAATAAATAAATAACATTATGGGGATGAGGTAGTTGGGTGTGCTATTTACAGATGGGCTGTGTACAGGTACAGTGATCGGTAAGCTGCTCTGACAGCTGATGCTTAAAGTTAGTGAGGGAAATATGTCTCCAGCTTCAGTAATTTTGCAATTCGTTCCAGTCATTGGCAGCAGAGAACTAGAAGTAAAGGCAGCCAAAGTAGGTGTTGGCTTTGGGAATGACCAGTGAAATATACCTGCTGGATCGCGTGCTACAGGTGGGTGTTGCTGTGGTGATCAGTAAGCTGAGATAAGACGGGACTTTACCTACCAAAGACTTATAGATTAACTGGAGCCAGTGGGTTTGGCAACGAATATGTAGCGAGGGCCAGCCAACGAGAGCATACAGGTCGCAGTGTTGGGTAATATATGGTGGTTTGGTGACAAAACGGATGGCACTGTGATAGACTACATCCAATTTGCTGAGAAGAGTGTTGGAGGCTATGTTGTAAATGACATCGCCGAAGTCAAGAATCGGTAGGATAGTCAGTTTTACGAGGGTATGTTTGGCACCATGAGTGAAGGAGGCTTTGTTGCGAAATAGGAAGCCGATTCTAGATTTAATTTTGGATTGGAGATGCTTAATGTAAGTCTGGAAGGAGAGTTTACAGTCTAACCAGACACCTAGGTATTTGTAGTTGTCCACATATTCTAAGTCAGAACCGTACACAGTAGTGATGCTAGGCGGGCGGGCAGGTGCGGGTAGCAATCGATTGAAGAGCATGCATTTAGTTTTACTAGCATTTAAGAGCAGTTGGAGGCCACGGAAGGAGTGTTGTATGGCATTGAAGCTCGTTTGGGGGTTTGTTAACACAGTGTCCAAGGAAGGGCCAGATGTACTGTATACAGAATGGTGTCGTCTGTGTAGAGGTGGATCAGAGAATCACCAGCAGCAAGAGCAACATCATTCATACATACAGAGAAATTAGTCGGCACGAGAATTGAACCCTGTGGCACCCCCATAGAAACTGCCAGACGTCCTGACAACACGCCCTCCGATTTGACACACTGAACTCTATCTGAGAAGTAGTTGTTGAACCAAGCGAGGCAGTCATTTGAGAAACCAAAGCTTTTGAGTCTGTTGATAAGAATGAGGTGATTGACAGAGTCGAAAGCCTTGGCCAGGTTGATGAAAACAGATTAATACCATAAAATCTTTTCTACTGTTATTTCCCAGTACTAGGCTTCCATTTTTCACATTAATTAGGGACTGAGGCCTGCACTGCAGAGTTCTCCTATTGACTAGAATGAGATGACATCAGCTTGACTTTAGACCACTTGAGGTATGAAAACGTCTGGCAAACTTTGAACTGTTCCTTTTCTGATTAGAGTGTTGGAGATGGTATTCTGAGGATATGCTCTGCCTACAGCTATAAATCCTACTGTGTTGATAAGTTATTGAGCTTTGAGTAGTTGAACTTTGAACCGGCTGAGTGTCCCATTCAGATTGGCAGAATGAAAAGGTCATAATTGATATAATTAAAAAGAGCTACAATGATTGGTTTCATGAATATGCATAACCTAATAGTGTAATTATTTAACTATTTCATGGGCCCTATAATTTCCATCTATAAACATATTTATTTGCACTAATCCAATTCATAGGTGAGAGGCTACGCCATTTCTGGGGAGCAAATTACTGTATTGTCATCAAGGGTAACTTGCTGACTGCAAATCTCTTCAAATCTTTCCTTTCAATGACATTTGTGTTTTTGTCATCGTCACATTGCTTTGGGGAAATGTTTTTAGTCTTTTAAAAAGAACACCCCCTCGGCTGAACTCATTGTTGTTTCCCAAGTGATGAGTCATTAATCATCAGCTTATTTCACAGACAGTGTAGTGAAGAAGGTGCAACAGGAGGCTGAAGAAATTTGGCTTGTCCCTAAAACCCTCACAAACTATTACAGATGCACAATTGAGAGCATCTTGTCAGGCATTATCACCATCTGGTACGGCAACTGCACCGCATGCAACCACAGGGCTCTCCAGAGGGTGGTGCGGTCTGCCCAACACATCACCGTGGGCAAACTACCTGCCCTCCAGGACACCTACAAGCACTTGATGTCACAGGAAAGCCAAAGAAATCATCAAGGACATCAACCACCCGAGCCACTGCCTGTTCACCGAACTATAATGCAGAAGGCGAGGTCAGTACAGGTGCATCAAAGCTGGGACCGAGAGAATGAAAAACAGCTTCTATCTGAAGGCCATCGGACTGTTAAATAGCCATCACTAGCCGGCTTCCACCCGGTTATGCAACCCTGCACCTTAGAGGCTGCTGCCCTATTTACATATATTTGGAATCACTGCCCACTTTAATAATGGAACACTAGTCACTTTAATAATGTTTACATACTGCTTTACTCATCTCATATATATATACTGTATTCTATTCTACTGTATTTTAGTCAATTACACTCTGACATAGCTCTATATAATATTTATATATTGCTTAATTCCATTAGTTTACATTTAGATTTGTGTGTATTGTTGTGAATTGTTTTAGCTACTTCTGCACTGTTAGATACTACTACACTGTTGGAGCTAGGAACACAAGCTTTTCGCTACACCTGCAATAACATCTGCTAAATATGTGTATTTGACCAATACAATTTGATTTGATACATGCAACCTGGAAATGATTGGAAGAAATCAGGGGAAATATCTAATTAATGGTTGAATCTCATGAAAGGTAAACATGACCAGATTATGTTTTGACAGTAAATTATGGGGTTTAATCTAAATCCATGGAAAAAAACATATTCAGCGTCAGTGATTGTTCCGTTTTCATTCTGAATAATCAGAATGAAAATGCGGTTAAGAGCATTGGGCCAGTGACCGAATAGCCGAGCTGGCTGTCGATGTGCCCTTGAACAAGGCACTTCATAAATCCTAATTGCTCCTGTAAATCTCTCTAGATAAGAGGGTCTGCTAAATGACTAAAATGTCAAACTAAAATGTACAGAATTTGTGGAAAGACGATGGCGTATAGGCCTATAACCCAACTGTTTACCCAAACGAAATGTAGTCCCGGGAAGGTTATTTACTACTTTAAATTCATGTAGGTCTATGGTTTTTATTTCGATTATCATTAGTTCCAGATGTTAAGGAGGTCGGGGAGTGCGAGTAGCCCCGAGTCTACATGTGCTCCACTAGGGGGATTTAATCACGGAACATCTCCATGACCGAGAGTAACCCCTGTAGTTCTCCAAGCGGATGTAGCCAAGGTTCACTCCATATAAAAGCTTTTCTAGATCCAGATGATTCTCCTCCTCTGTGTACAGGTCACACATGCCTGGATAACAAGCCAAGATAAAAAAAATATTTCAAAAAGTGGTGAAGAAGTGTGGTTTAGCTTAGGAGGAAACACAATTGATGCTGAAAGGGTCTGATTTCGTGCCTTTGGGAAAAGGTATTTCGATTTTCCACTGATTAATTGTCTGTCATTTGTTTATTATCTTATTTTAATGTTAGTCCTATCTGCTAGAAAGAAAGCTGAAAATATAACGGAGTTATATGGCTATTTTTCTTTTCAACATAGCAAAAAATGTGTTCGTTGTAGGTTTTTTTGTACTTAATTATAAAACACGATGTAGACTAGTCTTCCGTCACATTTACAACCACATTATGTATAGTTATGTAACAGTGATTTACTCATTTAGGAAAAGGACTTCATATTAGATTTTTCCAAGCATGCGGAGAACACGGCATGGCACGAATCTTCTCACCCATTGTGATAAACTGACTTTTAAAAACGATCCCATGTTTTCTATTAAATGACATTCTTTGCAGAGTTATCCCTGTACTTGTTCTACAACATTTTGCCACCAAACAAGTTAATAAACAACTTAGAAACAAGTTACTTTGTTTTTAATTTACAGTAAGGGACGTCAATGTGAAGCCCAGCAAAATAACATGTTATTGAGTCATTTATATTGTCCTATTACCTGCGGGAGTTATCACACAAACAGCCCACCTGGCTCTTGTGAGTACAAAAGACAGGGAGACAATAGCCTAGACTGAGCTTGTCACTTCAAACACCGGTAGAGAAGCTGATAGTAGCGTACGGTAGAGATAGAGGATGCAACATTGTATATTTCCCGTTATGGCGTCTGTGCGAGCATGGGCAACGTCATTGAGGCCATCTCAATTTTAAAGTAGTACATTTTCTTCTTCTACTACTTCTATGGTAAACAAGCTGAAAGGTTACATAGTGCACACTTAAATCACATTTAATTGGTCACATACACATGGCTAGCAGATGTTATTGTGAGTGTAGTGAAATGCTTCTAGATCAGACAGTGCATCAGGATCTAACAGGTAATATCTAACAAATTCACAACAAAACCTAATACACACAATCTATTAAAGGAATGGGATGAGAATATATAAGTATAAAATATATGGATGAGCAGTAACAGAGCGGCAAAAATGAAAGAGATAGAAAATAATAGATAGTGAAGGATATAGTATATACATGTGAGATGTAAACATTCTTAAAGTGGCATTATTAAAGTGACTAGTGATCCATTTATTAAAATGGTCAATGGTATCAAGTCTGTAGGTAGGCAGCCACCTCTGTGCTGGTGGTGGCTGTATAACAATCTGATGGCCTTGAGATAGAATCTGTTTTTCTATTTATCTGTCCCAGCTTTGATGTACCTGTACTGGCCCCGCCTTCTGGATGGAAGCAGGGTGAACAGGTGGCTCAGGTGGTTATTATCCTTGATCTTTTTTGCCTTCCTGTGACATCGGGTGTTGTAGGTGTCCTGGGGGGCATGTAGTTTGCCCCCGGTGATGCGTTGTGCAGACCGCACCACCCTCTGGAGAGCCCTGCGGTTGTGGGCGGTGTAGTTGCCGTACCAGGCGGTGATGCAGCCTGACAAGATGCTCTCAATTGTGCACCTGTAAAAGTTAGTGAGTGTTTTCGAATGACGAGGCAAATTTTTTCAGCCTCCTAAGGTTGAAGAGGCGCTGTAGCTGTAGGGCCTTCTTCACCATACTGTCTGTGTGCGTGGACCATTTCAGTTTGTCGGTGATATCTACACCGAGGAACTTAATACTTTCCACCTTCTCTACTGCTGTCCCGTCGACGTGAATAGGGGGGTGCTCCCTTTGCTGTTTCCTGAAGTCCACGATCATCTCTTTTGTTTTGCTGACATTGAGTGAGAGGTTATTTTCCTGACAGCACACTTGGAGGGCCCTCACCTCCTGTAGGCTGTCTCATCGTTGTTGGTAATCAAGCCTACCTCTGTAGTATTGTCTGCAAACTTGATGATTGAGTTGGAGGTGTGCATGGCCATGCAGTCGTGGGTGAACAGGGAGTACAGGAGAGGGCTGAGAGCGCACCCTTGTGGGGCCCCAGTGTTGAGGATCAGCGGAGTGGAGATGTTGTTTCCTACCTTCACCACCTGGGGGCGGCCCGACAGGAAGTCCAGGACCCAGTTGCACAGGGCGGGGTCGACACTGCAACCTAGATTGTGTTTGAACAGGTATAAAGACAAGATTGATGATTTACTGCCACCTGCAGTTATGGAATGTTTTCTCACAAGTATAATTCATTGGCTGATCCCTCCTGGTGACCTGGAGGAATTATGCGATCCTTCCTTAACCCATAGGAAGTCTCACCCAGTTGACTTCTTCAAAATGTTGAATGTGGTGCACATGCTAAAACAGGCTTTTGTGCACTAGAGTCCTCTATTTCTGTGTAGCCTACTCACTCATTCACTTATACCCATGCTCCATTTATTGGGTTCATGCTGAGACACTTTAAAAAACATTATTCTACCTTTATTTAACAAGGCAAGTCAGTTAAGAACACATTTTTATTTTACAACATTTACATTTACATTTAATTCATTTAGCAGACGCTCTTATCCAGAGCGACTTACAAATTGGTGCATTCACCTTATGACATCCAGTGGAACAGCCACTTTACAATAGTGCATCTAAATCTTTTAAGGGGGGGGGGTGAGAAGGATTACTTTATCCTATCCTAGGTATTCCTTAAAGAGGTGGGGTTTCAGGTGTCTCCGGAAGGTGGTGATTGACTCCACTGTCCTGGCGTCGTGAGGGGGTGTGTTCCACCATTGGGGAGCCAGAGCAGCGAACAGTTTTGACTGGGCTGAGCGGGAACTGTACTTCCTCAGTGGTAGGGAGGCGAGCAGGCCAGAGGTGGATGAACGCAGTGCCCTTGTTTGGGTGTAGGGCCTGATCAGAGCCTGGAGGTACTGAGGTGCCGTTCCCCTCACAGCTCCGTAGGCAAGCACCATGGTCTTGTAGCGGATGCGAGCTTCAACTGGAAGCCAGTGGAGAGAGCGGAGGAGCGGGGTGACGTGAGAGAACTTGGGAAGGTTGAACACCAGACGGGCTGCGGCGTTCTGGATGAGTTGTAGGGGTTTAATGGCACAGGCAGGGAGCCCAGCCAACAGCGAGTTGCAGTAATCCAGACGGGAGATGACAAGTGCCTGGATTAGGACCTGCGCCGCTTCCTGTGTGAGGCAGGGTCGTACTCTGCGGATGTTGTAGAGCATGAACCTACAGGAACGGGCCACCGCCTTGATGTTAGTTGAGAACGACAGGGTGTTGTCCAGGATCACGCCAAGGTTCTTAGCGCTCTGGGAGGAGGACACAATGGAGTTGTCAACCGTGATGGCGAGATCATGGAACGGGCAGTCCTTCCCCGGGAGGAAGAGCAGCTCCGTCTTGCCGAGGTTCAGCTTGAGGTGGTGATCCGTCATCCACACTGATATGTCTGCCAGACATGCAGAGATGCGATTCACCACCTGGTCATCAGAAGGAGGAACAACAACAACAACGGGCTACCCTGGCCAAACCCTTCCCTAACTACGCTGGGCCAATTGTGCGGCGCCCTATGGGACTCAATCACGGCCGGTTGTGATACAGCCTGGGATTGGACCAGGGTCTGTAGTGAGGCCTCTAGCACTGAGATACAGTGCCTTGGACCACTGCGCCACTCAGGAGCCCTAATGCGCCATGGTGGAGGAAAAAACTGTCCAGACTAATCAGTTCAGTTGGGTTTTTTATTTATTTGTTCCCTCAATATAAACATTCATTCAATCTATTTATTTATTAATTCTCCCCGACCAAATAAAATTGTATTTGTCACACATGCGCCGAATACAATAGGTGTAGACCTTATTGTGAAATGCTTACTTATAGGGCCCTTAACCTACAATGTAGTTTGAAAAAAGTAAGTAAGAAAGTAAGAAATAGGAACGCATTCTCCTTCTGTACCATGACGGTTTCATTCCCACTTAGCCTACAACAATTGCAGCCTAATGTAAGTACATATATTTAGTTAAATGACATGCTTCAGATGGTGATGATCACTGATCATTCAATAGCTTATTTCCAGTTTCAGTGTTTTCATATGCCTTTTAATCACAAGGACAAATAACCCTTGTGATTTGTAATTTCAATATCCTGAAAAGCCAGGAGCCTCACTAGCAGTCAAAACTGAATGATGCATGTTTACGATGCAAACAAAATATATTTTGTGCAAACTCCGATTCTTGCCACTTGGACAACTTAAACAGTTATCCATTTTGCGCAAATCTCATCCCTGTGACCCAGTGTTTTATCCCTCGTCTATGAAGTTAGGGCCATATATGTCCAGTAAAACATGGTGCAGCGAAACGCATGGATGTATTTATGTTGTTTACAATTGTGCATGTGAGGAAAGGCATGCTTCAGTGTTAACCGGTGCAATGATGTGCTCTCATCCCTAGGCAGGAATTCTGTCTGGCTCTGCTTCATGATCGTAGATGTTCTAGTTTAAACTCCGGGGGAGTTCATTAGCTAGCTACCCTGGCAATTAGCTAATATCCAGGTGAATGTATTGTCATCGCAACAAAGCAAATAGCTATCAGTTTTAGTTATGAGCATGGAGCCAGAGCCGCTTTAAACCATCTATCTACCTGTGCCTGGTTGGCTAAGTTGCTACACAGCTATAGCTAACGAACAAGATGCCTAGCTAGCAGCAGAGTCAGTCACACAGTTCATGGGAAAGGGGTCTAGAGAGAGATGGAACTCCAATTCTGACTGGGGTCATAAGGTCATCTGACCCTTGGGGCATATTTTTGGTCATAACCCCCCCAAGGTGGTTTATTTAATACTTTACATTTTTCATAAACAAATCTAAATCAGGTTTTGTGTTTCTGCATGAATATAGGTCATTTTGACCCAAACCAAAAACATCTAATTCTGCCTAGAGTAATTTGATACAAAATACTTTTATTTGCATCTAGGTTTCTCTGGAAACATAATCATTATCCATACCCCAGAGGGTGGAGGAGGGCCTGTATCAGTGATTCTGACCAGATATAAAGACCATCTGCAAAGATATACACTCCAAATCTGGACCATCAGAACCACACGATTTGTACTGACAGAACCACTAATAACCTGTAAATACGTCCCCTCAACCTATCCTCACTCTCATAAAGTCTGCTTGGGAACTGAGTGGGGGACACAGTGCAGAATAAGTTCCCATGTGAGGAGGACCTATTGGAGAGATGTTGTCAACTAGACAAATGACCCTTGACCTTGTACCTTTGAGCTGTGTGCTGGCTGGCTGGACTTTTTACCCACAGTCACCACTGCCTGTGTGTCATTTCAGTTTGGAGCTGGAGGGAAGCTTGAGTGGAAGAGGTCCAGAGTAGAGATGTCCATCTCAACTCAGCTGGGCTTGTTGTTGTGGAAGAACTTTACCTACAGGAAAAGGCAAACGGTAAGCAGAACATCTTTAAATCAGATTGTGTGAATTGGTGAAATAGGAATTGGGACTTTTTCCTGTGGCTCCAGTCCATTATTACTGTGCATACTACCTCTTCTATTACTTGTTATTTTTGACTTGACTCCTTTCATTGTTATTATTGATTAATGTTCTGCATTGTTGAGGGAACTAACAAGCATTTCACTGTACCTTTTACACCTGCTGTAAACTGTATGTGAAGAATACTTTTGATTTGATTTTTACAATAACTATTGTAAGCAATTCCCTTAACTGGAGGGAGATTTTACGGTGTATTAGATGTGAGACGTAGGCTCCTTTATTCAAGTAGTCAAAAAAAAAAGTTTTACAGGAAAATAATATGCTACATGCCCAAAGGGACAGAGCTGTATCTTAGCAGTGTTCGCTTTAATTGCTACTACAGCTTTGTCTCCCACCTGTGCTAGAACCCTGCCTCTAGATGGCTTGACGTGTGCTGGAGTAGCATCTCTCTCCGTCTCCTAATCCAATCAGCATGCACTTGATAGCCCTTGAACAGAGATGACTTCTGTTGCTGGATGTGGGTGTGCAACATTGGCTATTTTGAAGTGGGGGTTGGTTGTATTGATCGCTTTGCGTCTATTAGGAATGCAGTCCTAATAGACGCTGTCTTGTGACAGCTACATCATGCCTGTGTATAACTGGCCTTCTCTTGTTTTCTTCTCTAGCTCCAACTGCTGATTGAGATAGTATGGCCCCTGTTGATCTTCTTCATTTTGATATCAGTGAGACTGAACTACCCTCCGTACGAACAACATGAATGTAAGTATGATGCACCCCCCTCGTCATTGTTTACACACAGACACTTCTCCACATGACACTCAACTGAATTCCCCACCCCACACCTCGAATGGCTGTTCAACCACTCCTGTTGTTGTGGCCACGGAGGCATTTGTATTTGGACTCTGTGGATGAACTATGTTGTCGCATGTATACATATTGTACATTGCCAAAGACACAGGCCATTGATGCTACAGTATACAAGCTAGCAATACCATGCACTAGTATGCTACAATGCCATGTGCAGTCATTTATTCTGAAACTGCTACGTGCTGGCCACTCGAGTAAACCCACTATGGAGGAAAAAAAGACATACATTTTCACAGTCCAACAGCAGCCTAATCGTGTTGAACTGTTTATGATAGGTCCTTATCGGGTGTGTATGCTGGGTGTTTTATGCGTTAACTGTTATATGGGGAATATTCTGTCCTGCTAATCAATTTTCTGGTATGGGATGGCAGATATACCCCTGTTAATGGGGTTTTATCTAAAGCCTGACAGAAGATTTCTTCCCATCCCTTTACTTCTCCTGCATGAAGCCTCCGATACGAACATCACAATAGATCCAGTACTAATCACTGGAGCTTTTTTTTGTCAAAACAAAATGTCTCTTTGATTAGTCAAAACTGTACAAATATAAGTTAGATTTTTTTCTGTTTGATTGGACAGTTTGTTTGTGAGGTGGCTCAGATTGCCTGTGGACATATCAGTGACTTTATGGGGGGGGTTAGAGTTTACGATGCCTTTATTACTGCTCTAATCTCATTATCAAGGTTCTATATGTGAAAGCTGATAAAAGTCGCAAGGCCCTCGGAGACTATCTTTGGCACGGGTATGGGAAAAGCTTATATAATGGAAATGCACTTGCTGAACCAAAGCCTGTTTTCCCCGGAATGATACGCTAGAGAATTCTTCAGTTAATTATATCACTGGGATCAGTTCACAGAACAGGATCAATGAAGCTGCCGGTTACCTTCTCTTTGCTAAAGCAACTATTGTTTCTTTGTATGGGACTTGCATTCTTATTGATACTACTTTGTGTAATAGCCTACAAACCTGCTTCAGGATACAGTTGTGTAGGACAAAGCATTCGTATAGCTACTAATAACTGTTATCAATGGGATGAACACATCTCCTGAGAAATCTTTGTCTACGTCAGAGTATCCTCTTTCTTTCATTCCCGGAAGCCTGCGCTTTGTCCATCTGCCAGAAAGCAGAAGCATTAGGGGTGAATTGCTTTCAGTTCTTCCTAAAGTCTTGGTTAGGCACCAGGCACAGGGATACTTTTGGTGTGAGTCATACAGCACGTGGGTCTGAGCATGTTGTAACTTCTCCTACACCCCATAGGAAAGACATGGTCTTCCTTGCACAGGGCTATAGGCTATAACCTATTGCTTTTGGGGATGGATATTAACCATGAAAGAAATGTGACCGTGCAATAAGACCAAATACCCATTGCTCTTTTTGAAGATTTCAAAGCATTTGAGATGAATATGGTGCTAGTTTGGGAGATTTCAAATGGTTTCAGATTAATGTGGTGCTAGTTTGAAAACTGCCTAGGTAAATTGCATTTAGGATTCACATTTATCACCCACTAGTTCATTAATTCATCATCTTTATAGGCCGTCGATGACGATCACTCTGAAAGGCAATATGGCTGCCCTGAATCAGCTAAGCAATTGGCTATGTGGGGTTATCTCTTATCTCTGCTTTTCTTAGTAATGGGCCAGTTGGCAGGCCTCAGGTTTACTGATAGCGGGCCTACTTTTTTAACTCATCACACAAATACAGGCAAGCCTCTCGGGGGTGGGGGGGCACCTTAGGAGGGGACAAAGGTTGTACATTGTACTTAGGCAATCACTCCCTCACATTGATAAGGCCTGAGGCCGCAGTGAAGCCTTCAAGATGGGACAAGACGTGGTTATGCTGATGCTAGCTCATCCGCCACCAGCTCGATAAGTTAAGAACACACATCAGTTAGGTGTCTTTTGCGTAGACAAAAATAGAATTTTGAAACTCTGTAGGTGATGTTCAAAGACCACCTCAAGTAGTTCCGTCGGGTTGATATAGAGGCCATTTAAGTGTCTCAGTATCAGATCCAACGTGACTGGAATTACCCTGTGTTCTCTGCAGTCCATTCTCTGTAGATAGTGTATTGATAGACTAAATATGTCAAAAATGTCCCCCCAAAAGTGTTTTGCTATACAACCAGAGATGTGGTTTTGAATGTGCTGTATAAATGATTGAATTTCAAGCACCACAATTTGTGTCTTATGACGACTGTACAGTGACGTTACTGATGGTATATCTCCCGGTGTCTCGCTCAGGTCATTTCCCCAACAAGGCCATGCCCTCGGCGGGCACCCTGCCCTGGATCCAAGGCATCATCTGCAATGCCAACAACCCCTGCTTCCGCAACCCCACTCCTGGAGAGTCCCCCGGGGTCGTGGGCAACTTCAACGAGTCCATGTGAGTTCCACCCCAAGCTGCATCTCTGTATCTGATTTGTTTTTTAAATATAAAAACATGAATACACTTTATTTTATGATTCATCCGCTTAATAACATCATTGTTTACAAATAAAGAAATTGGTCACTTTAATGTTTCCTGTAAATATCCTGTTTATAACTTGAATTGAACTGATTCAATTTTATTCTGTGTTAATCTGTGGATGTCTGCAGAATCTCTCGTCTGTTCTCCGATGCCAAGAAGATCCTGCTGTACAGTCAGAATGACCGGAATCTGGATGGCTTTAAAGGCCTCATCCAAGCCCTGAAGACCCTACAGGCCAACACCAAAGGTAAGAGTCACCTATATAAACCATTGTTCACTGTACACATTACTACATTCACAAGAAACACCAGGGGCCTATTCATTTGAGTGGAATGTTCATGAACTCAAAGCCTAGAATAGACAGTATTTTCACTGAAGCTGAATCAAGACTCGTTCCAGGTCTACATAGTACATCTCTGTCTGCCCTGAACTTTACGCCCCGTTGGGCGTGCCCCGGAGAGTTACTGTACGCCCACGTCTGGGCAGAAAAAAGAGGGTTTACACTAATTCCCTTACACTGTGCTGACTCACAGCGGGACTCCTCCATCCCCTTTTGTCCTGTTCCAACCTGCCTTCTGGATTCTCCTCCTGTGCCTGTGAATGGCTGTGGATGGATAGTTATCATTTTAAAACTGATTTAATATTATACCACTTCAATTTCACACCCAGATTTCTTCTATAATGACATTTTATTTATGAGCACTTAGACAATGCTGTGTTTAGAGTGACAGTTGTGGCGATATGTGAGATGGTTTGAGGCAGTAGATGGCAGAGCCTCTCCTAACTGACAGGTCGCGGCAGGCCATTGGGAAAAGGCAAAAGGGGGATACCTAGTCAGTTGTCCAACTGAATGTATTCAACTGAAATGTGTCTTACGCATTTAACCCAACCCCTCTAAATCTGAGAGGTGCGGGGGGCTGCCTTAATCAACATCCACGTCTTCGGCGCCCAGGGAACTTTGGGTCAACTGCTTTGCTCGGGCAGATCGGCAGATTTTTACCATGTCAGCTCGGGGATTCGATCCAGCAAACTTCCGGTACTGGCCCAACGCTCTAACCACTCGGCTGCCTGCCGCATGGCTTGAAGGTATTCTCATATGCCATTCAAGATAGGACAGATTTGACGTACTTCCATACTTACTGTGTGCTGGGTTAATGGTGTGTTTCGCATTAGACAAAATAAGACTGTGCTACCTTAGTCAGGTGACCTTATGTTACATTAGCTTGGTTAATGGACTTTATAAAAGGATAAGCCTTTCATTGGAGTAGTATATCAACATACAGATAATACTTCAATTTCAAGGCAAATACAGTACTACTGTAATGAATTCGGTATTTGCCATGCTTGTGTATCCACTTTGGCTGATGGTAGAAAATGTCTGCAGAAGTATAATAGGTATACGCTGAGTCCTGGATAATTAGGTATACGCTGAGTCCTGGATAATTAGGTATACGCTGAGTCCTGGATAGTTAGGTATACGCCGAGTCCTGGATAATTAGGTATACGCTGAGTCCTGGATAGTTAGGTATACGCTGAGTCCTGGATAATTAGGTATACGCAGAGTCCTGGATAGTTAGGTATACGCTGAGTCCTGGATAGTTAGGTATACGCTGAGTCCTGGATAATTAGGTATACGCAGAGTCCTGGATAATTAGGTATACGCTGAGTCCTGGATAGTTAGGTATACGCTGAGTCCTGGATAGTTAGGTATACGCTGAGTCCTGGATAGTTAGGTATACGCTGAGTCCTGGATAGTTAGGTATACGCTGAGTCCTGGATAGTTAGGTATACGCTGAGTCCTGGATAATTAGGTATACGCTGAGTCCTGGATAATTAGGTATACGCCGAGTCCTGGATAGTTAGGTATACGCCGAGTCCTGGATAATTAGGTATACGCCGAGTCCTGGATAATTAGGTATACGACGAGTCCTGGATAATTAGGTATACGCCGAGTCCTGGATAGTTAGGTATACGCCGAGTCCTGGATAATTAGGTATACGCTGAGTCCTGGATAATTAGGTATACGCTGAGTCCTGGATAATTAGGTATACGCCGAGTCCTGGATAGTTAGGTATACGCCGAGTCCTGGATAGTTAGGTATACGCTGAGTCCTGGATAATTAGGTATACGCTGAGTCCTGGATAGTTAGGTATACGCCGAGTCCTGGATAATTAGGTATACGCCGAGTCCTGGATAGTTAGGTATACGCCGAGTCCTGGATAGTTAGGTATACGCCGAGTCCTGGATAGTTAGGTATACGCTGAGTCCTGGATAGTTAGGTATACGCCGAGTCCTGGATAGTTAGGTATACGCTGAGTCCTGGATAATTAGGTATACGCTGAGTCCTGGATAGTTAGGTATACGCTGAGTCCTGGATAATTAGGTCCTGGATAATTAGGTATACGCCGAGTCCTGGATAATTAGGTATACGCCGAGTCCTGGATAGTTAGGTATACGCCGAGTCCTGGATAGTTAGGTATACTCTGAGTCCTGGATAGTTAGGTATACGCCGAGTCCTGGATAGTTAGGTATACGCAGAGTCCTGGATAATTAGGTATACGCTGAGTCCTGGATAGTTAGGTATACGCTGAGTCCTGGATAGTTAGGTATACGCCGAGTCCTGGATAGTTAGGTATACGCCGAGTCCTGGATAGTTAGGTATACGCCGAGTCCTGGATAGTTAGGTATACGCCGAGTCCTGGATAGTTAGGTATACGCTGAGTCCTGGATAGTTAGGTATACGCCGAGTCCTGGATAGTTAGGTATACGCTGAGTCCTGAGTAGGTGCCGCACTCCTAAAACACTCAAATGAGCACAACAGATGTTAAAAACATACTCCAGCTATTTTTGAGCTTTTACTTTTGAAAAACAATATCCCATGTATAAATATAGTAATGTACACACACTTAAGGGTATGTGTGCATTTTATTTTATAAATAAAAAAATAAAATAAAAATCCTCATATTCAACTATGATCTTGTCTCATCGCTGCAACTCCCCAACAGGCTCGGGAGAGGCGAAGATAGAGTCATGTGTCCTCTGAAACATGACCCGCGCTCCTTAACACCCACCCACTTAACCCGGAAGCCAGCCGCACCAATTTGTCGGAGGAAACACTGTTCAACTAACAACCGAAGTCAGTCTACAGGTGCCCCTAAACCGGACAAAGCTGGGCCAATTATGCACTGCCCGATGTGACTCCCGGTCACGGCCCGTTGTGTGAGAACCTGGGATCGAATCCAGGTTTATAGTGACGCCTCAAGCAGTGCCTTTGACTGCTGTGCCACTCGTGAGGATTTAACAGGACTGAGCAGGGGTGCAGCCTTGGACACCACCCACTGGGAAGCCAGGCCCAGCCAATCAGAATAATTTTTTTCCCACAAATGGACTTTATTACAGACAGAAATACTCCTCTGCAAATCGATATCAGCTGCTTGATACGCCACACCTGTCAGGTGGATGGATTATCTTGGCAAAGGAGAAATGCTCACTAGCAGGAATGTAGACAAATTTGTGCACAAAATTTGAGAGAAATAAGCTTTTTGTACATATGGAACATTTCTGGGATTTAAAAAAATATATAATAAAAAGTTTGATTAAACAATTCAGAGACTTAAACTAATACATCAGATGACAAATATTTAAGGAGAGCGAATCAATATACAATCCCAAAATCAACTGTAACTGTCAATAGTAAAACAAAACTTAAAACGATGTTTGGGTGAACCTGAATCAAGAAAATGAACGGTGAAGTCGCTTCCAATCACAGTAGACGACTACTCCTCACCACGCAATAGAGACCAAAAGAGGAAATGCCCCCCCCCCCTGTTGTGCCATGTCATGAGGACACCTAGACCACCTATTGAGATGTGCCTTTTGTTAAGTAAATCATGTGATATATGAGATGAAAAGTAGACTGGAGTAGGACTTTAATTCAGAAGGTAATCCAGTGATATCTGATTTGAGCCTTTGCGAGTGGCAATAAAGATGAACGGTTATGCTAGGTCTTTCTCTTATGACATGGCTTTCATGATGGTGGCCACCTGTTTTAAAACACTCCCATTCATTTATTTGATTTTGCTAATCAGTTTGTGCTTCAGTCGGTCCTATTTACTAGTCTAAGCATGATATTGATAAACCAAGCCAGTGTAGTTTGATGGGGCTGGGGGATATTTGAATTGTGACTCATACCAACATGGCTTGGTTTATTGCTATGTTATGTGGAAGTATGAACAGTGATGATGTAGCATCCCTTCAGTATTGGTTGTTGATAACGTTCAGGCTCCTGAGTTCACAGTGCATGGACTATATGCCAATGAAGCACTTTTGCACAGCCACGGGTCTGATCAAGATACTCCTGATGACCCACGTTGATGATATCCATGAATCAGTCCTTTCTGAAAACCTGTCTGATGAGGCCAGGGGGGTTCTTAGAATCTAGTTGTTAGTTTGTACAGTAAACATTTCAGCTTCTTTGTGCGACTGGGGTCAAGTGGTTAGAATGGAGGATAGATAGTTGAACCGTTTTAACAGAGATCTGAAGCTGAATAAGCAAATTCCACAATAAATCTGATGTCAGCAAGTGTTTGCATGACCAAAATGGACTCTTTGAAAGGTTCTGCCAGGGATTGTGTGTTTCCCTCTTTTTATGCTACTGGTTGTCATTGAGTTTGTGAACAGAGCTTTGACCGGACTGTGCTCTCCACAAAGCCCTCACTATATTTTTCCATGTCATGTTTTTTTTATTTTTTTTATCTGAATATCATTTATTTTTGGCAGTGACGTCTTACTTTTTGGGTTCACTGTGGACCCATGGCTTAGTTGATTGAATTTGGCACTGTAAATTGTATTTATAATGGAGCCATCTATCTAAAAGAGTAGATAGTTAGGTCTCAATTTCTCAAAACAATTCTTTTGTGGGTTTGCATAATCTTGCATTGACTTTTGAAATGGCTTTGGATCCAGTGTATTTCAGGAAGTCTGATCTTTTTGGTGTTCTCAGAGCACACATTTTACAGCTTGATTCTAACTTGATATGTGGAAAATATCTAGATTGATTAATCTCACAATTAACAAAAGGAGCATGAACAAGACCTAGGGCCACCAATGTTTTGTCTGGCCGTCATGTAAAAACCAAGCCAATGGCTTACTTCCAGAGACAAAACAGGAATTCACAAAGCCGGTCAATACACTGAAGGATTTGTCAAAGTGAATTTGCTGAAAGGTGTCCTTGGGGGGCGTGGTGGATTCTTAATGTACTGTAACCAGTTGACAAATATTGATTCAATTGTCTGTCACTAAATTCTAATGCATGTTCATGGTTCATTGGCGTAAAATTTGTTGCTAATTTGTAACTCCTTTTGACAATCGTTTCTAATGATTTACAGGGGTTCAAGACAGTAAAACAAAATGGAGTCTGTCAGCTTTTGCAAAGGCTCCAGATTTTCTGAGACCCAATTTGACCCCCACCCCCTCACCTCGTCTGTCTTCAAACGGCCGTCTAGCTACTGTTCCAGGAATCTGCCACCTACTGTCCTTTTGTCCCCCTAACCCCCCACTGCTACCAGTACTAGTGACTGGACTCACTTCCAGCTTTTGTTCTTTGAAAGGGCCCAGGAGTTGAGGGAAGTAGCCAATGAGAGAGGGGGGAGGGGCAGTTAGCAGACAATTTGCAGACAGTTTGTGTATGATCCAGTGTTTTTCAGTGTGAATGTGCTAGCGGAGCGTTACTTTGGGGCAATTCCATGGTAACGGAGTAACGCTGAGACTCTAAAATGTATAAATCTATATCAAACACAAGCCATGGATTTAAAAGTTTAACAAACCATACAACTCTATGCACAAGGACAACTTTGAACAATTTACACAGAATATGTTGCGTTGTATGGTTCGTTAAGCTTTGAAAATGTTTTTTGTTTGGCATACATTTTAAAGTGAAAAACCGGAGACTCAGAGTAATTCCGTGACCGTGGAATTACCCTGTGGTTGAAGGTGTGAAGTGTGTCACTTCCTTCTCCACAGGTCTATGTCAACGGTCGATTATATTAGATAACATAATGATGGAAATGGTGTATTATGGCACTTCTTTCCAACCTCTGATATAGACCCAACCTTTTCTGGGATGTTTTATTCATTTCCAAACATTCTTTTGAACTTTTAAAAGACAACAAAAAAACCTATCCAAATAATCCTAAACTCCTGCGCGTCTGGTGCTGTGCAGCGGGAACGGACAATACCTCAAAGGGCGATGCATGTGTCACAGTTGGTCACCCGAGTAACTAGCAAGCAAGCACATGCTCCATGACAACATTTAATGAGGTTGAAAGCTAATGCAGTACCCACGATTATGGAAAATAGTATGATTTGGCAGAAGGAACAACCAACATTTGCTAAATAAGTCTACTAAAATAA
The DNA here is from genome assembly GCF_023373465.1 of Oncorhynchus keta. Lineage (NCBI taxonomy): Eukaryota > Metazoa > Chordata > Actinopteri > Salmoniformes > Salmonidae > Oncorhynchus > Oncorhynchus keta. The sequence continues at coordinate 55,077,349 of NC_068424.1, read as the reverse complement.
GACAATTCCGTACACACACATCTAGTAATATAGGAGAGAGCTGGTTTGAACAAGTTGTTGTGTTTGTTTCCCACAGGATTCAAGCTGAAGGATTTCCTCCACAACAATGAGACCCTGTCCACTTTCCTTCTGCGAAACGCTTCCTTCTCGGAACACGCCGTGCGCCAGATCATTGAGGCCGATGTGAACTTGGAAAAGGTAAGAGGAAAAATACCACCTTCCCAAAGTTCTATGACATATACATTTGAGTCATTTAGCAGATGCTCTTATTCAGATCAATTTAAAGGAGCAATTAGGGCTAGGTACCTTGCTCAACAGATTTTTCACCTATTTGGCTCTGGGATTTGAACCAGCATCCTTTTGGCTACCTGCCACCCCATGAGGAATATTATGAGGCATATTACTAGGATCAGTTCACCACATCCTGGACACCATGAAAAGCAGTGTAATAGTTCTTCAACATGCCCATGGCCCATTATTTCCCTCTTAGCCTCCCAGCAGATCAGGTCCCATGTTGTCCATTATTTCCCTCTTAGCCCCTCAGCAGATCAGGTCCCATGTTGTCCATTATTTCCCTCTTAGCCCCTCAGCAGATCAGGTCCCATTTTGTCCATTATTTCCCTCTTAGCCCCTCAGCAGATCAGGTCCCATTTTGTCCATTATTTCCCTCTTAGCCCCTCAGCAGATCAGGTCCCATTTTGTCCATTATTTCCCTCTTAGCCCCTCAGCAGATCAGGTCCCATGTTGTCCATTATTTCCCTCTTAGCCCCTCAGCAGATCAGGTCCCATGTTGTCCATTATTTCCCTCTTAGCCCCTCAGCAGATCAGATCCCATGTTGTCCATTATTTCCCTCTTAGCCCCTCAGCAGATCAGGTCCCATGTTGTCCATTATTTCCCTCTTAGCCTCCCAGCAGATCAGGTCCCATGTTGTCCATTATTTCCCTCTTAGCCTCCCAGCAGATTAGGTCCCATGTTGTCCATTATTTCCCTCTTAGCCTCCCAGCAGATTAGGTCCCATGTTGTCCATTATTTCCCTCTTAGCCTCCCAGCAGATTAGGTCCCATGTTGTCCATTATTTCCCTCTTAGCCCCTCAGCAGATCAGGTCCCATGTTGTCCATTATTTCCCTCTTAGCCCCTCAGCAGATCAGGTCCCATGTTGTCCATTATTTCCCTCTTAGCCCCTCAGCAGATCAGGTCCCATGTTGTCCATTATTTCCCTCTTAGCCCCTCAGCAGATCAGGTCCCATGTTGTCCATTATTTCCCTCTTAGCCCCTCAGCAGATCAGGTCCCATGTTGTCCATTATTTCCCTCTTAGCCCCTCAGCAGATCAGGTCCCATGTTGTCCATTATTTCCCTCTTAGCCCCTCAGCAGATCAGGTCCCATGTTGTCCATTATTTCCCTCTTAGCCCCTCAGCAGATCAGGTCCCATGTTGTCCATTATTTCCCTCTTAGCCTCCCAGCAGATCAGGTCCCATGTTGTCCATTATTTCCCTCTTAGCCTCCCAGCAGATTAGGTCCCATGTTGTCCATTATTTCCCTCTTAGCCTCCCAGCAGATTAGGTCCCATGTTGTCCATTATTTCCCTCTTAGCCTCCCAGCAGATTAGGTCCCATGTTGTCCATTATTTCCCTCTTAGCCCCTCAGCAGATCAGGTCCCATGTTGTCCATTATTTCCCTCTTAGCCCCTCAGCAGATCAGGTCCCATGTTGTCCATTATTTCCCTCTTAGCCCCTCAGCAGATCAGATCCCATGTTGTCCATTATTTCCCTCTTAGCCCCTCAGCAGATCAGGTCCCACGTTGTCCATTATTTCCCTCTTAGCCTCCCAGCAGATTAGGTCCCATGTTGTCCATTATTTCCCTCTTAGCCACCCAGCAGATTAGGTCCCATGTTGTCCGTTATTTCCCTCTTAGCCCCTCAGCAGATCAGGTCCCATGTTGTCCATTATTTCCCTCTTAGCCCCTCAGCAGATCAGGTCCCATGTTGTCTGTTATTTCCCTCTTAGCCCCTCAGCAGATCAGATCCCATGTTGTCCATTATTTCCCTCTTAGCCCCTCAGCAGATCAGGTCCCATGATGACCGTTATTTCCCTCTTAGCCCCTCAGTAGATCAGGTCCCATGTTGTCCATTATTTCCCTCTTAGCCTCTCAGCAGATCAGGTCCCATGTTGTCCATTTGTTGCAGGTAGCAGCAAATACAGAGCAGGTCAGTAGTGTCTTTATTTCAGTGACATAAACTTCACTGCAATCCGCCTTGAAACTTCCTGTAGAGACTATGAACAAGGTGGCTTTCCACCGAATGCACAGACTTGGAGCTCGGAGTGACAAGACCAAGGGTCCCCGACCTGTCAACGCAAAATTTGAACTCTACCAACGAAAGGTCTCATTTACCAATTTCCCCGGGACATAAACAAATGTCGCAAGAGTCTGTATCCTGTACAGAGGCAACATAGTGAGAGGGGTAAGCATGCCTTTCTCATTGTGGACAAACTCTTTAAAGACGGACAGCTCTTCCGAGACAGCTCCATAATAAATACCATGTTACGAAGAAAAATGATAGTGACTGTAAAAATATCTGAACACTATGAAGTTGACATGAGCACACACGCACTCAAATACACGCTCGCTTACACATACGGACACATACATACACACACTTGATCTCTCTCGTTCTCTCTTTCTCTCCTCCCCCTCTCTCCCTTCTCTCTATTGTTGAGAACTTTTCTATAATGTAATGTATTTTGTTTGTCTGTCTTTTGTTTGTCTTTGTCTACATGTTTCTATATGTTAACAACAAGCAATGGGAAGATATCAGAACAGGGAATTTGGGGAATAATAACATATTGTACGGAATACATTTGTACTGTCGTGAAGCCGTCTCTAGAGCAACGCAAGGTCTCTTTCATAATCATGTGAAACGTCAATTGCTATGGAAATTCTGGGATGTGTTTTTCTATGGAAATTATGTTAAATGTATATATAATGCAACTATGATGGTGATGCGATTATGGGATTAGAATTATCATTCTGAATATTAAGGCGATACTCACTTCATGTTACACACATAGACACTCAACCATACAACTTGTCTGGGTTATTATTTATTTGGACATCACACATTATAGTCTTACTCTTATCCAGACATCGTACACCCTCTCACTAAATCACATCCATTATCACACACATCAACCTACTCAGATTTACTACACACATAATATCTTGACTACATTTTCTAACATCTGTGGCATTGGCGTACAGACAAACAGGCAAGGGAATAAAACAAATATTGCTAGAACCTGTTTCTTGAATTCTAAACATCAGACATTTGAAATCTCTCATTTTGACTGTCATAATACCTCTTATGGCAGTAACTTTATAGGCACTAATTATGGTCAATTTAGACTGAGAATAGTATATAGATATGGTATTGGGTATAGCCAGTTATAATTGTAATGGTTTAGCAGATTATTAAAAAATATCTGTCTTTACGTGACTGAAAGAAAAGGAATATAACATATACTGTTTACAGGAATCTCACTCTATATCCTTTGAAGTTGCTTGGAAAACGGAATGGGGTAGTGAAATCATTTTCTGTCATGGACAAAAGACCTCAAAAGGTGTGATATTAATCAACAAAAGAATTTAATCTGAATTTGCAAATAGTCAGGAATGATTTGCGAGGAAGGTGGATCCTTTTGTACATGAAAGTGAATGAAAAACAGATCATTAATCTATATGGTCCAAATCAGGATGATCCATACATTTTTGAAAATATTTATACCAATCTATTTAAATTACAGGCAACAAACGATCAAATCATTATGGTGGGCGACTATAACACAGTGTTGAGTACCTCATTGGACCGTAAAGGAAATCACTCTACAAACTATCATCACCGTGCCCTTAATTAAGGAAATCACAAATATTATGGACACATTAGAAATAGTGGATATTTGGAGAATCTTGTTTCTCATGGTCTGAGAGTCCTTTAGGTGCCTTTTGGCAAACTCCAAGCGGGCTGTCATGTGCCTTTTAACTGAGAAGTGGCTTCCATTTGGCCGCTCTACCATAAAGGCGTGATAGGTGGAGTGCTACAGAGATGGTTGTCCTTCTGGAAGGTTCTCCCATATCCACAGAGGAACTCTGGAGCTCTGTCAGAGTGACCTGGTCACCTCCCTGACCAAGGCCCTTCTCCCCCGATTGCTCTGTTTGGCCAGGCGGCCAGCTCTAGGAAGAGTCTTGGTGGTTCTTCCGTTTATGAATGATGGAGGCCACTGTGTTCATGAGGATGTTCAATTCTGAATAAATGTTTTGGTACCCTTCCCCAGATCTGTGCCTCAACACAATCCTGTCTCGGAGCTCTACAGAAAATTCCTTTGACCTCAGGGCTTGGTTTTTAGTCTGACATGCACTGTCAACTTTGGGACCTTATTTATATAGACAGGTGTGTGCCTTTCCAAATCATGCCCAATCAATTGAATTTACCACATGTGGACTCCTATCAAGTTGTAGAAACATCTCCAGGATGATAAATGGAAACAGGATGCACCTGAGCTCAATTTCGAGTCTCATAGCAAAGGGTCTGAATACTTATGTAAATAAGGTATCTGTTTTTTTTATTTTTAATACATTTGCTAACATTTCTAAAAACCTCTTTTTGATGAGATTTTTTATGGAATATCTGCATAGGCGTACAGAGGCCCATTATCAGCAACCATCAGTCCTGTGTTCCAATGGCACATTGTGTTAGCTAATCCAAGTTTATCATTTTGAAAGGCTAATTGATCATTAAAAAAACCTTTTGCAATTATGTTAGCACAGCTGAAAACTATTGTGCTTTTTAAAGAAGCAATAAAACTGGCCTTTAGATTAGTTGAGTATCTGGAGCATCAGCATTTGTGGGGTTGATTACAGGATCAAAATGGCCAGAAACAAAGAACTTTCTTCTGAAACTCGTCAGTCTATTCGTCAGTCAGTACTAGCGAAATGCATAGCACTCAGAATTAAAGAGGTTTTACCATTATTGTTCATCCTGATCAGAGGTTTTTTACATGGATGTTACATTGGAGATAATATTCAACAACTATTAGAAATAACAGAACAACATGAAACATCTAAAAAGCCAGGCCTGGTATTTATAACGTATTATGAACTGTCCTTTGATAAAGTAAGATTGGATTTTACTTATAATTGGCTGGATTTTTTTACATGTCGGTAATTCTCTTTTAAAATGAGTCAAAGTAATATATAGCAACCGCATGTGTAAAATAGTAAATAGCGGCTACATCACAGAGTTTTGAATTGTCAAGAGGCATTAAACAATTGTGTCCGCTGTCACCATGTCTACTCGTTATGAAATGTTAGCTATTAATGTGATGAAGCAGGGATACCCCTCTGGACTAGTAATGTAACTTCTCGACTCTGAAGAAATACTGGGTCATTGCTACATTACACACTGACCTTTCTCCATCTCCAGGTGCTGGTCAAAGGCTTCGGTGTCCACCTGAGGGACTTGTGCGGCAGCAACGGCACCAGAGTAGAGGACTTTGTGACCATCACAGACAGCAAGGTGTCCAGTCTGGTCCAGAAGATGCTCTGCGTGTCCCCAGGCTCCTGGCTCAACCAGGCAGAAAGCCACTTCCTCCACAACCTGGACTTCCTCAAACCCATACGGGTAAGACCAAATGGGCACTATGCACATTATTGTTTTTCTCCATTAAAGACCAAATCCAGGTGACTTAATCACTGACATGCACAGTGTCGAGAAACAAAGTGTAGGGGGAAAGCAGAAGATCAGAAAGAAAGTGATAAGTGTAGACGGAGGCATGTTGTTGCTTGTCCCTGTCGACCTACCTCTAGTTGTAGCCTGGTGATATGTTTCAAAACTAACTGCCATCAAAGAGAGGATTTTGGCCCCTCAATCTTAAAATGGTAGTCATTTATTTGTATCACTTCTCTCTGAATCCTAGTTTCATAAAGGTCACTTCTAATTGCCCAGAGATTAGATCATGAATTGAATTCAAAAAGGCAGAAATTGCACGTCAACGGCATATTTTGTAACGTTTATAGATGGAAAACAAGGTTCCTAGAAACCAGACAGAGAAGTTAGTGTGATTTCTATCTATTAAAGTGCTGCAGATTGTCAGTCAGGTACAGTTTGACTGCCCACAATGATAAACATTAAGGAGTCAAGGGCAACATGTTCTTCTCTGACCCCTGTCCTCATTCTGATATGCCACCAAGGGTCAGTTTCCTTATTCTGATGATAGTTTTATAGAAGAAACAGTGTGTTTGTGTCCCTCTTTTGGTTCTTCTTTTTGTAGCCTTTAGGGAACAAGACATGTTAAACAAGACCTTAGGGCATATAGGGTGCTATTAAATCGAAATCGAAACATTATGTTTTTATTGTCTCACTCTGGAAAGTTGCAGTGAAATGTGTTGTTTTACAGGGTCAGCCATAGTAGTTTGGCGCCCCTGGAGCAAATTAGGGTTAAGTGCCTTGCTCAAGGGCACATTGACAGATCTTTCACCTTGCCGGCTTGGGTATTGAAACCAGCAACCAGTAATTGACTGTTAATTAACATAAACACTTTTAGCATCTCCTGGCTTCCACGATTAGCCGATAAGCCACTGATGCAGACCTTTGAAACATCTACATTTTAAGAAGTTAAATAAATATATTTAATATAGGCTACATTATCACAATAAATCCATGATTTATTTTAGACAGGTCTAAAACAATATATATGATGAAAATGTAGTCTATTTCAGAAGAACAGAGTAGCATATTCTGAGTTGTCCTTATGTTAGGCCTTGATCTGGCTATGCCGTATGGCTGTGGGCTACACTAGTTAATTTAGCAGACAAGATTTGCTTAGAATTCCGTGCCATTATTTAATTTCATTTTATAATATGAAGTATAAAATTGAACATAACTGAATAAAATAGAAAGGATATTTTCCCCAAACGGTCCTCCTATATGCTTAATTTAGAGTTATTTATGCAACATAAGTTGTGAAACGTTAGACTAACTGTTTTGAGGATACATTTTTAATATGCAAGCATAGGCAGCTAAGCTGAATTAAATTAACACAATTATATAGTCTAATTAGCCTACTACTGTCTCTACATAAATAAATACAATTATACAAAATAGGTTACTAAAGCATGATTTGGCCAGAGGATCATGTAGCTTTTCAATTGTGGAAAGGCACATTTTGGGCAGATTATTGTTGAGTTGCGACTTCTGTGGAAGGTAGAGAGGCCAAGCCAGGCATATCGCAAATATTTCAAAATACAAACGCAGGAATACATAGTTTGGAAAGCAAATGGTTATTGTTTTAAATAAGACGATAAAAAGACTAATCTTTCGTTTAGTTATCAAAAATCTCTGCCTCATCGAAGGAACAACAGTATAGCCTATCTGATTGGCAATATCCTAACTGCGCATATTCACTATTTAGGCCTACCGTATCTGCAAATGTGAAGATGCATGGAATGCTTTATTATGAAAGTGCATTTTTATGGTGACAATTTGCTTCCCCAAGCTTGAAACTGCAGGCACCTCCTATGTCTGCCAGGTTCTAAAGCAGATTAATGTGCTTCAGAATTTAGCAGTAAACATAGCAGCACAAGAAAGTTGGGATCCTCTTTTAAACAGTGGCCAGTCAACTCTGTTTTCACATACGATTGCACAATGACTGGGCTCCTAAGAACACATGTTTCACAAAGGCTCTGTAGGCTATGTGCTCTCTAACCGTGTTCCCAGGGTTCTCGGCCTGTGGGCTAACCTTTTGGAGTTATTTGGCCACTTCAATTGTGATACAAAAATGAATATAACGTAAAGATCTACTATGACTATGATTTATTTTAAAGTCGCAAAACAAGTCTGTTTCTTACCTTTCTGCACACGCTGGGCATCATTCACAATTGATAATATATCGTTCACAAGGGATAATATTGTCACTCAGACTATTCTTAATTTAATGTTGTCTTTACATATACTAAATAATATATGTGTGGAATTAGTTTTGATTTAGAATGGACCATTATCATGCACCTGTCGGAAAAGGGGTTGCTTTCTTGCCAGGTAGGCTACTCCTGTTGCAAAGCAATGTGGTTAATATTAGGAAAGCTGATAAATAAATATAGTAGGCCTAGCCTATAGAAATCTTTTACATTTACATTGATGTCAGAGTGATTAGCGGGACAATAGATCACTGAGTACCAGGCCATTAGCGACTGGCAGTTAGCAAGTTTGGTAGGCTACTAATGACCATCAGCAGCATCAGAGCCCAGTTTTGGAGAAGCCTAGTTACCGTGACTAAATGATCATCTGGAATTTGACTGCAGTCACCACGTGACAGCTAGTGTGGCGGTAATACGGTCGAAGTAACAACCCTAATCACCACTGACTTCTCCAAGGCCTTTGACAAAATCGACCACACCATCCCCATTGAACGCGTAATCCAACTGGGTGTCAGACCTGCCCTCACAACATGGCTCTGCAGTTTTATGCCCATCCGCAAACAACAGGTACACTTCCAAGACAGCCTCTCAGACTGGTAGGAGCCAATGGGAACTCTTCTGGGTCCTCTCATCTTCCTTCCGGTCATAGACAGTGCAGCCCTGGATGTCGACAGCAGGTGGAAATATGTTGACAATATATCTGGTCAACACGTGGACGATAGGAAACATCAGCACACCACAACAGCCCTGAACAACTTGGACACGTGGGTTCATGCAAGCAAAATGTTACTGAACCCTGCCAAGTGCACAGTGACCTTCACAAGAAATCCACCTGTCCCATGCTCTCTCCGGATCGAGGGTCAGCATTTCAAAGTGTGTGATGGTGTGAAGATTTTAGAGGTAAAGTTACAGAAGGACTTACAATGGGGTGAGCAGGTTGTTACTATGGTAACCAAGAGCAACAGAAAATGTTGTATCCTCCAACCGCTTTAAAAGGTTTCATGTGCCACAGGATGACCTGGTGAGCATTTACACCAGCAACACATGCCACACCCTGGAGTATGCTGCTTCTGCTTGGAACAGCTCACTGACCCAGGCTTATCCTGATGACCTGGAGATTATTCAGAAAAGAGCGTGCCGCACCATCCTAGGAGGATACTCCAGTTATACTGAGGCACTTCAGACCCTATCCTTAACCCGGTATCATGAAAGACTGCACTGACCTCGCTGTCAGCCTCCTAAAATGTCAATTCAGAGACTGGCTACCCCACTGACCGAATCGCAGTGACAGGCAGGAACACCCACAGTCAAAACAAACCAAAGTCTAACTAATGGGTCACCAATCCCTAACTGAATGGGTCACTAATAAATAAAGGTTAATTAAAAAAAATAATAATAATGTAATATTTCTGCTCATTGCATATTAAAAATGCTTTAAAACTGCAGGACATTATTGATAAAAAAAATGTTTACTCTTATGTTAATGTTGTTACTTTCACCCGTTTAATATTATTGTATAGATATCAAATTTTATTTGTCACATGTGCCAAATACAACAGGTGTAGGTAGACGTTACTGTGAAATGCTTACTTACAAGTCCTTAACCAACAATGCAGTTTTAAGAAAAACAAGAGTTTTCAGTCTGTATTGACTGCTATATGAGTGTATTAATTCAAAGTTGAAAACAACAGTCACTGTTCTTCTTTTCTATGTGTGTGTGAATTGACACTTCTTCCCTCCACAGAAAGATGTGAGGACTGACCCTGAAGCCGTCCAGCAGGTGGCCAAGGCTACAGACAAACTCCTGGAGAGCCTGGGCTCCCTGGCCTTGGAGGTAGACAATCACTGTCATCACTGCAGTTTATTACATGATGAAAAGGTTTTCTGTTGCCCCCCCTCCCCCATTATGATTGCCCAGTACATTTCTTGTTTATAACCATGTTTCTTTTTTATCACTGTCTTAATGAACACTCCTGCCTAAGATCAACAGTTTGCGGGCCGCTCAGAGGGCGAATGGGCAAGACACAATTTTTAAGTGCCTTTGAATGGAGTATGGTTTTAGGTGCCAGGTGCACTGGTTTGTGTCAAGAACTGCAATGCTGCTGGGTTTTTCACTCAGTTTCCCGTGTGTATCAAGAATGGGGTGCAACTCAAAATTAGGAAGGTGTTCCTAAAGTTTTCTACACTCAGTGTACAGCAGTTTTTTTCTCCCCATCATTACAAAATGGCCAACACATATTTCTCACCCCACCCCAACCTTTCATCTAGTCTTATTTGAAGTTTCACAGCATACAGGAGGAGAGGTTGGCTTAAAAACAGCACGTGGCATTGTGCTGTCCCCCTCAACTCCCTGCAGTATTTGTTTGTTGCCTGATAACCTGACCCAATTTGTTTGGATTGCTAATACATGTAGCTAGAAAGTCAATTGGAGAGGCAGTTGGTCCCTAGACGTTTGAGCAACAGCTTAATGTCGAGGACAACTGTTGGCCAATGTTCTAATGTGATGATAATCAAAGTTTCCTCCTGTGAAAGACATGAGAACAGAAGACGAAGGAGGCATTCACCTCTTTCAATTAAGTCAAGTACTGTAGGCCTGACACATATGTTGAGGATATCTCTTATATTGCAAATATCTCTTCTCGTTGTGTTCTTGCTATTTTCTTTCTTTGTCAGTTATACTGTCCTCCACAGCAATAGAAAATGGCCTTGTAAGTAACTTGGCAGTAACTGTATTGGTATCAAGTGTCTCTGAGCCTAGATTTCCTCAGGAGATAGATGACTGGGAACAGCTGAACAAAGAGAGAAGGGTTTCTAAACAAGTTAGCGGGCAAATCAGCATTTACGCAAAATAAAGTTAACTTTAGCTGACAAGGTGAATGCATGCCCCTATGACAACAAACAGGAGGTTATAACTGTCTCGATGGCGGGCCTGACTACCCAAGTGTTGTGTCTGTGTTTTCTCAACCAGTCAGTGCTCTGTTGATTACTCTGCTTACAACAATAAGGATAACCCCCTGTAAGTATACATAGATTCTTATGTCCCCAAACACATGGTATGTTGCAGCTGCATACCCATGTCATAAACATTTCGCTACACCCGTGATAACATCTGCAAAATATGTGTACGTGACCAATAAAATGAGATTTGAGCTATGTAGAACTGCTATATGGTGTTTATAAAGGCCCTTAACTACAGTATAGTGTACAGTCTTTAGGAGTTACTAAAACAACCCCAGCGCTTCATAGACACACTTTGTTGTTCGTTGTTGCCCTCTAACCCCAACAATGTATCTGAAGATGTCAAACTCTAAGTCACTAAATATTACTTGGTTTGGCACATTACCCTGGAGTTATGTAGTGGTATGGCCACTCGACCCCAACCAAAGCCCTAGAAACAACTCAGGGGTCCAGAGCTCCTGTTGTGTGGTTATGACTTATTGTGTGAGAGTTCAGTGTGTACAGCTGTTTCCCCCGTGTCTCACACACACACACACACACACACACACACACACACACACACACACACACACACACACACTCTGTTCCAGGTGCGCCACCTTGGCTCGATTGGAACCATGTGACTGCCTTCTTGCTGTCGTGGCTGTGCTGAGTCAGGTCCGTCTATATGGAGAGGGGGGAAGGAGAGGAGATGGGAGGGCCTGACTGGCATGTATGTAACCACATTGTCAAATAGGCTCTGGGAGAGTCAACAGTCGGGACCACGTCTCCTCCTCCTCCCCAGTGATGAATGACCGAGAGTAACCTTTTCCCTTTGGCACTTATTTTCTTCTCACTCCTGACTTTCTTTGTTTTCCCATGCTGGGTGAGGAAACCAGCTTTGGAGAGCGAAGAAAAAGAAGGATAGAAATAGATAGTGAGAGAGAAGAGGTCAAACATAAAATGGCAATTCTGCCACAAAAGGTCTAGCTTTTCTGTGTAGACATAACAGGACACATTTGTTAGCACTGTATTGTATGAATGTTGTTACTAGACGTTGTACATTACAAGGCATTAGGACAGTTAGCACACACACCTTACAGGCTTCTTGTGAGGTCTGTTGTTGTGTTTTTAATGCTAAGTCTGCTCCTAGTCTGCTCCTAGTCTGCTCCTAGTCTGCTCTTGAGTCTCGCCTTTTTATAATTCGGTATGAAGATACATTTTTGACCAGAAATGCAAGGTAGCAAAATCAGGCTGTTGTAAAAATGCGCTGGTCAGCCAAGGAACCATTATTACCAACCCCATTATTTTTATTTCTACTTTGCACATTCTTCCACTGCAAATCTACCATTCCAGTGTTTTACTTGCTATTTTGTATTTACTTTGCCACCAGGGCCTTTTTTTTCTCACCTCATTTGCTCACATCTAATATAGACTTGTTTCTACTGTAATTATTGACTGCATGTTTGTTTTACTACATGTGTAACTCTGTGTTGTTGTATCTGTCGAACTGCTTTGCTTTATCTTGGCCAGGTCGCAATTGTAAATGAGAACTTGTTCTCAACTTGCCTACCTGGTTAAATAAAGGCGAAATAAATAAAAAACCAAGGTAGTAAAATACCATAATAGCGTTAAAAATAAATAATAATAAATAATAATAATGAACAATAAGGCATTAACACACAAGGGGCGTGTATTACTGTGGTTTTAGCATGGCTGTGCTGAGGTACTAGGTATAAGGCGAAGACTAACACAAAGTCATTACAACACATTTACAAGTTGCCTTATATGTATCCATCTCACCATGTCAACAAGCTGGTCTTGAATCACAATGAATTGCTCCAAGTCCAGGTCACATTCCCATTTGCATCCTACAAGATGACCCCCTGACCCCATTTGCAAACATCACACTCATTTGTGTCCCAAATAGCTGGCCAGCATGAAGAGTTGGAGAGACCTGCGTAATGAGATCATCTTCCTCACGGAGAACGCCACATCCTCCCCCAGCCACATGTACCAGGCTGTGTCGCGCATCGTCTGTGGCCATCCCGAGGGTGGCGGACTAAAGATCAAGTCCCTCAACTGGTACGAGGACAACAACTACAAGGCTCTGTTCGGCAACCACAACACAACCAACGGAGAGGAGCCCATCTCTGCCTACGACAACACATCCAGTAGGCAACTTCTCCTTTATGTTAATGTATTTCAGTGATATTCATTTTTTTTTTAGCGGGGAACCAATTTCTTTGCTAGTTGTGACATTCTTGTCTGGACCTGACGTCATTGTTCCTTCTGTGACCCCCTCCAGCTCCATACTGTAACGCTATGATGAGGAACATGGAGTCCAGCCCCGTGTCCAGGATGATCTGGCAGGCCCTGAAGCCTCTGCTCATGGGCAAGATCCTGTACACCCCCGACACCCCAGCCACACAGAAGATCATCCACGAGGTGTGTATCAGTTATACTATACCTCTTAGTTACAGTACATCACTGGTCCCAGTAGTAGTTTTAGCAGAACACCAACAGTCCCAATCTTGCCCTCTCCTTCAGGTGAACAGAACATTCCAGGAGCTGGGGGTCCTCAGAGAGCTGGGGGGCATGTGGGAGGAAATTAAGCCCAAGGTCTGGACCTTCATGGAGAGCAGCGGACACATGGACCTAGTAAGGGTATGTCTGACTAATCTGTTTTCTCTACTACAGCCAACATCACTTATGTTAGCCTTGTAGAGCACCACCTTATACAATATTTTCTTTTCAGTTTTGAAATGCTTTTGGCTTATAGAATGGCATCTGTAATAATAACTCCGAGACAACACCCATGACAGGACACAGTAACAGAGCAAGTAGCAATACAACAAAATACATGATGGGAAGCAGCCCTTTCAGATGGTCAACACTGGCATCCTGTGGAGAGATGCGGGACGGTACCACAAAGTCCCCTCACAGTCACTCTCCTGCTCTTCCTTCCTCTCTCCCAGACCCTATTGAAGAACAATGGCACTGGCAGCTTCTTCACCTCCAAACTGGCGGGCTCAGAGTGGACTGTGGAGGACGTCTCCAACTTCCTGACCAAACATTCGCAGGACCTGCATCCCCACGGTACAGCCGTCACCTGGAGGGAAGTCTTCAACGAGACGGACCAGGCCATCATGAGCATATCCCGCTTCATGGAGGTCTCGCTCTCTTTCATTGTCTCTCTATGTGTCGCTCACGCGCACACACACAGTCACTTGGCCCCTTTCTTAGCCTCAGTTAAATTTTGTTCTCTTTCTGGTAAAGTCCCCATTCAGCACCTTCTGCAATTACATACCAATTACATAATTGCGGGCGTTAAAACAACAAGTGAAACACATCAAGGTGCTTTGGGCCTGAGAGTTTTCATTCCAGTCATTGCCCTCTCTTTGTGGAAACAGTAGTCAATTGCAGCCATTTTACTTTGCCCCAACCTCTTCCACTGTATAATGGGAAATGGCAAAGAAAAACACAGCTGGACCAAGTTAGCCAGGAACCTGATGAACACTCCATTTAAAGCCCCCCTTCCAGCATGTGAATAGATCTGCTAGTCCTGGTCAAGACCAGATGAGGATAGGCCTTTAACAAATGCGTTTCGTTTGCTTACAGTGTGTAAACCTGGATAAGATGGAGCCTGTGGCCAATGAGGAAAGGATGGTCAACAAATCCATGGCGCTCCTGGACGATAGGAAGTTCTGGGCGGGGATTGTGTTTCCAGATATTGAGGCCAACAGCTCTGAACTGCCGGCCAACGTCAACTACAAGATCCGCATGGACATCGATAACGTGGAGCGCACCAACAAGATCAAAGACGGGTATGTTGATTCAAAGCGCCCCAATCTATCTACTAGATGTATTGGACAGCGTTTTATGCCTGTGTCATTGGGGTCATTTTGAACACTCACTTTATTTTTTTGTGAAGGGGGATCACTTTCAGCTTTTTGGTCAAATTTGAATTTGTTGTGAACCTTGCTCCTTGGGAGGGAATGAATTTGTAAGAGGTTTACAGGAAGGGGGGTTTATGCGTTGCTTTTTTTCTCTCTTAACAGATATTGGGACCCTGGTCCTCGTGCTGACCCATTTGAGGACCTGCGCTACATCTGGGGTGGCTTCTCTTACCTCCAGGACATCATCGAGCATAGCATCATCACAGCAGTAACTGGCGTCAAGGAGAAGACGGGAGTCTACATCCAACAGATGCCCTATCCCTGCTACGTGGACGACATGTGAGTCACACCGAGCAGGATTTGACCTTATTCACCTGGGATCTGTGTTGAGTGGCTAACTGCAAGGCTTTAAAATGGCTTCCATTTCCTCCTATGACCTCTGTCCTCCAGCTTCCTGCGGGTGATGAGTCGCTCCATGCCCCTCTTCATGACCCTGGCCTGGATGTACTCTGTGGCCATCATCATCAAGAGCGTGGTGTATGAGAAGGAGGCAAGGCTCAAGGAGACCATGAGGATCATGGGATTGGACAATGGCATCCTGTGGTTCAGCTGGTTCATCAGCAGCCTCATCCCCCTGCTAATTTCTGCCGGCCTGCTGGTTGTGCTGCTCAAGGTATTGCACTGTATCCCAGGATTTAGGATGACAATGATCGTTTTTCGCATCACAATATTTCAGTGATATCAGTATTTCAGTGATATTGGTATTTCAGTGATATTGGTATCGTGACAATAACTTGTCTTAATATTTTATGTTGATGTGAGAATGTTTTTTTTGGTTTTCTGATGTTTTGACTTCCTCTCTATTTACCAATGAGAATCCTCCCTCTCTTCTCTAATCAGATGGGGAACCTGCTGCCCTACAGTGACCCCGGCGTCATCTTCCTGTTCCTGGGGTCCTTTGCCGTGGTAACCATCATGCAGTGCTTCCTCATCAGCACAATGTTTGCCCGTGCCAACTTGGCGGCGGCATGCGGGGGCATCATCTATTTCACCCTCTACCTGCCCTACGTCCTCTGTGTGGCCTGGCAGGACTATGTGGGCTTTGGGGCCAAAATACTCGCTGTGAGTCATGCTTTTATATGTACTAGACATTTTGAGTTGATGTTGGTTGTCCACATGTGACATTCTATAAGAGGAGTCACTTTCATTAAGTTATTAAGTGTAGTGCCACTACAAACAGGGCAGCTTTTTCTTTGAAATGTGTTTGTAATGTAACTCTTTTGTCACATCATTGTTTTTTCTGCTGCTGGTTACCTCCTCAGGCTCATCATCTTATTGGCATTGTTGTTGTATATGATACACTATATGTACAAAAGTATGTGGACACCCCTTCAAATGAGTAGATTTGGCTCTTTCAGCCACACCTGTTGCTGACAGGTGTATAAAATTCGAGCACACAGCCATGCAATCTCCATAGACAAACATTGGCAGTAGAATGGCCTTACTGAAGAACTCAGTCACTTTCAATGTGGCACAGTTTGTCACATTTCTGCCCTGCTTGAGCTGCCCGGTCAACTGTAAGTGCTGTTATTGTGAAGTGGAAATGTCTAAGAGCAACAATGTCTCAACCGCGAAATGTTAGGCCATACAAGCTCACAGAATGTGACTGTGAAAATCATTTGTACTCTGTCGCAACATTCACCACGAGTTCCAAACTGCCTCTGGAAGCAACGTCAGCACAAGAACAGTTCATTGAGAGCTTCAGGAAATGGGTTTCCATGGCCGAGCAGGCGCACACAAGCCTAAGATCACCATGTGCAATGCCAAGTGGTGTAAAGCTTGCCGCCACTGGACACTGGAGCAGTGAAAACGTGTTCTCTGGAGTAATGAATCACGCTTCACCATCTGGCAATCCGACGGGCGAATCTGGGTTTGGTGGATGCCATGAGAACCCTACCTGCCCCACTGTACAGTGCCAACTGTAAAGTTTGGTGGAGGAGGAATAATGGTCTGGGGCTATTTTTCATGATTCGGGCTCGGCCCCTTAGTTCCAGTGAACAAAAATCTTAATGCTTCAGCATACAATGATATTCTAGATGATTCTGTGCTTCCACCTTTGTGGCAACAGTTTGGGGAAGGCCCTTTCTTGTTTCACTATGACAATGCCCCTGTGCACAAAGCGAGGTCCATACAGAAATGGTTTGTTGAGATCGGTGTGGAAGAACTTGACTGGCCTGCACAGAGCCCTGACCTCAACACCATCGAACGCCTTGGGGATGAATTGGAACGACGACTGTGAGCCAGGTCTAATCACCCAACATCAGAGCCCGACCTCACTAATGCTTTTCTGGCTGAATGGAAGCAGGTCCCCGCAGCAATATTCCGACATCTAGTGGAAGGCCTTCCCAGAAGAGTGAAGGCTGTTATAGCAGCAAAGGAGGGACCAACTCCATATTAATGCCCATGATTGTGGAATGAGATATTTGACAAGCAGGTGTCCACATACTTTTGGTCATGTAGTGTATTAACATCTCTCCTTCTCTACAGAGCCTGCTGTCCCCAGTGGCCTTTGGCTTTGGCTGTGAGTACTTTGCCCTGTTCGAAGAGCAGGGCATCGGCATCCAGTGGAACAACCTGTTCAATAGCCCCATGGAGGAGGACGACTTCAGCCTGACCACCGCCATCATCATGATGTACTTTGACTCCTTCCTCTACATGGTGATGACCTGGTACATCGAGTCTGTCTTCCCTGGTAGGTGTCCATGAGCTGAACTATTCCACTGTAATGGATCTGTTAGGGTACCATTTTGTTAGGCTTATGTTGAAGCCACTTGCATTGTATTGTATTGTTTAGTTGTTTGCATTGTCTGAATGTATGTGTTTTTTGTGGTCTCCTTCAGGTCAGTATGGTATTCCCAGGCCCTGGTACTTTCTCTTCTCCAAGTCCTACTGGTTTGGAGAAGGGGAACACAGGAAGACTGACTTCAGTCAGAACAAGAGAAGGAGCTGTGAAGGTAAGACTCCGATGCAGAACAACTGATTATCCACATGGTGGGCAAATTAATTTGAGCAGTTGTGTGTTTATTCAAGCAAAATAAAATGTGATGGTCATTGTACCCAATTTGAATGACATTATGTTGTGTTGTGTCTTCAGCTGTCTGTATAGAGGAAGAGCCAGCCCACCTGAAAACTGGTGTCTTCATAGAGAACCTAGTCAAGGTGTACCGGCACGGGAAGAAGCTGGCTGTGGATGGGCTGACTCTGGGCTTCTACGAAGGACAGATCACCTCTTTCTTGGGCCACAACGGAGCAGGGAAAACCACCACTATGTAAGAGCAATGGCATACAACTGGTGCCATCTGTGAACAATAGCCCATACAAATTTAGTTGAAAGTTACATTTATACATTTTAAAAGGAGTTAATCTAGTATTGACATCTTTGTATTTGTCAGGTCGATTCTAACGGGACTGTTTCCGCCTACCTCCGGCACTGCTTACATCATGGGAAAAGACATCCGATCGGAGCTGAGTGCTATTCGACAGAGTCTGGGCGTTTGTCCACAGCACAACGTTCTATTCAGCATGTAAGTGTTCCCAGTCCATCATATTAGCAACCAGTTTTAACAGAAAGTTAATTATAATGACCAAAAACAGGAAATATTTATGTCAATAGTTACATTGGTTTGTTATGAGCAGTTGTTATATGAAGTCTAACGTGTTTGTTTTTGGGTTTGACCAGGCTGACCGTTGAGGAGCACATCTGGTTCTATGCTCGCCTGAAGGGTCTATCTGAGGAACAGGTGAAGTCTGAGATCGAACAGATCCTGATAGATACTGGCCTGCCACACAAACGCACTTCCAGGACCAGCACACTATCTGGAGGGATGCAGAGGAAGCTCTCTGTGGCTCTGGCCTTTGTCGGGGGGTCAAAGGTTGTGATTCTGGACGAGCCCACAGCCGGGGTCGACCCCTACGCCCGCAGGGGCATCTGGGACCTCTTGCTCCAATATCGTCTAGGTAACCACTAACTCCTTACCTCTTTTTAGCAGCAATGCATAACAAACTACTGAGGGGAGTCCTGTGTGATAACTCACTGTTTTCCCTTCCCCTCTCCAGGTCGTACCATCATCCTCTCCACCCACCACATGGACGAGGCGGACATCTTGGGCGACCGCATTGCCATCATCTCCCATGGCAAGCTGTGCTGCGTGGGCTCCTCCCTCTTCCTGAAGAACCAGCTGGGTACAGGCTACTACCTCACCCTGGTCAAGAAGGGCCCAGAACCTTTCCTCAGCTCCTGCCGCAACTCCTCCAGTACCGTCTCCTTAACTAAGAAGGAGGAGGATTGTCCCTCTGAGAGCAGCTCTGACGCAGGCCTTGGCAGCGAACACGAGAGCGAAGTAGCTACTATAGAAACTGCTCAGGCAGCTTCCATCTGTGAAAGTGCCTTCGTGCCCCCCGACGTCTCCCTGATCTCCAGCCTGATCTTCAAGCACGTCCCGGCCGCCCGCATGGTGGAAAACCTTGGCCACGAGCTCATCTACGTCCTACCCTACGGCGCCGCCAAGGACGGAGCCTTCGTGGAGCTCTTCAAGGACATGGACAATCACCTCCCTGACCTGGGCATATCCAGCTATGGCGTCTCCGACACCACCCTGGAAGAGGTACAACTACAATAGATGATTAAATGGATAACGGGATGGATATCTCGTTTCTAGATGCTCAAAGTGCTTTACATTGCATTGGGGAATAGTGTTTGATTTCTGTCTTTTCTATCTCCTCATAGATTTTCCTGAAAGTGGCAGAGGACAATGGAGTTGACACTGAAGTTCCCTCAGGTAAGAACCCTTTAGAAATCGCCTGTGGGTATGACTCGGATTATTAAGTCTTGAATGGTTCTCGAACATGTCAGCATCTGTTAATTGTTGTTATTTTTTATGTGTTTTTGCCTAGACGGTACACTCCCCCTGCGCAGACGTCGTAGAAATCATGCCTTTGGTGGAGGAAATGCCTTCGGTGGAGACCACCAGAGCTGCCTTAGACCCCAGATTGATGACGACAACAATGAACATAACGACTCGGACGCAGACCCAGAATCCAGAGAGACAGACTTCTTGAGCGGATCGGACGGTAAAGGCTCCTACAAGGTGACGGGATGGAATCTGAAGAGGCAGCAGTTTGTGGCCTTGATTTGGAAGAGGTTTCTGTACGCTCAACGCTCCAGAAAAGGTTTCTTTGCTCAGATTGTACTCCCTGCTGTGTTTGTGTGCATTGCCCTGGTCTTCAGTCTCATCGTCCCACCTTTCGGAAAGTACCCCAGTCTGGAGCTGCAGCCATGGATGTACGAAGAACAGTCCCTCTTCATCAGCGATGACGCCCCTGAAGACGCTAGCACACAACGGTTATTGAGTGCCCTCACCGAAGGACCTGGGTTTGGAACGCGCTGCATGGAAGGACAGCCCATACCGTGAGTCTCAATATGCCAGGGTCCAACAAAATGGTTATTTCTATTTGTACAATTTCTCTTGTCTTTGAGGAAATAAATATGACAGATAGGTGTATGATAAGGCACATATTTTCAATGTTCTTTAGGAGATAATGACTCTCAATCTCTCTCTCCCTCCTCTCTCAGTGACACTCCCTGTACGATGGGTGATGAAGACTGGTCCATACCGGAGGTCCCAGAGACCCTTCTGGAACTCTTCCGCACAGGTAACTGGACCATGGAGGAGCCGTCCCCCGCATGCGCCTGCAGCTGTGACGGCCGCAAGAAAATGCTCCCTGAGTGTCCTGCTGGAGCCGGAGGACTGCCACCACCTCAGATGAAGATCAGTGAGACAGACACCCTGCAAAATCTGACCAACAGAAACATCTCTGACTATCTGGTGAAGACCTATGCAGAGATCATTGGGAAAAGGTATCACCTTCATATATATATTGCATATCTTTTGGTGGTATGATATAGTATTTACAATGATTGAGTTATACAATTGTTTTTGTATACCTGTCTAGCCCAAATTGCCATTAAATAATTATGCTTCTTTTTTTCTTATCACAGTTTGAAGAACAAAATCTGGGTAAATGAATTTAGGTACGGAGGCTTCTCATTGGGTGCCAGGAGCACCAACGTCCTCCCCGCAGCTGACGAAATTGACGACGCCATCGCTCGAGTGAGGAAGATTTTTGAATTGGAGAAGGTGAGACTTCCATTCATTAATTTCCACATTCACTATAACTCAGTTTCTGCCACTGAACAGAACATCACTTTCACCAATCTAAACCATTGTTATTATATATCTTCAGGGTGCAGCCGCAGACCGATTCCTGGAGAGCTTGTCTAGCTTCATCAATGGTCTGGACACCAAGAACAATGTCAAGATTTGGTTCAACAACAAGGGATGGCACAGCATGGGAGCCTTCCTCAACGTGATGAACAACGGCATCCTGCGCTCCAACCTGCCCCCTGGCAAGGACCCCAGCAAGTTTGGCATCCGCGCCTTCAACCACCCGCTCAACCTCACCAAGGAGCAGCTGTCCCAGGTGGCACTGTAAGTACCCACGCCACATACATCTTGGAACAATGACATCATTAAAGTAATTGACCTAGTAGAATGTAGAGTTTGTAAAGTGTACCAAGCACAGTGTACTCTCCTTAACACCCAACTACCCCCTCTCTGTAGGATGACCACCTCAGTGGACGTCCTGGTGTCCATCTGCGTGATCTTTGCCATGTCCTTCGTCCCAGCCAGCTTCGTAGTCTTCCTCATCCAGGAGAGAGTGAGCAAGGCCAAGCACATGCAGTTCATCAGCGGCGTGCAGCCCCTGCTTTACTGGACTGCCAACTTCATCTGGGATATGGTGAGAACTCCTAACCGCCATTTTGAGAATTTCTTCTGAGCATTTAGCAGCTGTTTTCTACTAGTGTAAAGTGCTACATGAACAGAATTAGTTTGATTGATTGCTTACCTTGTCATCTCGTTTGTCTTGCAGTGTAACTACATCGTCCCGGCAACGCTCGTCATCATCATCTTCGTCTGCTTCCAACAAAAGGCCTATGTGTCGTCCACCAACCTGCCAGTGCTGGCCCTGCTGCTGCTCCTCTATGGCTGGTCTATCACTCCCCTGATGTACCCGGCATCCTTCTTCTTTAAGATCCCCAGTACGGCCTACGTGGTGCTGACCTCCGTCAACATCCTCATCGGCATCAACGGCAGCATCTCCACCTTCGTCATGGAGCTCTTCGGAGACAACGTAAGGGACACCACACATTGGCTGCATAATGTGGTGTGCTCATCCTTGCCTAAGGAAGCCATTTCATTTTTTTTTTTAGACAACAGAGAGAATTAACATTATCTTTTGTTAATGTTCCACTTATCTGGTGACATTATGGGTTAAATATTCTTCCTCTTCAGGAAATTGGGGGTATCAACAACATCCTGAAGAACGTTTTGCTGATCTTCCCTCACTTCTGTCTTGGCCGAGGTCTCATCGACATGGTGAAGAACCAGGCCATGGCCGACGCTCTGGAGAGATTTGGTAAGAACTGCATTTCCCCATGAGCCATTTTTCTATGTAATTCAGCGCATAGGTGTCTCTTGAACATTTCTCTAAACCCACTCCTCCTGCTGTTCACAGGTGAGAACCGCTTCCGATCCCCTCTGGAATGGGACATGGTGGGCAAGAACCTGTTTGCCATGGCCGTGGAAGGAGTGGTCTTCTTCATCATCACCGTCCTTTTCCAGTACCGCTTCTGCATCAAGCCCATTAACCTGCACACCAAGCTCCCTCCGGTGGGTGAGGAGGACGAGGACGTGGCCAGAGAGAGGCAGAGGATCGTCAACGGACTGGGACAGGGAGACATCCTGGAGCTCCGACAGCTCACCAAGGTCTACAAGAGGAAGCAAAAGCCAGTTGTAGACCGCCTGTGTGTGGGCATCCCTCCTGGAGAGGTAAGATTAGATTATTTTAAACAAGTAAATACACGATGCAATGACATGCAATCTCTTTCAATCTCCTTAGGTATATTTCCTCTGTTTCCTTTCTCTTTCTCTCAGTGCTTTGGCCTCCTGGGTGTGAACGGAGCTGGAAAGACCACCACATTCAAAATGCTGACAGGAGACTCCATGGTCACCAGTGGAGAAGCTTTCCTGGCTGGAAAAAGGTAAGTCAGCCATTTTGTGCCAGAGAGCTCATACTAGGTATTACAGTGGAGAGCTTCAGTAGTCTAAATGTGAGACTTGCTTTTTTTGCTTTGGTAGTATACTGCGGGAGATAGACGAAGTGCACCAGAACATGGGCTACTGTCCCCAGTTTGACGCCATCAACGAACTGCTGACAGGCAGAGAGCACCTGGAGTTCTACGCAGTCCTGCGTGGAGTGCCCGAGAAGGAAGTGTGTGAGGTTGCTGAATGGGGCATCCGTAAGCTGGGCCTAGTAAAGTATGTGGACAAGGCAGCAGGAAGCTACAGCGGAGGAAACATGAGGAAACTCTCCACGGCCATGGCCCTAATAGGAGGACCACCCGTCGTGTTCCTGGTACGTACTGTCCCAACACACACACAGACCTACATAAACTGTAACCACCAACACAAGGGGATCAGGCTGGTTGCATCAGCTTGGAGGTGACCTTGATGTGACATATCAACAAAGGAGCCTCCTCTAAATCAGACAACTGGTGTTTCATTGTTCTCCCGGTGGGGATTGCAGCAGCGATGGTTGTGTAATGAGGGTTAGATTAAAACTCTCCCACTGGCACACAAGTGCTCTCAAATGGTTCCTGGAAGGCTTATGTTTTGCTCCTATTGGGCTGGAGAGAGGGGCTGGCCACATCAGCTGTGAGCGGGATAAAGGGAGAGAGAGACAGAAACTGAGTGGTGAGACAATGCAAGAGACATGGTGAGAGTGAAAGAGAAAAGACAAACAAAGCCAGAGAGAAAGCAAGTTTCTAATAGCATAATGCAACACTAGAAGAGCCATAATGCCTTGCTCGCCCCTGCTGCTGGTCTTCTCTGTGTGTTTCCTGCTCAACCTGTGGGCCAACCTTAACCTGGCTGTGCTCTTTGTGACAGGACGAGCCCACTACTGGGATGGACCCCAAAGCGCGCAGGGCCTTATGGAACTGCATCCACAGCGTCATCAAGGAGGGACGCTCCGTGGTGCTCACCTCGCACAGGTAACCAGAAACACCATAACACCTCAGCCATGCTAGGCTAAGATCTAACTGCTATACATTGAAATGCATAGTCTTGTTGTTGATTGGTTGGCAGCATAGCTTATGTACGGTATAGGCTAGGTTAGGCAATCCTCATTAGCACAAATGTAGCCTATTGGCTTGTACTACGTAGTTTACATGATTCAAGGTATTGCTTACCCACTTACTGTGCAGGATGACAATAATAGCTTTTGGAGTGTTAACTTTACTTTGACATGGTATTCGCTTATTTGACATAGACTAACCTTTGCAGGGATGTGATTTCTAGTTCATCAATTCCTTTACACTGTACCTAATGTCTGTGTCTACCATTTTGTGTCTTCAGTATGGAGGAATGTGAGGCCTTGTGCACCAGAATGGCCATCATGGTCAACGGCAGATTCCGTTGCTTGGGGAGCGTTCAGCACCTAAAGAATAGGTAAAATGACAAGTCCTTTCACTGATGCATATGAAACAAGCCAATACCTACAAAGTGTGCTCTGTGGCTTTAAATACAGTAAATTGCTCAAATGATGTATTGATATATTTTTTATTTTACTATTTTTAACCCCCCTAATTCATGTTTTAATTTTTTGGTGTAAATCTAGATGTATTTGTTTATAATTCTCAACAATACTTTTTTGTATGGTTTTGTAATCATTTGAAAGGGGAGGTGCCTTACAAGCCTCTTGTTTTTTTTATATATATTTTTTTTACCTCTCCTGAAATCTCTTTGTTTGCCTTTTGAACGCTCAGCTTATTTTCTTGTGAGCCAAAAGAATGATAAAATGATTTTTTCACCTTGTCGTAGATCCCCACCGCCCTTATTTTCTCCTTCCCTCTGTCTCTCCAGGTTCGGAGACGGGTACACCATCATCCTGCGTGTGGCGGGGGCGGACCCTGACCTGCCGCCGGTGATGAAGTTCATTGAGAGCGAGCTGCCGGGCAGCACCCTGAAGGAGAAGCACAGGAACATGCTGCAGTACCAGCTGCCCTCCTCTCTCACCTCCCTGGCGCACATCTTCAGCATCCTGGCCAAGAACAAGGACCTGCTTCGGATAGAAGACTACTCTGTGTCGCAGACCACACTGGACCAGGTAAGATGCCATCCGTCACTGATTTAAGGCTTTGTGGTCAAGAGTTGTTTTCGTTGAGGTGTGATTGTGGATTACAGCACTATGCATGTTTGTCTTTCTGCATGTTCTTTTATTAGTAGACTGGACATAGCATCATGTACGCTATTGGGATGTACTGTGATAATAGCTTACACGCTCTCTTCTCTACCAGGTGTTTGTGAACTTTGCCAAGGACCAGAGTGACGATTACCACTCAAAAGACAATTCAGTTAAGCGCAAAGAGGCGGTGATGGACACTACCCCGCTCAGCTCGCGGCAGGCTGAAGAGAAGCTAGCCGAGGAGAGGCTAAAGGAGAGCTTGGTGTGAGCAAACAGACACCATCTTCCACCCAAAACTGGAACCCGCAAACAGTGTTGGACTGAGTTTATGTCCTTGTAGTATTTTAACGTTTTAATTCTTCAGCCAGGTGTTGCCCTCGGAAGGGCCCGGCTGGAAAGCTCAATGCAAAGTTTCCCAATCGTGCTGAAGTGAGTTGGGGCCCAGAGAGCCCTTCACAATAGTCATTAAGAAGAAAGAGTATTAAACTTGGAATAACTGCCATAATTCTATCCTGTGCTTCAGCAGACGTTATGCAGTGTATATTTTTAAGGAAACTGTGTTCATTTGTGTAATTCCAATTAACTGGTTTCTACCAATGATAGGAAAATAATTCATGGTCTGTTTCTTTTGTTCTCCAAGGCCAGAATTACATGAAGAATCCCAATCATTTCTGTGGCCAAGGGCTGTAGAATCTGAATTGGTTTGATTTTGTTTTGAAAGATGTACCTTTTATTTATCAAGGAATAGTTTAATTTGGTTTGGCTAAGTACATTGTGGCATTACTGTAATTATGAATGTTCTTCCTTGTAGTTCAGTACCTTACTATGTAGTGGACTCAGCCATTTTGAAACACTCCAATTGCAGAGACTAAGTACACTTTTCAATGTACACTATGCAAATAACTACAAGTTTAAAAAATATGAAAAAAAAACATTTTATAGCTTTTACAGAAAACGAAAAGATTTGTTTGTGGGTTAAGATACATGATCAACATTTGCAATGAATACCTCAACACAACATACCACAGTGCCCTGCCAGACAAACTGTTAAGGATACTTCAGTATTTTCACCATCTAACCACTAGGTGAAGACAGAAACATTCCCTCCATGGGTTGATGATAGTAAATCGAGTAACATCATCATGGATACTGGAAGGGACCAATCGTGCCATGTCAGTTCTGAACTCCTGTCATAACGTGTGACCTGGAAGCTTGTCATGTATCGTTGCAGAGACCGGTGCAGTCAAGTGCCATTTTATTGTGAAATTCATTTTGTGGTCATTCGGGTGAAATGACTCAGTATTTTGAAACAAAGCTTGCCTGAAATGAGGGCAGTTCAACATTCCAAGCACTTTGTGGTGTTAATTGGAATATTGTTTTTGCACTGGAATTTCCACAGACTGTATACAATTGTTTGTTTTGTTTTCGATCAAAAAGAAAGAATCCTACCAAGAAAATTATTTATTTAATAGCTGTTTGTTTTTAATGTATTGAGAAAGGCTGTGGGAATGTCTGTTACTCGCCCTGTACAATACTTATTTACACAATAAAACCCAGCAAATCGTCAGTCCTGGCAAGTGTTTTCCATTCTCTTAATCTTGTGTCAACATGGCCGTAAACTTAATCCTGTCCGAAACCACATTTTAGCAGAAGGTTTCATTTTGAAATATGCCTTTATTGGTCATACATTTTCACATAACCTTCTTATTGACAAAGGTTACAGAAAAGCGCATTCTAGTCCAGACAAGTATTCATGTGGTATGTACACGATGAATAAGGCACAATTATCTATACCTATTAATATAGTATGAGTAGTGGGTTCGATTCCCAGGACCACCCATATGCACGCGTCTAAATGTAATATTATAATACCTATAATAAATCTAATCCATTACTAACAACTGTTTGATTCAGGACAGAGGCATTTCATAACAAGCAGTTATTTACAACAAATGCATTTCACAAGAGCCATCTATTGTTGAGACTGAATAGTCCTCAGTAGAATGAAATAAACATTGTTATAGCCAAGGTCCTAATTATACTTGGTTCTGAGTGACTTA
Source organism: Oncorhynchus keta (assembly GCF_023373465.1). NCBI lineage: Eukaryota > Metazoa > Chordata > Actinopteri > Salmoniformes > Salmonidae > Oncorhynchus > Oncorhynchus keta. The sequence continues at coordinate 55,050,118 of NC_068424.1, read as the reverse complement.
TATATTGATATCAGTATACCATTCATAATTAAAATTAATACATTGTTTGAGTGCAACTCATCACATTTAGATGACATGATCACCATTGGTTGATGGATTTAAGAAATCTCAGTAGCATTTTATAACCTCTACTTAGGTCTATAAACAGTGTAAGACGCATATTAGATCCAGTTGAGGTTTAGTCCCTTTAATCCTGGGTTTCAGTGTGAGATCACTTGAGGGGAGAGTAGGGGCAGGGGAACATGAGTTTGCTCGTCTGCGACTCCAGATAGGTCACACTCTCCCTCACTTTGGGGAGAGAGATCATGAGAGAGATTTGGAAGAGTGCAGATAGAAACTAAAATGTGAATAGAGCTGTCAACATTCCCTTTTCTTCTTGGATTAAAAGGGGAATAAATTGAAGGGCTTACCGGCTGCCACCACCCTGGCATCACCATGGGCTTTGTGGCGTACTGCTGCCCGTTGGTCCGGACTCTCATACCACCACAGGGCATTCACTGGCAAACAAGGAGAAATCCCATTCTGCCTCACACTCTTGCATTCATATTATAATATCAGTGTTGTTACACATGTGTTAGATCATTCCATCCTGATAATCATTGACCCGATTGTTACTGTACCTTTGTTGAGCCGTCCAAACTCACTGTGAAAGACCCCTACCAGGTGGGCATGCCCCCCAGCAGCGTGGGTACTGACTGCAGCCTGGAAGGCCTCCCCCCACACTGCTGGGCCTCCTGGCCTCATCTGGAATGATGCCAACTCATATACCCCTGAGACACACACACACACACACACACAACACCCTTAATAATATGCAACATATCCAACTATAATAATTTTTTTAAACCAACCCCTAGCCTCTGCAAATGCTTTAAATCGAGTTCAGTGGTTTGGCAGAACACTAATTCTAGAGCAGTTAACTGAGTGCATTCAACTGTCGAGGGTGATGCAACATAGCACTACAGATCTGTGTTGAAATGAACTTTTTCTTCATTGGAACACAGTGGTTTTGTTTACCAAATCAATATGAATGTCATGTGCTGTACGTTTCAAAAACTCCTTTTAAATGAGGCTAAACTCCTCCCTGTGGGGAAATCACTCATTTACCTTTCAATCAGTAAGCAGACACTCTTATCCAGAGCGACATACAGGTTTAGGTTTAAGTGCCTTGATCAATGGCACATTGACAGATTAGTCACCTAGTCAGCTCGGGGAATTCAAACCAGCAACCTTTCCATTACTTGCCCAACATGCAAAGAAGCGAGGCTACCTGCCACCACCTCTTTTGGGTAAACATGGCTGATTTCATTTCCTGCTAAAAACACAAGGTGCTGTCCTGTACTTACAAGAAATATAACTACTCTAAAAGGATTAGTGTTGTCCAAGGAAATAAACACAAAAGGTCAATACACATGCACAAATACACACAAACAAAGGAGGGAGAAGTTCTGTTTTTCTTTCTTGGGACAACTAAACTCAAACAGTGTCAGACAAGAGGGTAATTATTTAACTCAGCTACTCACCACCTTCCTTGGGTGGCCTGTCCACCTTGCTCCAGGGTACCAAATACGTGACCTCGTTGTCCTGAGACATGAGCATGGGCATGGCCTTGGAGATGTACTCCTCAATCCATTTGGTGTCCTGAGCCAAGGATGCGCGCACACCTGCCCGCTGAGCATAGCTGTCTAGATAGCAACACAACAACAGGAGAGACAGTGAGATATACTGACGATACAATGGCTTATTTTACATTGTTCTCTGGGCTTGAGTTCATGCAGGTTCCCTTACAGTCAATTTAGGATTCCGAAATGCAAACATGAGTGCTTGCTTATTGTAGGTGAATATACATTCCTTTATACAATTTCAATGTACAGTATTTCCTGAGTTGACTGAGTTACACATGGACTGGTCCTCAAAGCCCTAGCTTGCTCTCAGCCACCTCCTCACCATACTTCCAGATGTGGAAGACCTGGTTCAAGCCTCCGTACTCTACACTCCAGTAGCCCAGGAGCTCGGAGTGAGCAGTACGCAGGTGGATCTTCTCATTGGTCAGCTTGAGGAAGGCAGCGTTCTTCTCTGGAAGGATTCTATAGGTACGGAATTCATAGAAGGTCCCTTGTTGCTGCTGGGGGCCAGTGGAAATACAGTCCAGAGCCTGACAGGAGAGAAGTACAGTCACTGCTGACACCCTGTGGTCAATGTGGGTTTTACATTAATTCTATGGTAAGCGAATTTTGCTGAGACAGATTAAAGTACATTAACAAAAACGATTGATTTCAAAGTTTAATAAACAATAGAATTGTTTGCACAGGAACTACTTTTAATCATTTCCACTCACCATTTTACAAAAACACATTTACAGGAAGAAATGTGCATATCCAACGTTTGGAACAAAATAAAACTGAAGGAGATTTTACAGAAATTCTGTTAACAAACTTTGAATATGCAGTTTTTTTTATGTACTGTGTAAACTGTTCAAAGTAGTCGTTGTGCATAGTATGGCTTGTTAAACCTTGAAATGAATGTTTGTTTATTTAATTGTTTTAAAGAAATTGTGAGTCTCAGCATAATTCCGTTACCATGGAATTAATTGTCCATTACTGACAGCATGAAATTCTAATAAGATACTATATGTATTCTAATTTCTCTCTTAATTTCATGTTTTTTTTTGCTTGAGGGACCCAGCTGGATACTTTATTCAGTGTCATGACTTAAATGTGAGTTTTAGTCAAACCTTTGGTGTCGTCTTTCCGCTATTTATCACGTTAAACTAATATTAAACTAATTGCCTACTCCTATGAGCAAAACTATTCTAGTCCTGTTTCCCGATAGCGATGGAATTTAGGCTAACCGATGTTTTATTGATGCATCGTTCCTTCAACCGCAGGAGATACACGTTTCCCAAAACACCACGCAAATCATCGTTGGAGCATGTGTCGATACTGGTATGATCGAAAGAAAGTTAGTGCTGTTCACGGGTCAGCTTTCTGAATGCAAATATAACTTTTACATTTGAATTATTTCACAATACTGACGACGGATCAGCTTCTAGAAAAATATTACCATTTACGGCTACAAATATTGATGCGTCTTATTGCTTACCCAATAAAACTGCCCTAAATCACGGATCTGACACGTCATTGCGCACAGTTAAGCTACACATAAAATATAGAGACAAATGACAGACTGTAGCAAAATATAACTAAATTGATTGAACATGGAATGTATTTCAATATGATTTAAATAGGCCTACTGTTTATATTTTAATGCAGTCATCTCAGTTTTAATTTGAAGCATATTTTTATACTTCGCTTGTTTGTATCAATTGCAAAGATATTGGTAACTTTGTATTTGTAGTGAACTTTGTTCTGAAGTTACCTGCGGTCACAGACTGATAAACCCAATATTTAGCGGAGATATTCTGTGTAGCCTATAGGCCTAAAGTGACGCGGTAGGGCAAAAAAGAGCATATACGAAGCACTTGGCTTTTCTACGAGTGGTCGGAGGCAAAAATTAGACTACGAGCGTTTTCAAGGGCAACGTTAACGATGGTTTTGGGAAACAGCTCGGAGATTGAACATAGCTTTGAGATGCTTTTGGAAAACCGGGCCTTGGCGTTTTGGAATCAGCTTGCTACCCAACCTTTCATTCAGTTTGGTCCAAAGGTCTGTCGTACATTGGAGTTTGACTTCTTCCAGTCTAAAATGTCTGCAGTGTGCATGAATTATATTGCATAACGTTACTCGTACTCTTGCTTCGAAAATCTAAGACAATGTTACATTATTATGCAAAGTTAGATATGGTAAATTATAAAAACAAGTCACACACTGTATCCTATATGTCCATTGTAAATAAAACATGTAACATGCATGACATTTTCTCATAGAATGACTTAATGAAGTTAAGGCAATCATTTGTCAAACAACGTGAAATTAATAATAGTGCCATCTGCCGACCGGTTGGGCTACATACACCGAGGGAAAATCTCTCCTATAGTTTCCAAGATTTCGCAATACCACGCCGATATTGCAAAAAAAGAAAGAAAAGCGTTTGCATAGATAAACTGAAACTCACATTGACTTTTGTCAAACCTGACTGTTAAGCTACAAACCTGAACTTTTAAAATAATGTTAACAATCGATTTGCATTGGAATTTGCCCTCATCCCACTGTCAAAATAGACCAAATTATAATAGTCCAAACTTACCATGTCACCATTTTTCAAACAAATATTTTCTATAAGCCTTGACGATCTGCGAAATGAATTTCTTACTGTAAACATTTCGCTTGAAAGTTTTTATAATACCACTAGTGTCGCAAAAAGTAACCAAGAGCACCTTGAGTTCAGTCAGAGAGGATGGCAGAGCGAGACGTTTCACTCTCGTCCAAATCTGTACAAAATAGTGAATTTATATGGGTTTCTTTTGGACCTAACTCCATCGCCTGTCTTTGTTGGGCGGATACATTAGCATACCGTCATTATTTACAAATCTCTGGTTCAGTAAACTGTTTTTGAGTTGTCCGAAGAGGCGAAGCGAGAGGATTTACTCCGCCCCAAAAGGATTTACTCTGTCCTTTTTTGTATGGAAGTCTATGAGAGAGTGTCGAATATAAGTGAGGCTAATTTGATCGAATATAAAGTTTAGTCTGTTACACATATGTTAATGTGTAAGTGGATGCACGTGGCCTTCCGGCGACTTTGAGAAAAACAACTCAGTTATTGAAAAGTGAAAGACTAAAGTTACATACATGGGATGCTTTAGTGAATTTCAGATGTCTGGAATAGAAAAGGCAGAAATAAAACAATTCAATAAACATTCGCAGCCAGTCATCCAAAACAGCCCTGTGCAGTCGTTAAATTCTTATAGAAGAATTTAACATAAGCCTGTTGTTCACACGCGTATCTGTCCTCTCATTGGCTAGAATGGTCCCACCTGATCTCACTTGGCTAAGCTCAATTGTGGACATGTATTTCCATTGTTAGAGCGGTCACTCGGCTATCTTGTCAATATAATAGATACTCTTTGGCGTTGTGCAGTTGTAGACTACGGAAACCGAGAGAAACTCAAATTTAGACATCCATGAAAAAAAATACTAATTTGAGCTACCTTTCAGATCTCAATGATGGTCCAAGGGAGAAGATAAAATGTAATTTGGTAACGCATAGGAATAATAAAATATGACATGTATATCCACACTTGGGTGAGTTAAAATATTATGAATAATAATAAATAAAGTACAATTTGAAAAGAAAAGTATAATTTACTATTCCGAATATTTCATCCAACCAGATTAATACCACCCCCTCTAGAGTCTGATTCATCTCAAACTTTCGTCCTCCCTGTCACTAATTTTAGGGAAAGAGGAATACCTAGTCAATTGTACAACTGAAATGTGTCTTCCGCATTTAACCCAACCCCTCTGAATCGGAGAGGTGCGGGGGATGCCCTAATCGAAATCCACGTCTTCTGCGTCCGGGGAACAGTGTGTTAACTGCCGTGCTCAGTGGCAGAACGATAGATTTTTACCTCGTCAGCTCGGGGATTCGATCCCGCAACCTTTCGGTTACTGGCCCAACGCTACCTGACCGTATTGTATTGAGCCTTATGTGGCAAAATTATTATATAAATCATATTTGATTGACTGTACATAGTAGAAGGCATGTGAATGAGAGCCTCGTTAGCATTAGCACAAAGACAATGGGTTTGTCGACGTTGCAGCCGACAGTGCAGGCGACTCCCGACTGACTGAGCTACAAATCACCATGCATCTTTAATAACTACTCATTGTTATTTGTAGATCAGTCAGGCAGTCACCATTTACTCACAATGCATCATGGATTTGATGCTCTCGAACACGGCCAATATAAGTATACATACAGGTGAAAACAAGACCAGGTTATGTTGTTGTGGGGACCAAAATATTACAAAATTGGTACAAATTCAGTGAACATAATGTACGGTCTTTAATTCAGTGCTTAAAAAAACGTATTACATAGTAAGGTTTGATAGTTTCTCTTGGTCAACATGTATGCATTTCATCATCAACAACACCAGTGTCACACCCCCGTTTTTATTGGGCGCTCAGCAATATTTAGGCAGTAGGAATGTTCATCCCTTAATAAAGGCCTGGACAATAGGGGGGCTCTGCCGTAACTGCTGCTGGCGGGCTGGTCAGGTGCAATGCCGTCAAAACATCAGCTTTACCCAACACAGGGTCACATTATTTCACAGACAAACAGACGCGACCTCCACTATATGACAACGCCACTCCATCCACAGGGACTAAACCAACAGCAGACATTGAGCAAGGCACATCGCAGATAATACAGTAGCAAAGAAGACATAGAGATTATAGTGTACTTTTGGAGCTGCATTCAGTAATTGGACCTATACCAACTATTGTTAGCAGTTGAATTGGATCTCTTTTGGTCAGACCACATGAACATGATTGGGAAAACTATTTTGCTAGTCTGCCTGGCTGTCTTTTTTTCTGCAGGTAAATACATTAATCATTTATATGAACAAAATGGCTGCCTATTCTGTACATAATTCGTGTTTCATTTCCATTTCGGAACAGTAGTTTGTCAAAACATGACAAAGATTGTACTGTCGATTGTACTGTTCATTAGCAGTTATGATAATAAATGATAGGTAGTAAAGAATAATAGGTTAAATTCTACTTGTGGTTATATGTCGCATTAGTAGACGCAGCAGACCAGTCCAGACTCTACAGGAGGGTGAGGCTTCCATTACAATATTATCATTACAGTTCCCTTTACTAATGTGGCAACTACAAATGAATTCATGAGAATGTCCATGCATGACTATAGACAACCAGGATTGGTTTAGTCTTCCAGGTGGCAAGCTGATATCATCTTGAAATGTTATTTTATTCTTTTACTAGCCATCTTGTGGGGATATGAGCCAATCCCAGGCATGCCCGCTCAACTACTCCCCAGTGTGTGGTAATGATGGAAACACTTATCCCAACGAGTGTTCTCTGTGTGTTCACCGGCTGTGAGTCTACCATATATCAGTTTAATTATCCTGAAATGTTTCCTCTAATTGATTGGGTGTGCTGCTCATCTCTGTAGCACCCCCAGCGTCATCCACGCACAGTTGTACATTTTGTTATAGCCAGTAAGCACAGGGTGGTGCTACATTTGTCTGGTTGCAGGATCTGAACAAAGAGATCTGGTGACTAGGCAAGTGATTTTCTACTCCACCTATGAAAAAAGATCTATAGAAAACACAGAATTAGTCCACTGGAAAGCTTTATAAGAGACGTTTTGCTTGCTTTAAAAAAATCTTACTGGCTGTTTCTTTCTGTGTCTCTCTTAAGGGAAACCAATGCAGACATCTTGATAGTGAAAGACGGAAGTTGCTGAAGAGTAGCCTACTCAAGTACAGATGATTCCGCTGTGAATGTGATATTATCATCACATTTATCTTTGATTCTTTCTGTGATTGTAGAAGTAGTTTTTTTATGGAACACTCATGCACAGTACACACACAATCATTTATAATCATATTCATTTGTATTCAATCTTAACACTATCTTTGTAAAGAATAAATCGATTTTTCAGTCACAGCTCCTGTGGAATCTTTTATCATTAAAGGTCCAGATGCTCATTATTGTGTCCACATGGTTTGTTTATTTGTTTGTGTTATATTGTCCTATTTTTATGTCATTATTCACGTAGTATGTTGATTGGAATACAATACACAAGATATTACACCAACAATACATTAAAGTCACATTCTTAGTAGTAGTAACTTGTAGTAACCACATGGGTGAGCTACAACAAATATACTTCCGTTTTTGCTTTTTCTTCAGAGATTTCCTGTGTCACATTTATTGTTTCCCCTATCAGAAGTGCACATTTGCAGACATGCTGAGTTGTTTCAAAGATAAAGTTGGAGATGTTTTATTACCAGGAGATGTATTTTCTTTTCAAATGCCTGAAAGTATCACCGACAGCAAACCCGAGAAAGTTGTTTGTGGACCAGGGCTTCGGCGAAACGGAGATGAAGTTCTCGTTTGCAAAAGCGGAATCCTTCGACATAAACAACCGAATCTGTACTGGATAGACTCTCAGCAAAGGAGGGTATGTATCTGGAATAACTGATAAATAGCTACCTATCTAGATACCTAGCGATATCATTCAGGGTCAGATTCATTATATGCGTTTGGAGAAGAAACGCACGATGCGTTGGTAACCACGTGTTTTACAAAGAAAGGCGCGTGCCTATGGTATCTCTGCAGAGTTTAACTACTATATTTAATTAGCTAACGTTACCATCTTTGTCACAGTAAACAGACAATTCACAACCCCAATACAAATATGGTCTTGGCAGGAATGAGGTAAAAAGGTTGGTGAAATTGATGGCATGCATGAACATTTTGCACTCTAGTACCAGACTTGGACTTCCCAAGGGTTGTTACCGGTTTTGTGACAATTTTTCCACCTGACAGAATCCCCCTCCCTTCGCGTGAAAGCGCTCACACTCATTTCTTCATTGCTGCTAGTTGAGATTTATGCTCTTCACTCCGTCGTCAGTTTAGCCTACATTTCACGGATCTTAGTAGCAGAAAGTATTTTTTATTCGTGTCCTTCAAGGCAGCTGTCAATGATCAGTTAGGCTGCGTTTAATTTGATTTGTGTTTTGATCACGGGGGAGGCACTAGTAATGCCTGCAGTTCAGTTTTCAGTTAAATGTAGCCTAAACCGACAGAGTGAAGAGCAGAAATCCCAACTAGCAGCAATGAAGAATTGTTTGTGCGCGTTCACGCGAAGGTGGGGGGCAGAATTCTGTCAGGGGGGAGATTTTCGGCACAACACAGGCAGTGTCTTTTTCAAGTAAGTTATGGACTCGCTGTTTATTTCCTTTCGCCCAGTATGTTCCAGGAAAGGGGGAGAGTGTGATTGGCATCATAACTACCAAGTCAGGTGACATCTTCAAGGTGGATGTAGGGGGGAGTGAGCAGGCGTCACTCTCCTACCTCGCCTTCGAGGGGGCTACCAAGAGGAATAGACCTAATGTGCAGGTCAGTATTGTCACAAACACTTCTTTATTCTTCCAGGAGGAAGGCTCACTATTTTACAACTCGACATTAGATGGTTCTTCACCCTAAAAAGTAGTCTATGGGCCAAGAGAAAAGGTCATCCAGGGCTGTTCTTTAAACAGCCACTACAAACTTCAGCTAACAATCAATTGCAGGCATGTGAGCACGTAAAGAAAGTCAAATTCACCTGAAATCAATTCAATTTAAAGTTTGATGGCGGTAGTCTTTCTCAATTTTGTTTCTGTGGTGCCGTTGCAGGTGGGGGACCTGGTGTACTCTCAGTTCATCATTGCCAACAAAGACATGGAGCCGGAGCTGGTGTGTATAGACAGCTGTGGACGAGCCAATGGGATGGGGGTGTTTGGAGCAGGCGGGCTTCTCTTCAAGGTGTCCCTAGGACTTGTACGCAGGTATGTCACAATAATAAAACTAGTCTATGGTCATTTAGCAAGTGTTATTCAAAACAGCCTCACAGTTAACATTCAGCATATGATCTACATTTTACAAATCTATCTAAACATTCTGTTATGTTGCACCACTCAACACGACCCTGGTTCTGAATAGTAATTGTCCTCTCTTTATCCAGGCTGCTGGCACCCCAGAGTGAGATAGCCAAGGACCTGGAGAAGATGTTCCCCTTTGAGATTGTGGTGGGGATGAATGGGCGGGTGTGGGTCAAGTCCAAGACCATCCAGCAGACCCTCATCGTGGCCAACCTGCTGGAGAGCTGTGAGAACATGACAGCCCAGCAGCGACAGACGCTCTTCAGAAGGGTGGCCGACGGATCCATCTAGGCTAGGGGACCACTCTGCTCCGGAGAAGGATGTTCGAGAACTGTCTGAATTAATGGGGTTTGTCTCAATCATTTGAAGGCAAGGAGGCATTGGTGTGGTCGTCTCCTTTCCTTGTCTCCTCTCCTGACTGCTGAGCTAAAAGTGATGAATGAATCACAACTGAGTGATGAATGCAATGTAGTTGAAACTTATCAAGTCAAAGGGGATTTTGACCCCAGTGTGTTTGCGCTGTGTGAATAATCCTATTTTTTTTTACGTCTTTTGTTCGTCAACTACATTTGAGAAATAAATAATGAATCTCGGTTGATTAAAAATAAATAAGTGCTCCTGTTCAAACCAGTCCACAAGGGGTCACCACTTTCAGTTACCTTTGCTAGCATGATAACTGGAAACACTGATATAGTAGCCCATGTTGGTCATGCCAACTGTAGAGGCATAACCAATTATTACTACACAACTTTGTCCACATGGTTTGTTTCATGCATTGATTCAATTATCAGAAAAAAAGTGCCTATGCATAGATAACAGTAGCGGGGGGGCAATGCAAAGAGTCTGGGTAGCCATTTGATTAGCTGTTCAGGAGTCTTATGGCTTGGGGGTAGAAGCAGAAGCCTCTTGGACTTGGCGTTCCAGTACCGCATGCCGTGCGGCAGCAGAAAAAACAGTCTGACACCGCCTGGTATAGAGGTCTAGATATAGATATGGGCAACTTGGTGTGAGGTGATACTAAGAACTGACTGGACTGGCTACCATTGGATCGTGCTGCCATGAATTCCAGCGATTGACAAATACCAGCCCCTTCTCTCTGTCCTGAGATGAGACACAGATGAGGAAGGAAGGTATAAAGTTAAGCTTCATGACAAATACTGGTCCCAAGGGCACCAAGTCTGCCATCTGTGGCTACACTTAGGAGAAAAAAAAAATTGTTCCAAAAGTGTTCTTCGGCTGTCCCCATAGGGGAACCCTTTTTGGTTCCAGGTAGAACCATCTGGCAAGGGTTCTACATGGAACTCAAAGGGGTCTCCTATGGGGATATCCAAAGAACCCTTTTAGGTAGTAGATAGCATCTGTTTATCTAAGAATGTGCCTCACCGCCAGGACTTTCTCCGGCTGCGAAACCGAAGTACATCATTATGTAGTAGATGGAATGGAACGCATGGAATACATTTTATGTGAAACAGGGAGGTGTATCTATTCAATCTCCACATGACTTTGTTTTCATTGTTACCTGCTGGTGTAACTCCTGGGTTTTCAAAAGGAGGATTTGCGCTAGGGTTCCTGCAGGGTCTGTACATGGAATGATAGGGTTGCATTAACATTGTATGAATAGTAGTTATTTTGGATTACAGTCAACATCTGGTAAATGCAACTTTATTGCACTAAAACAGATTACACTTACAGTATCTGAAGTGTACTTAATCAGGAGTTGATTGTGGAGCAATGTTAACAGGACACATACCTAGTTTGACGTTTGTATCGCCGTTGAAATGAGCAGACATGGGGCTGTTAAAAAGCAACAGGGACAAGCTTACACTGAGAACACATGGAAGTCTTGGACTGTGATGACGTCAATGGAAAATCTCATGACAGGGTCATCATCCCATTTCCTCATAATGAGAGAGAGCGAGAGAATAACAGAGAAAAAGATGGAGGAATAAAGTGAGAGTGTTAGTGAGTAGGGAGTTTCCAGCTTCCTCAATCAAGAAGGACTGTCTGTGCGGTCTGTGCCAGTGTGGAGTCATGCAACATTGCATCAGCCAGACAGCCATAAGTACATGGTTTTGGGCACATACCTCTCAGTTGCAACAAATAAAATTAGTGCAAGATCAGCTAAACTGTAGGGGGAAATTAGTCCAGTATGCTCCAAGAATAAAGTGCCAGGATTGGTCAGTATGAATGTAATAACATTATGTAACACCTATTCCTGAGTAAGCAGTGTACTTGGAAGTGAAAAGAACAGAGGAAAATATGAAGTATCTCAGTTGGTAGAGCATGGTGCATGCAACATCAGGATAGTGGGTTTGATTCCCAGGACCACCCAGACTTAAAATGTATGCACGCATGACTTAAGTCATTTTGGATAAAAGCAACTGCTAAATGGCATATATTATGATAATAATATAAATACAAAATAACTGTCTTTACATATTTTTCAAAGAAAAATACTGCTATCTAGGAGTGCTTTCTTTACATCCTAAAACGTAGTTCTGTCTTAACCCTTCACAATGACATCATCACCCAGCTCTGATTGGTCCTTTCATAATGACAGTGTCATATCGGTGAGAGAAATTGTCTAGCCCTGCGGTATTCCAACCATGTCTTCCCAGTCTGCATATCCCGTGTTCTCGGGGACCAGGGCAGTAAAAGGCAGTGCACCGTGGACCACAAGCTCAGGGCCAAAGAAAATAGTCTCAGAGAGGGATTAGTATTAGCTTAAGCCAGAAATCAAAACTCACCAGCCTCAACAATAAACAAGAATATGTCAGAGTCCTCAGACTAAGACAATGGCACTCTGTGTCAACCAGTGTAATTGGGTGTTACATGAAGAAATGGACATTGGTCGTGGGCTTTGTGGCTGTAACAAGCTTGCTGTTACATAAGGTTGTTATAATGTATACATAGCCAGATTTGAGCACAGCTGTTAGAGAATGGGCTCTCCAGATTCCCCTCTTTCCCCTCACAGACCAGAGGCAGAGACTGTCTAGAATTATCTTTGATCAGCAGTATTCTAAGCCAGTGAATCCTCAGAAATCGACAATACACATAACTCATAGGTATGTCTATAGCTTGTCTATTCAGCATGTGTTGGCATGATACTGGATGGTGAAGCATGTAGCACAGTAAACTGCAAAAAGTAGCATCTTGGCATAAAAATGGTTCTCAGGTTGCATGAACTTTACTAAAGTGATATTTTAACAAAGTACTGGAAGTATAATAAATACCATGGCTTAATAATATCCCAGGTTTAGAAAAAATATATGCTTGTTATATTATATAACATTTTTATATGTTAAATGAAAGTTTGGGAACTGCTGAAGTGGAGTTTGGAGGAGAGGTATGTTTGAAAGGAAACATCAGTCTGCCACATGTTCGACCGCTTCAACGTGACATGGTGCTGTAGGAAAGGACTCCCAAAGAGGCAGTTACCAGGTTCTCTTCCTTTATTTCTTTCTGTGGGCCAGGCCTAGAGTGGGTCACCTCATGGATCTTAAGTCCTCACTGAATTTTGACTGCAGATGAATAACACACATTATTCCCTTCCGCTCTCTCTTCCTCATCTTGTTCCTCCATTTCATACACGGCACTCTCCTCCCTCACCCTCTCCTCCTTTCCAGAGATTTCCACTTTCGTTTCCCAAGTGCTCCTAAGAGACAAAAAGATGTGGACTGACAAACCCATGCTTCTGGCTCGTCCTTTATAAGTCTGACCATTTCCAATTGGACTGACAAACCACTGGTTTTTGTTCCTCCGTTAGAAGTCTGACTGTTTCTCCGTGTTCTGGAGCTATCAGCACTCTGATGTAAAGAGTGAAAACAATGAGAAAATAAAATTCTCCATTACCTCAAGATTGAAGTTAGAGATACTGATTCCATCCCAAATCCACCCATACTCTCTTTGCACGTATGACGACCATAAGGTTTGGATAGGTGTAAGGCAGTAATACGGGGGACATTCTACCCCAGCCTATAAAAGAGCTAAGTAGAACCATATTGATTTTATCCATCTGATTCTTTCAGCCCTCGAAGTGCACCAATATTAGAGGCTGGGGGTTCCTTACCCAAGGGCTGAGGGGTGTCCTTGTTGAAGCAGCTCCTCCCGCTCTGTCTCCGGTGCCGCTAGGAGAACCCTGAGTAGGTGCCTGTCACTCTCCATCAGGTTGGTCACTCCTCTGCAGACCCCAGCCTCTGTCTGAGAGACACCACCTCCATTTACAGGGACTTATTCATCTGCAGATCATCAGCCAACATAGTGGTGTTACACAAAATAGTATATGTCTTTACTGTGGCATTATTATACAGACAACTGTTGTGTGGCTACTCACAACTGGTGTGATGATTGGTAAAACCTGACTTCTACTGGTTCACACCCCCTTTCAGTTTTCTGTTAGCCTTATCAGGTGAGGCCTGGGTTAGATACTACCGAGACGTCTGGCAAGATTACATGCTTCTGTACAAATACGAAGTGTAGAACGAACCACCTGAATCCATTTTGGGTGTGAATCCCTGTACCAGTTTAGTTGGTCTGGTCTTCCAATTCTCCACCTGCTTGCTGCCATGTTGCTCTGCCTGTGTGGCCAGTCTCTCTCTGTGTGTCTCCTGGAAGCTGAAGCGTTCCTAATATAGCTGGGAGTGGAGGGCTTCCATACGGGCCTCTGAGGCATCCCTTACCTGCTCCACCAGGCCCTGCTAGGCCCTAGACTCCTCCAGCAGATGCTCAAGTTTGTCTCGCTCCTGAAAACACCAACAGTTTCTTGGGTTAGGACCCAAACACATCAGTCAGCCACCCAGGATTATTTTTTCATGGTGTTTACATGATCGGTGTCAGTTTTGTCATGTTATTAGTGAACAAAAGGATGAGAGAGTGATTTACTTTCAAATGTTGACCTTTGTCCACTGCTTGATAAATAAGCTAGGTCATTGATATTATGGTCCTCTCTCTGACACTAGAGGAACGGTACTGAGTCAATTCTCCTGATTGACAAACAGAGGTCAAAATGAAAGATATCATTTCAGTGGACATATAGTGGGCAGCTTTCATTCTGCCAATGGGAGGATAGTTTCCTATGCTTATGAAGGGTTTACAGGAGTCAAGCTGTCCTTATAGGCCGATGATGGTCCATTCCTGGGGACACTTTCCCCCAGAACAGAAAACCTGGTCCTGTTGGGCGCTAATGATCTCCAAGTCCAACTTTAACCTGCCCACTCTGAGGACATGAGACAGAAAAGTCCTGGGCAACATACAACAAGAGAAAGCCCCCCCAAAATGTTTTTATTATTATTTAACTAGACAAGTCAGTTAAGAAGAAATGTCTTACTTACAATGACGGCCTACCCCGGCCAAACCCTAACCCGGATGACGCTGGGCCAATCGTGCGCCGTCCTATGTGACTCCCAACCACGGCCGGTTGTGATACAGCCTGGAGTCAAACCAGGGTCTGTAATGACGCCTCTAGCACAGATGCAGTGCCTTAGCCGGCTGCGCCACTCAGGAGCCCAATGATCCACTGCACTGATCAAGAAGCACCAGTTATTCATTACCTTCTGTAAAGGTCACCACATGGTGGGATGTAGACATTCCCTGATAAGTCTGGGATGGAGTTTCTGGTTGTTTGATCTGCCAAAGATTCAAAACAAGTATCTGTGGGGGAGGCAATTAACAAATATGGGTCAAACTATGGCACAAGTTAGCAGTTACCCTATGAGAAAGGAAATCCACTCAGCTAGATATTTATTTAGATGTGTCATTAGCCTAAATTCCCTTCCTTTACAATCCCTGATACAAAATGGAACACAAACATAATGGAATGCGGCAAGTGTCATGGGGAGCTGGAAACCTACCCAGTCCAATCATAGATCAGTGGTCATGAAGGACACAGCCTATACTACAGAACAGGTGGCAGCAGCAGCTGTCTATTACCTGGGGTTGTGCATGCCGGCTCCCTCGGCCCATTCTCTGGAGCAGTCGGAGCCTGTTTCTGCAGAGCACTTTCGACCCGAGCCAGACTGACTTCCAGATCTCTCCTACGCTGCTCTGAGTCCAGGAGGCCCTGAAGATCAACCGTCCCAGGTTGGGTGAGTCGAAGTCAGCCAGGTGGTATATCGTCCACGGGGTTGGAAAGTGGAAAATACTTCGGCCTCTGCTGCCAACCTGTGTCAAAACCCCTGCCCTCCATAACACTGCAGTGTTCACGACACCACCTACAGGTAACAGCTTCAAGCTGGTTGTCTCAACTCAAAACTGCATGAGTGAGACTGATGCAACGATGAAGTAGTAGTTACCTCTCACCTGGACGTTTTTTTTCCTTCACTAAATAAAATGTAGAGTCACTCTGGATAAGAGCGTCTGCTAAATGACTTAAATGTAAATGTAAATGTAGAGAGCAGTTGGCTTGTCTTTAGTTTACAAGGTACAGAGGGCTACTCTGCCCGCCCCTACACCTTTGTCCCGTCAAGTATCCCATTGGTCTGTGCATAGGACACTACTGGCCAATTCCAACACTGAACCAAGAGGGCGCTGAACAGAGTTTAGCTGGCTGACCCAATGCTTGGACACAAATAATGGTGTGAGGGGACTTTCAGGGACAGTTTCCCAGGCACAGATTAATGTTCTCAATTGAGACTTCATTCCAGGGCTTGATCTGTGTCATGGAAACCACCCCAAGTCTTCGACCCATGTTAATGAATGAGAAGACGTTTACTTAAATATTTAATTACCTAGACAGATTTTTTTTTTAAATCAACACCAAAACATTGCTGCAAGTCAGTATACATTTTTGAATGAAAATGTGAAGAGCCAGCAAAAGATTTACAAAGACATGCATTTGTAGAAATCACAAGCATACACATACATGCACACATTGAATCATAATGGAAACCATGAAGAGAAAAAGGAACAGAGTAATGAAGCCCTGCAGATTAGCCAGCTAACTTTTGTAAAACAAACTGAATTCACACTTGACATTCAAAATGCTGTCTCTCAATAAAGGTCATTGTCTATGGGAGGTACACAACCTGGCTTTAGCCAACATATAATGAATGACCTTAGTTTAACTCTGAAAGAGCCTTTGGGTGGATTGAGAAAATGAGATAAAAATGGTATGCATTGCACATAATGCATCCCTGCATGCAAGGCATCTCCCATGTCTTTAGAGCGTTTGTGTGTGGCTACCAGACAGAGTGAGGAGGTATGTGGTGATGAGGCCTTTAAGATGTACTCAAGTTGGCAACCACTCCAAATTTAAAGTATAGAAATGTGTTGCGTAGAGCTGACAATCCTCTAGTCACCATAAAGGATTTCTATACGCAACGTTCCATCATAGTTGAATAAGCCCACGATATTGGGTTTCCTGGCCGAGCCCATAAAGGCTTACAGCTTGAAGAGCAACCCATTGACATCACAATGTTGACCAATTAATGTATATTTTCAAGTTTATTTAGGTAAGGCAGAAATGGCAGTCATTTTATAGATTCTCCAGACACCAGCACTGATATAATTAAGAAGCAGTCAGGAGAGGAATGGCAAACATTTAAGCCTAAGTATGGACAGCACAATTATTCTGTTCCATCCAGTCAGAAATCTCAATGGCTTTTTTTCTCAAGATTGAGTTAATAACTTTACTTGTGCAACATCATGCCCCATGGCTCACAAGCTTGAGCCATTTTCACTGTATATGAGGATCTATAAAGTACCTGTGAGGAAGACATGGTGACGGTCCAGTTTAAAAACATGCGGATGTCTTTAAGGTTATTGATTACTAGGTATTGAGGATACAAAATGATTGTTTTTCTAACCCTCACACTTCCTTAGACATACACGTACTACAAGAGGATCCTTTTGAGCATAGAATCCACTCTCATAGACACAAAAAAAAGTAGAACGCCAGACACTCATGACAGACAACAGCATGGTAGCATTTTACCTCAGGGCACACACACACACACACCACACAACCAGGCAAATACATTCAGGTACCTATTTTCCACCAGGGAGAGGCCTCCTTAGAGGCTACCTGGAATGGTGCTCTTCACAGGGAAGGGAGCTTCAACGGAGACACTTTCAAGACAAGGACCCCTTCTCTAATATAACTATCATGGGATTTGGACTTTAAAAAAAAAAAAAAAGTATTTTTGGAGTTCTAGGCCCTTTGATGCCCTATCAAAAGGTTGTGAATGTATCCAAAAGTACAACAATCTTAAGATCATTGTTTGGTTGCCTTTGAAAAAAATAAAAGTGACTTGGTTTGTTATGGAACTCTACAATTTGAAGTTCAATCTTTGGCCTGAGCACTTGGCATTGAATGGGTTGAAACCTTGCTCGATCAGCAAAGGAATCAAAAGGAATAGCAAATATCTCACAAAAGTGACAGAAAACTACAATGATGCCAAAACAACATCAACAGTACTAGGAAGAAATAGACATACAAAATGAATTGAGAGTCCCCGATGCATAGGACAATAAATGAATCATTTTACAACCACCCGTCAAGACAAAATGGCTCACAAAGGACTTTGTCGCAGCAGCAATCTTCAAAAAGAGTGTGGAGTACGTTACAAGCCCAATAGGAAACCAACAGTGTGTCAATGTACTGAATGTCAACGGTCATTTCTGGTGTCAATGATTCATGGATCCTATAAAGAAAAAGCTGGAATCCCAGTTCAATTCACCATCGGATGTGCAAAGGCCGAAAATAAAGGGAACGTTTGTTTGCTGATCAGATCAGTCATTCTCTGTAGTCCAAAGAGTCCAAGGCATATCATTATTTACAATGTCAAGGCACATTTGGTTACTGCATCCACCACAGGTTGTCAAGGCTGTTCATGTTTTATTGGTTCTCTCAGTCTTTTTTTCCCACGTCCACAGTAATTTTGGTGTATAATTGATCCTTCTCCACTTTGACCACTTTGTACGACAGGGTTCTGATGCCGTCTTTGTTCATTGTCTCCCTGGTGTGGGCGATGCGGTCGAACCTGGAACGAAAAACCACAGTTCAACCACAATTCAATATCGTGGTTTAAGAACCATGTCTTTTGTTTAAGGTGTAGCCTATGGCAAACATCTCTTTTGGATTTCACAACAAACGTCAATAGATTAAACATAAAAACTACACGACATCAAACAAATCTAAGTGCTATAGGGAAAAGTCATTATTATAAATATCTACATAGTGATTTCAATAGAGATGAAGGATTAAGTGGCTTTGCGTGATAATAAAAACATTGCACGCCAATGTTTTCCCAGACTTTAATATTCTATTAAGGTTGCATCGGTACGGAGAAGAATGTCCAAGTTCAGAAAGTCAGCCAGCGTTAGTGAGAAATGACGTCAAGGGGAACAGTAGCGAGAGAACGGATCTTTGTGTGGAGAAGGAAAGGGGAGCCTGGGGAGGGTTCACCTATTGTTCCATCCCTTCTGCTGTCCTTTACAGATCTGACAGAGCTGGATAGGTGAAAGATATATAGCTGAAACTAGGTGGACCAAAACACTTACTCCTATCAAATCCAGTTTGGCTATATTCCTGTGAAAGGAAGTGAATGAAGACACAAGCGGTACCATTATAGATTGAAATACCGCCCCTGAGCATCGTGTAGGAGTCCTGTTCACCAGGGGGAACCTCACCTCTGAGGGTTGTCTTCATTCCCACCGTCCCGGTTGTGGCGGATCATCCTGCATTTCCCCACGGCGCCGCTGGGCCGTGAGATGGTCATCCCCTTGGAGCTCAGCCTGTTAAAAGACAACAGCAACATGCGTCAGAACCCCAGTCTAACTAAAACACTGGACCGCAGTTGCAAAAAAGTTTAACTCAGGAGAAAATCTGCACTTTTTTTTTTACACTAGTGAAATAAACTTTTTTTTTTAAGTCAAATAAAAATTGATAGATGTGAAAGGGAGTAAAACAAGTTCTTTGATTTTAATTCAGTTGCCTCTGTAAGAGATGCAAATTGGCCTTGCTTATTACATAACAGGTCACATTTGTGTAGCTGGGTTCAGTGACACAGCTACAAAAGCTTCCTGAACACCGTGAATAACATTGATCGTCTCTGGAAACATCCAGTCTGCCAGTTTACAGTTTCACAATCAAAATGGATGAAGTGAATTATAAACCAACCCCTACGAAGACCTACGTAAAGCAGAAGAGACAAAAACACATCTTAACACCTTGTGCTGTTGGGCATTCCGCACCAAGGGTGGAGTTGCTCTATAGACCAGCCAAACTGAATTAAATAACAACTATAGGGTTACACATGCCTCAAAGACACAGGTTAACAAGGCACAGTATATGTTTTGTAGAGCTAATTTAATGCCAAATCCAGCAAAGCTTGGATCACACTACTGAACAAAACTGGCTCTGGAACAGGAGATACTGTAAATAAAGTTATGCATGGTTCTCTTTGTTTCTCTTTTCACAAAGTACCAGGAGTTGGAACTGGTTCAGGGAACAAAACCGGAAAACAGAATTTTTCAAGGAACAGAAACGGGAAGAAAGTGATGCATACTGTTATTTTAAAAGCATGTTAACCAGTTAACGTTATTTTGCGTTCCAGAAAAAAAAAGTGCAATATCTTTGCCAGTGTCGTTCTGCCCCTGAACAGGCAGTTGTTCCTAGGCCGTCATTGAAAATAAGAATTTGTCAACTGACTTGCCTGGGTTGAGGAGGTAGAATAAAAAAGATAAAAAATGCTAGTTAAGGATACTATAGGCAGTTATCACATTGGATTTAACTAAAAAAAGGTAGTGGTGCTGCTCTGCTCAAGCTTGTGAGCTCGCTAGCTAAAAGGACATTCAAAGTTCCTCCATAGAAGCCGCTCCTCCTAGGTATAATTCTGTGGACCCAATTCAGATAATGCCTGTCATAAGATGCCCAGCGCTTCATGCCTCCTCCTCAACCCTCTCTCCCCACATCTGTGTCCTGAACCATAGGCTACACTTGTCTGTCAATCACACATGTAAACAACTAGCTTGACTGCTCTAGCCACACTGATTGGTGAACTAATTTAATAAGATGAATGTTTAAAAAAGTTGTTTTCACAGGTTAAGGGAACGATATAAACCGGTAATCATTTTTGGTTTGAATCGGTTCAGAACTGTATTTTTGTTTGTTGGAACAGAACAAAAATATTTATGGTTCCATCCAATCCCTATAAAATACCCTATTAGTCTTATTTCAGGAAAGGTCAGAATGGGTCTGAAGGAGCCATAAACGCTTTCAAAAGCAAACATTTCTCTTTTAACTCGTTAACATTTGCTTCAAGAGCAAAAGGTGGTAGTGGCATACAAAGGCACCCTCGGGGACAAGTTGGAACAATGCTGACGAGTATCACTGACGAGTGACAAGAACTAGGGCTATGTTACTATGTGATGGGGCTTCGACCCTGAACAAGAACACCGTTTCATGTGAAACCTTGGCTAACACATTACCCAATAAATATGAATTTACTTGGAGTCGTATTTCTCGCTGTCCTGCGGCTGACTTTTACATGGAGTCCTGATACACCACAGACGTTAGTCAGAGTGGGTGTGTGGACTCTGACCTGTTGAAAATGTCATCGTCCTCCCCTCCCCAGCCCCAGTAGTTGTTGGGGAAGCCGTTGATCTTGAGGAACTGCTCCTTGCTCATTGACGACACGCCCCCAAAATACTGGTTGTACGGCAACCTGAGAGAAAGCGAGAGAGAGAGAGAGAGAGAGCGGGAGAGAGAAAGATAAATAAATACATAGTGATACTTGGAGTTTAAACAGCTCTCAAATGAAGGGGGTCAAGGACTTGGGGCCCGGCAGAAATTGCAGTCAGCGGTTATGTTCCAGGAAAGAAGTATATGCCTAGAAGATGCGGTGCTGCAGAAAAACCCTCTTCCTCTATGCATCACTGCCTTCTGTAAGTTACATGCTGGCTTTCTGTACACTGTAGGGCAACGTGTAGCTGAGAGACTGAGTCTCCCTGGTTTAGCCTTGCCTCATTTTGGACACTCTACGAGTTATCCTTGGCTATAATGCGATTCTTTAAATCCCATGGCTAACATTGGAAAGGTGGCCACAATTAAGAAAATCTAATGAAAAAATAAATAAATAAAATAACATTCATCCATTGTGGGATTTAGTCACCGAACAAGGGGAGCTTGGCGTCTCTCCTTGAGCTGGACTTTCCTGCCCAAATCCTGCTGGATATCGCATCCAGATGCTCTGTGAGCTGCATGCTCCTGGAGGAACATGACACAGTGACAGGACACAAGCGGTTGTGTGTACAACACAGGGAGGAATTTGGTGACAGGACGCCCATAAAAGCCCAATTAGAAGCTGAGAGACCTGTTCTATGACCTGTACACAGGGGGCACACTGCACTATGACGTCACATCTGGGAGCAGCTTACTTTACTAATCTAAATCTTAAAATCAGAAGCAGACAATGGAGGCAAACTGACTGTAGATCAGCACCTAGCCAAGCATAAGCCCTACAGCTGTGTAGGCCCAGAGGTGTAGATCAGAAGAGAAGCTCCCAAATCACTTTATCAAACACAAAGACAGCCTGTAGCCTCGCAAGAGCCCTTCCCTGTCTGACGTGTTACACATGTAGAGCAACAGCTAAACCAACTGGAGTTTGCGCTACAGGACACTGGACTCCACAAAGCAGAAAACAGTTCAAAACCCGTGAGACACTCACAGCATTGCCACCTAAGGCTAAAATGATTTGCATTTAAGCCATTCTGACAGCTGACCTTTGAAGCCAGTACTGCTCATGTGAGTGTTGCACAGTTTTGTAAGTCTATGTAAGTCTATAGGCAGGCTATTCAACACACGACTCGAGGCAAATAAAGTCCCAGCAGCTAATGGGGATCCATAACAAATACAAATGAGCAACAGTTTCAAATGACATGTCAAGCTGTTTCCAACACCGCCTATTGCATTAGCGATCTAAATGTTTGCTTGCCTTTCGTCAATTTTCAATAGGCAGCATCAAGCAAAGTCTACCGTTAGCCGCCTGTAACCGTAGTGGTAATTCAGCAGTAAATTGGTTGAAGTGAGTGACAGGGATAGAACATCATGGAATCCACAGGTGCTCTTTAAGCTTTTATGTGGCCACTCCTACTAAATGAGCTCAGTGTGTATGTGCCTTTGACAATGTGAATGCACATGTGTGTCTGTCCTATGTCTGCGCCGTGGACTGGGGAGAGGCTGAGGCCGCCGTGGACTGGGGAGAATGCCTGGTCATCTGTGGGAGGGGTTGACTTACCTGAAGCCAAACTTGTCCATGGAGACAGACAGGTGCCTGGGCTGGCTGAAGCACTTGTAGGTGTTGCGGTCATCCATAGGGATTAGGTCCACATCGCTGAAAACAAAGCAGCCGTAGTCGTACTCCTTCAGGGCCTCTGTGTAGCCAACGTTGAGGAGCTTGGCGCGGTTAAAGATCTCATCACCGTCCTACAGAGTGAATGGAGAGAATATGGGTTTGGAATTGGAAGGTGAATCGTGGTAAACTAAAACTACTTATTTTTGAGGGTCTAGACAGGAGTAAGCAACTCTGGTCCTCATTGTTCGGCAAACCATGTCTAATTGGACTAAAGTGTACACCAGAACCAAGGCTAAACTAAACCATCCAGGTGGATATCTATTATAATGTGATTGGGAATACAAAACGTGTCAGAGACTGAGCACTAGACGCTACAAACATCCTACACTGAAGTTTGGAAAGAAAAGGTACCAGACTTGTGTAACTAGTTGGACTGGACAACTGAAAAACATTGGTGTATACAGTACAGGACTTTGAGTCGTTGGTCTTTGATGACGTTGTGTAGTCATCTTGTTTGCTGGAAAACATGCGTTTACCCTTAATATCAAGAGTGCGTGCACATACAAACGTGAAATTAATTCTGTTGCTGATGCAGGGTCATCAAAGATATGCAGGCCCAGCTCTTTATGGCTTCATGTAGCTGTTACGCTAGGTCTTTTCAAGGGTGTATAAATCAACCGATTCAAATACAATTTAATAGTGCTAAAAACGTGTCAGTGGTATTTTAGGAGCTTATGGATCGTGACCGCTTTATGTAGAGTGAATGTAACTAGAGACAGAATTCTAATGGGAAGGAGAGATTTTTCTCCAAGGTGTAGGATAATTATTATGACTCAAAAACAAAGGAATGCTGATGGACATGGATAGATAAATGTAGGAGACAAACATTTCCCATTTTGAAACTTAAAGCAGTAATCGAGTTTCAGCAGTTCTTGTCTTATAACCATTGGCCTAGCTTAATGAAAGGGGACAAAATATCCTTAAATTGGGGGATTGAATGACAGAATATCATATTGCAGTCTGTACAGGCTTTACACTTAATCCTCTGTTAAACCAACATATTCTGGGCTCTTTTCAGGGCTGGCATGTCATCCACTACTTGTTGGGTGGGTATTTTTAATGATCTTTTTGTGTTCTTGGGCTGCATACAAAAAAAAAACGGGAGCATCGTGTTCTGTGTCAATGTGCCTTCAAATGACTTTCAAATGGTCACGTCTCATGTATCACTGGCTTTATCTGATGGTCCTCCTGAAAAGGTTCAGCTTGAATACCCACAGAACCAAAATACTCAAATGGAGGCAGATGAAACCTAACAACATGCAGTCGAAAAACAAGGACCGAGGTTCTCAAATTAAAGAATAGTGTGGCTAGTGTTTAAATAAAAACATGTATTTCTATTTTTAAAAGGACAACATTCTAAAAAGAAATGGAAAATGAGGAAGAGGGTCTGGATGCCACAAAGCAGCGAAGTTCAAGTCATCTGAAGAGGCGTTCCAACCCTTGGACAATTGATTCAATGTTCAGTAGTGTTCTCTGCTGATGCACTTCCCCATCAGTCACATGTCACACATTGTGGTAATATGAAACAGACATGTACACTGATTGAAATAAACGTATTGACATCTGCTACGGTCTGAAATAAATATCCGCTAAGGAGGTCTGCGAGTGTGTTTATGGGAGTGAGTTTGTGTGTGTGTGTGTGTGTTTGCGTTTTTCTTCCACCAAGTGATGCATCCCGCTCTCCTCCAGTGCATGACAGCTTCACCTGTATACAGGATGTGGATCATTTGCAAAGACGGAAACAAGCAAGTGAAGAAGACAGCATGAGACTAAAATAGATCTCTAATTCAATGAGACAGAGAGAAAATAATCCCATATTACCAGTAGAACCCCTCAGCCCATGGGATCACGCAATTGGCCAGAGCAAGCAGGGGGCCGGTCTCACCTCTTCCAGCGACCACAGCCATTGGCCAGATACGCCTGACATGCAAAAGGACGGCGGTAGAGCAAGGGGCCAGGGAAAGGAGGAAATAAAACAAGGGAGGAAAAGATAGGAAAGGCTAGGAGAAATAGGAGAGAAGAGAGAAACAGAAAGACTGAGTATAATTTCAACAAAGACCCCATAATTGTGTTTAACAGCATTGAACGGCCCTCTAGCAATAGCTAGGCCTGTCATGACTATGGAAAAAGTCAGATTGGCCCAATAGGATAAAAGCAGCCATTAAAGCTTATTTTCTTTGCAGTGGACACCAATTTGCTACCTGTGCAGGAGACTGGAATGGAGCGTAGTCAAAAAAAAAAGGTTATATGCTCAAATAGACCCATGTATTTACTGCATAAGGCCTAGGTGTGGCGTTTGCCCTACAATATGCAGGTTTCCCACACTTTACCTGTTAGTGGGTGGGAGGCAACAGACTCATGTCCTGGCATGAGACCTGAAAGAGAAGTTAGTTATGCCTTCAATCTGAAACCCAGTACTGGTCTCGCAAGTGCCAATAGAGCCTACATCTGCAAAGAATCATGTCCTTAAATAGACCATTTAACTACACCAAACTGATACGCATTGTTTATCAAATAGGAATAGATTTAATCTACAACATGGCCCTGTAAGCTAGTATTAACTTTGGTTGTCAATAAATGTTCAAAAGTTACTTTGCTTTAACCCAGACAGTGTTGATGACTAGAAGGATATTGAGAAGAATGGATATCGTTATCCTATGTTAAGGTCTGCCTTTGCGTGAAATGGGATTAGGTGACCCAATAACTACTACATTTTCACCTTGTCAACTCTGGGCTCTGCAGTGGCATTCATACTAGTTTGTCCTTTTGCCAAATTAATTTCCAAATATACTTGAGGCCAACTTTAGTATTCCCACAAGTCAGTAAATCCCCACACCTGTGAGAATTCAGTCTAACTACTTACAGCATCACCGCACACAGACACACACACACGCACAAAATACGTTTCTGCCCATGTCTGTGGCCTCATGTTTAGAGACTTCTACAAATGGGGAGATAGTCAGTGATAGATGGGGAGACAGAACCTGATTTTAGGCAGGAAAACCCTCAATTCATGAAACCAAAGTGTTCTAGGTGGCACCACTCCGGCTAATGATTGCCATTGATAATGACCAACACTGGGCAGTTTGTAGCTAGGCTATGTGTCAAAACAGAGTAGCCAACACGTTGTGGCACGAAGTGCTTATGATCACTAGTCATCGGCAGGCATACAAATGATGTGATGTCTATGGTCAACTTGTCCGTTTTCATTCAAAGGTTTTAGATACAGCAAATTGCCAAAAGTATGTGGACGCCCATTCAAATAAGTGGATTTGGCTATTTTAGCCACACCCATTGCTGACAGGTGTATAAAATGGAGTACACAACCATACAATCTCCATAGACAAACATTGGCAGTAGAATGGCCTTACTGAAGTTCAATGACTTTCAAAGTGGCATCGTCATAGGATGCCACTTTTCCAACAAGTCAGTTTGTAAAATGTCTGCCCAGCTAGAGTTTCCCCGGTCAACTGTAAGTGCTGTTATTGTGAAGTGGAAACATCCATGTGCAACAATGGCTCAGCCGTGAAGTGGTAGGCCACACAAGCTCATCGAACAGGACCGCTGAGTGCTGATGCGCGTAAAAATAGTCTTGTTGCAACACTCACTACCAAGTTCCAAACTGCCTGGAAGCAGCATCAGCACAAGAACCGTTTGTCAGGAGCTTCATGAAATGGGTTTCCATGGCTGAGCAGCCACACTCATGCATAAGATCACCATGCGCAATGCTAAGCGTCAGCTTGAGTGGTGTAAAGCTCAATGCCATTGGACTCTGGAGCAGTGGAAATGTGTTCTCTGGAGTGATGAATCACACATTACCATCTGGCAGCCCGGCAGACAAATCTGGATTTGGCAGATGCCAGGAGAACGTTACCTGCCCCAATGCCAACTGTAAAGTTTGGTGGAGGAGGAATAATAGTATGGTGCTGTTTTTCATAGTTCGGGCTAGGCCCCTTACTTCCAGTGAAGGGAAATCTTAATGCTACAGCATACAATACCATTCTGTGCCTGTAACTTAGAGGCAATAGTTTGGGAAAGGCCCTTTCTTGTTTCATCATGACAATGCCGCCGTGCACAAAGTGAGGTCCATACAAAAGTGGTTTGTTGAGATCGGTGTGGAAGAACTTGACTGGCCTGCACAGAGCCCTGACCTCAACCCCATTGAACACCTTTGGGATGAATTGGAACACCGACTGCGAGTCAGGCTTAATCGCCCAACATCAGTGCTCGACCTCACTAATGTTATTGTGGCTGAATGGAAGCAAGTACCCGCAGCACTGTGCCAACATCCAGTGGAAAGCCTTCCCAGAAGTGTGGAGGCTGTTATAGCAGCAAAGGGGGAGGGGGGAACCAATGCCCATGATTTTGGAATTAGATGTTCGACAAGCAGGTTTCCACATACTTTTGGTCAAGTAGCGTAAGAACATGCACCGCTAAACAATAAAATGGGCCTACTTGATTGCAATAAAAAGCCCAAATTACACCTACTAATCATTTTTACATCTGGAAAAAACAGGACATTTTGTACCCAGGCCAGGTTGCCCTGTTGTGCATTCACATTTAAGTACAACCCTTGTTTAATTCTTCCATTAGTTATCTGTAAACCAACTCTATACACTTAGTACATAAGAGCTTTCCTTTAATAAAGGATCTTGATGAAAAGAAACAGGAATGTGTGAGGATAAAAAGAGCATTCCAAACAGGATTGTTCTCTCAGGTCATTAAAGTGACAGAGATAGGCCCGTCTGAAAGCCACTCTATTTTGTGCCACGTCCATTGGTGTTCAGTGCTAGTTTGACGATAGAGAGCATGAGTCTCTTGGTTGTGCAAACACCATGAATAAATAAAGGAAATTGCTGATGGACAAAGAACAGACGCAGAGACAAATGCTGGCACTATGTTGCCAGATCTGATTTCTTCCCCATAGATGGGAACACAAAGGATTAGGTCTACTGCAAATTGTAGGAGTTCTTTAAAGAAGCGAGGCAAGAGTTATTTGGACGCTGGTCTACTTTTTCCTCTTGACTAAAGCAAGAAATTCCTTTATGGAAAACAGATATTTGGGCAATTCCACAGTAACGGAATTACACCAAGACTCCGATTTTTCCACTTTAAAATGCATGCCAAACAAAAATCATTCATTTCAAAGTTCAAACCATACAACTATTGAACAATTTAAACAGGAAAGAAATACACAAACAACCAGGCAAAAGTTTTAGAACTACTCATTCAAGGGATTCTTTATTTTTTACTGTTGTCAACATTCTTGAACAATAGTGACGACATCAAAACTATGAAATAACATCTGGAAGGAATCATGTAATAATACATTTTTTTGTTTAAAAAAAAATCGAAAAATATATATTAGATTCTTCCAATTGCCACCCTTTGCCTTGATGACAGCTTTTTACACCCTTGGCATTCTCTCAACCAGCTTCATGAGGTAGTCACCTGAAATGCATTTAAATTAACAGGTGGGCCTTTTTTTAAATTTAACTAGGCAAGTCAGTTAAGAACAAATTCTTATTTACAATGATGGCCGAACACCAGCCAAACCCGGAGAGTTGCAAAGAAAAAACCATATCTCGGACTGGCCAATAAAAAGAAAAGGTTAAGATGGGCAAAAGAACAGACACCGGACAGAGGAACTCTGCCTAGAAGGCCTCTTCACTGTTGACGTTGAGACTGATGTTTTGCGGGTACTATTTAATGAAGCTGCCAGTTGAGGACTTGTGAGGTGTCTGTTTCTCAAACTAGACACGAATGTACTTGTCTTCTTGCTCAGATGTGCAACGGGACCTCCTGCTCCTCCTTCTATTCTGGTTAGAGACCGTTTGCACTGTTCTGTGAAGGGAGTAGTACGAGATCTTCAGTTTCTTGGCAATTTCTCGCATGGAATAGCCTTCAGAATAGACTGACGAGTTTTGGAAGAAAGTATTGTTTCTGGCCATTGAGCCTGTAATCAAACCCACAAATGCTGATTCTCCAGAGACTCAACTAGCCTAAAGAAGGCCAGTTTTATTGCTTCTTTAATCAGCATGAGAATTTTCAGCTGTGCTAACATAATTGGAAAAGTGTTTTCTAATGAACAATTAGCCTTTTAAAATGATAACCTTGGATTAGCTAACACAACGTGCAATTGGAACACAGGAGTGATGGTTGCTGATAATGGGCCTCTGTACGCCTATGTAGATATTCCATTAAAAAAAAAAGACGTTTCCAGCTACAATAGTAATTTACAACATTAACAATGTCTACACTGTATTTCTGATCAATTTGATGTTATTTTAAATGGACGAAAAAAGCGCTTTTCTTTCAAAATCAAGGACATTTCTAAGTGACACCATCTTTTAAACAGTATTGTATATTTACTGGAAAAAATGTTTGGCAACAGAATTACGATAAAATCTCCCTCAGTTTTATTGTTACCAAACTTTGTATCTGTACAGTTTTTCCTATCAATGTGTTTTTGTAAAATGTTCAGTGGAAAGTATTGAAAGTGTAGTAGTCCTTGTGCATAAAGTTGTATTTCTTGTTAAACCTTAAAATCAATGTTTTTTCTTTGGTATACATTTTAAAGTGAAAAACCTGAGTCTCAGCATACACCGTTACCATGGAATTGCCCATATGTCTCTGTCCCAGAAGAGTTACTCAACAAGAAAACAAATCTACCAGTACATCTCTCAACTAGTCACTTGGCAACTGCCATTACAGCCTGTCATTTGGGAGCTTGATGCCCTTTTCTTTTTACATAGCTTAAGTCTAACACGTAAAAAACAAACCCAAACAAAATACGGCAAAAGTACCCGTACTTGTGGTTTACCGTCCGAGGAAACTCTAGCTATCCTATATTTGACATATACAGACAAACTGTTTGTTTCATGCATTAAAACCACCTAATTAAAAAGGGGCACTCCCTGCACTACGATTTGCTCACTGGTTAAAATCTTACTGCATTTCCCACTACTAGTGCTGAGTGATTAGCAATTTTTGAAGCTGGTTTGATTATTTAAAAAAATAATTGTATTTTTTATGTTACATTAAAAGCACGTAGGCTGAATGCTGTAACACAAAACAGTGAATACCAGTCCTATGATAGTAGTTACTGCCCATTACTGTTTACTAACCATTAATTCACATTACTTTAGTAATATGTTTCAGTTGTGTATATTACATTTGTTTTATTTGATGACTTTATTATTTCATTCCAAGCCACCATCCCATCTCTATAGAGCTACTGCCTAAGCTGTCTGACAAAATCACTTTACTGTAGTTCTTCAAAGTAAAATAGGCAAAATATAAAAATAGACTAATTAAAAAAATATTTAAAAAATACCTTTAAGACTGCTGAATACCAAGTATCAATCACTTAGATCATGCATTTTAAGGCAGTGATACCTCGCAAAAAAACAACTACTCTTTTTATCACCTCACAATTGTGCATTGTTCTCTCTTGCATAGCAGAAACACAGACCGGACAAGTAGATGCACAATGGATTATGGTCATTGTGGTTAATTACCATGTTTTATGCGCTAAACTTTGTAGAATATTGGCCTGTTGGAAACAACTGCCTACTACATTGCACAGTTCAGGCTCGATTTAATTTTTCTCTAGAGAAACTGTGCGATGTGCGCATTGAGCTCACAGAAAAAAAGAAAAGGGAAAAAATTTGAATTCCAATAATCGCTCAGCACTACCAACTACTCCACACAGGCAGACAGAGAGCAGACGGGCCGGGAAGGACTCACCTGGTTGATAACGTAGATGCCGTAGTCCAGCTGCTGGCGCTGAAGGATGGGATGGAGGTAGTACAGCCAAAACTTGAGGTGCTCGTCGCGGTTGCGGAAAGGGATGATGATAGCCACCTTCTGGAGGGCCACACAGTCTTTGGGCCTGAAGCGCCCCCCATTCTGAAGATTGGGGTTCTCCTTCCTTACCACATCAAGGCTGACTGGGTTAGAAAACTCAATTCGCAATGGGCCCACTGAATGAGAACAGGAGAGAAGGGAAGTCTTATTTTGTCAGGGCTCTATTTTTTGTCAGGGCTCTATTTACAACAGCCCTGATAACTAACTGATGATTTCAGCAGAGCCAATGGAAATAATATAATAATATAATAATAATAGCATGTAAAATCTGTTAATATTGTAGGCCAATATACTATTGTAAGAAAATTGAGCCTAGTTCTCCACTCTCCTGCGACTGCCTTTTCTGCTGACAATAAGCTGTTTTATTATTAAACACAATAGTGTGGCTCCTATATGCCAGTGGCTTACACAGGTAGCTACAGTAGGTCAAATTACAAAAGCAATACAAAAAAATAACAGAAGGTTAAACTGCATATATGATGTAGTGAACTTATTGTATTGTTTTCTGCAATGTGACCTGGAGGTTGATGTTCCTAGACTGCATTGCTTTTCAATTCAATCTCCAAATCAGCTGAGTGCACACCACTTTAATCCACCAATTCCCACCTGTGGAGCAGTCAGGGTTTTGTGGCAGAGGGACAGATCAGCTCGGGCCACAGCCGCATAAACCATTAAAAAAAACTGAGCTACGAGAGAAAGGCACTGAACAACAACAAACCTTTGTGGAAACAAGCAACGCTGCTCATTCAAGAGCACTAGCAGTAGTCCGATGCTATGCATTAATAATGCAAGTGTAACCGGCGTGAAATAAATGGCTAGCTAGTTAGCGGGGTGCGGGCTAATAGCTTTTCAATCGGGGACGTCACTCGCTCTGAGACCTTGAAGTAGTTTTTGTGGAGCGATGGGTAACCGTGCATCGAGGGTGACTGTTGTCGATGTGTGCAGAGGGTCCCTGGTTCGAGCCCAGGTAGGGGCGAGTAGAGGGACGGAAGCAAAACTGTTACATAAGGGTGTGGGCGTTTCGCCATAGATATATATATTGTATGAATAAGTGAAATACCAAACCCTACGGGCTAAGGAAGGGGTCATAAAATAACTAAGACATCGACTGGTGGATAACTGGTTATACTTGGCGCTTGTAGGTTGCATTAAGATACAGATTAAAGCGATATATGTAATGCAAGCTCTACCCATTCCTCATTAGAGCAGATTAAATGTATGACTGTGTCCGATTTACATGGCCAACAACTATTGTTTGCTGATAAAAAACACTTTTGGCAAGACTACCAACCAGGCATCATATGACTATAAAAAGTACCAGTGAGTCTACAGCATACGTCAGAAATATTGATTAAATATTAATTGCCATCGACTCGTTATTAGTTTTGGCAACACATTCATAGCTACTTACCAAGCAGTGGTGAAGTGTCAAAACATTTTACAAGTTCTTTGTTGAATGTAGATGTCACGTTGTCTACAGAAAAGCGGTTCGTTTCAACCACGTCAGGTTTGGTGTCCTCTGATGTAGTTTGGTTATGCTTTTTCGCTGCGTGTGCTTGCTGATTTTGTGCAAACGAAAATGGAATATCTAACGACCTCACGTAAAAAATTAAAGTGACCGAAATATGGAGAAAACAAAGAATGACGACCAATTTGCAAGTTCTATGGAGAACACTGAAATTCACAGTTGGATCCCGCATCATTAGCATGCTATGCTAAATCAGCTACTGTAGCTAGTTAAATTGATAAACAAATCTAAAGTAGGTAACGTTGACGTTACAAAGTTGCAACACCATACCCAATTTCCACTGATGTCACTGTCAACTAGCTACCGTTAGA
The DNA here is from genome assembly GCF_023373465.1 of Oncorhynchus keta. Classification (NCBI taxonomy): domain Eukaryota; kingdom Metazoa; phylum Chordata; class Actinopteri; order Salmoniformes; family Salmonidae; genus Oncorhynchus; species Oncorhynchus keta. The sequence continues at coordinate 55,017,487 of NC_068424.1, read as the reverse complement.
TAATTTGCTAGCTAGGTGCTAACGGTACAATTGTTCATTTTCGCTCGAGACAACTTCAATAAAAAGTTGCCCGTTTTATCCTTTACCTTGCTTGTACTTTAGTCGTATTTCGTATAAGAAATGAGTTATCTTGTTGTAAAAGCCTCCCTCAAGTTAATACCAGCCATCACTACTAACTGTCCCAAATTACTTAAAACTATTTAGCTAGCTATATCAGGTGTTATCGCTAGGTAGTAAACTAACAGCAGCAAGTCCGAGGTGAGTCCGAAAAGTTCGAAATTATTATTTTCCCGTTATGTTGGCCAAATTGACTTCAACTAAACTCAAACACACATATCCGATGTTATAATGCTAGTGTTATTAAAATATTCGCGTCCAGGATTAAAGAGTTGTACAATTTTGAAAAAAACTACGTAATCCCTCAGCCATTTCCTTGTGGAGACCCCAACAGAAATTCGTGACTAGTTCAAGTGACATCTTCCATGTGAACTGCAGCAGGGAGGAAGGAGTCTGCCCTACGAACAATTTCTTCTTCTTCGATGAGGTTTAACGGCGGTTGGCATCCAATATGTTGCATTACCGCCACCTACTAGATTTTTTATTTTTATTTTATCGGCACAAAAACTCCACCTACTAGATAAATAAATACCATACTATAACACTACACTCACAAAAAAAAGCTCAAATCAAAAAAGAATAACACCACCCTACTCCACTATTTAAATCTATTTAGGGACATTTCTGATCCCCAGCTCCATGGGCACCCGACAACTAACACATACCACTACTTTCCCTAATGCTACACATTCCTTTGTCTCATGCCCTTCTGCACACCTAGGAACCTCCCTTTTACACACTGCTGCCACATGCCCATAAGCTTGACACCTGTAACAACGTATTCGGCACAAAAGCTCATACAGTATAACTTATATAGCCTAACATCACTTTGTCGGGCAAAGACTCAACATCAAAACTCAAAAGAACAGACAATGACTTCTGCTTCACCACTCTCGCCACCCTGTCTGCGTCGCACCTGCGTCGCACCAAACGACGAGCATCACAAACACCGGGAATCTTCCTCTTCAGTTGGTCAACTTTTACATTTACTACTACCCCAGTAATCACTCCTTTCAATTGCGCCCTTTTCTTGAGATGGAAACAATTCACATTTCTTGCCCCATTCGTTTAACAGAGCTCCTTCTCCCTCTGACCAGCAGAAACACAACCAATTATCATAAGGAGATGCATACTTGGAATAGGCAGGGGAGGTTTAAGAGAGAGCGGGAGGAAGATGGTGAGCTTGAGTCGGTTAAAAATAGCAGAAAAGGGAGATGGTTTGTTAAAGAAGAATGGTAGAAAGTGTAAGTGGAGTGTGCTGAAGACAAGAGGAGAAATGGAATGAAGGGCAAAATATCGGAGGTGGTAGGTGTGGTGAAGTTCTCGGAGCCCGAGGCTTGTACAGTGGGTCAGGATAAAGATGAGTCTGACAGTAGGAGTGAAGTTTTTGGCTGATCCATTTGTGGTTTCGGGGTGGGTGAAAACAGAGTTGGGTGCTGTGGAATCGGTGAGGGAAACCAGAAGTGGTCTTGTGATAATACTGAACTTCTCCTGACATACATACATATTGTTCTTGCTTTCTCGAGGGATGTCATTATAACCAGCTATCACAATATCCGTACAATCAGCGCAAACCCCTAGGTATGTAGCGCTCAACAGTGCATCCAATTTATAATGCAGCTGCTTCGTCTTGATGATATTCTTTATCAAAAGCTCCCGCGACACTTTTCAATTCCAAACTAGCGCGCTCTCAGGGTCCATTCACTGCCTGCAACTCTGCTCAAGGTCCCTCACGACGGACCCCTATGAAGGACCGAGTGTGCGTACAGTTAGTTACATGACATTACGCCTATTCTGTTGCAAAATGTTTTTCACCAGAAAATGTTTACTCCAAAAGGAAAACGTTTTGTAACGAAAACGAGTTGAACAAATTGAACAAATAATTTAGGTCCCTCCCCATTTCGTTACGTTTGCTTTGTTTGCTTCCGTTCGGTTATTACACGCTAAACGGTTTCAGTTGCAAGACGTAATGAATACATCCCAAGCAAAAAAGTGCTTGTAGTAGTTATATCTTATATGATATGCTTGTAAATGTTACTGGTTGGATTTCCTTTATATATGCACGGACTAACTGAAGTTGGTATTTCTAAACTTTTTTCTTTGTTTGACAGATGGAAATAAAATAAAACTATGAAATTAAATTGTCAGTGTAAATAAATAACATGTGGTAGAAAGTTATTAAACTGTTTATTTAGTGTAACTTTGGTTTTATGTTATTGTCCCTTTTAATATGAAACATTTAGTCTGTTAGTAACAATGATTTCAAACGGAGCACTAAATTAAGAGCACGCTTTATTTCGTTGGACAATGAGATCAAGACATATGTGACCTCCATTGATAGAATTAATCAACCGCAAAAAATGTTTTGATCAAATCTGAATAAAAATCCTATTGTGTGAGACAGATATTTCACCGTATGTATAAATGTGAAGCATCCTCTTGGCGTTTCGACTCCCTAACGTTACCAAATGTGATAGTGAGAGGAAGCCCAGTGGCCGGCCGTGGGAGAAGATGGAACAAGATGGATTTTGTTCGACATTCTGCTAATTTTCTCATCGATAAAACATTTGATCTCAATACAGTTTTCTATTCCCAAAACTATAACCTGTTACGAACAGAGTGCACTAAGTATTGTAGACTTAATATATGCTAGAACGCACCAATAGGATCTCTCTAGCTCGAGCTTGGCTCTGCCCACCTCTTGTTTGTTCTGCCCACTGACTCATTTGTTTCGAGTTGAAACGACAGTCTGTGGTTCATCTTGGTTTAATTATAACAATCTTTGTTAAAATGTTGATTGAGGCAGTGTACCCATGTCAAATATAACATACAAGCGCCACCCCGTGGAGGACGAAGATACGTTGTGATACATTGTGTCCATGATAAATAATTCTGTTTCTCTTGAATATTGTGTTAGCAAAAATGTTGTTTTTTTTAATGTTTTTTTATTTGATCATGACCAGCTGGTGTGTGTCAATTACATTTTTACAGGCAAACTCCCCCAAGTTCGCCTGTACCTATGCTTCTGGTGTAATTCATGACCTGGAAGCTTTGAGTTGTTTATAACACTTTCATCAACCTGAAAGTCTGTCTCTATTTGCAACAGACCCATGACTATACAGTTGCAAAGACCAAATTTCACAAGTGAGGGCACATGTCTGCCCAGACTAGAGCCTGCTTCCTGGCATGCTCCAAAAGACGTTGGACCCAACCATGGACCCAACAGACCAAAGTTAGTTTTTGTGAAGCAGTACACTGTGGACTGGAGAATGCAGTCTGTGTGGGTTGCTCTCATGTTATATTTTTTATTTTGCATTTAGGCCTGGTAGATCCTCTCCTGAAACATTCCCCATATACAGAGGTTACACAGAAGGATGGGCATCACTTGAACCATCCCATCCAGGTATTGTATTATATTGGTGTGGACAGAATTCAATCAAACCTGCATTGTGGAATTTATGCAATAGCTCTTTCCCCATGGTCAGTGTGGGTTTTCCCCAGTATACCAAGTAATAAAACACAGAAACAGGAAGATTAAGCTATTTTCTCCCCTTACACTGATCTAAAAACTACACATTCTGTATGTATATATTACACATCATGTAAACAATGTTTAAGGACTGTTTTGGGGAGATAACCAGACCAGCCAACCCAGGTATGGTGAATTAAAACATGAGACCATCTGATAATGTGGCATTATCAGGGTGCTGGAGCTGTCAACTGTTTGTTGTGAAGCCGACAATGTGAAGATTTAAAACACATCATGAATTATGCAAAAATCGTTGTACTTTGACTTGTGAAATGTCTTTATATGTAATTATAATGTTACATTCGTGATTGTATTATTGGGAATGATGTGTATAGCAGTAGACATTGTATGTAACCCAATATGTACTCTTAAGGAGCCTACCGTTACTCCTTAAGGTCCAAGGATTTAACATATTATTTTCAGAGGTAGACTGGCTCTGGCAGCCAAAACAGCTAAATACTCCATCTAAACGTGAATTGATTCTCAGTACAGCCCTTTACTTTCATATCACATCAAAATAACTTCAGAAATGCAAAATATACACTTACTGTACACTGTTTAAACTGGCTTTATCACAGTTGCAGCTTACACATTTCTGGCGGCCTTCTTCCATTACACGCAGGTGTTCCGAGCATTCTAGATAGTTAGCCCCCCAGTGTAATATATACAGTGCCCCCCAGTGTAATATATACAGTGCCTTGCGAACTTTGCGAACTTTGCGACCTTTTGCCACATTTCAGGCTTCAAACATAAAGATATAAAACTGTATTTTTTTTGTGAAGAATCAACAACAAGTGGGACACAATCATGAAGTGGAACGACATTTATTGGATATTTCAAACTTTTTAACAAATCAAAAACGTAGATATTGGGCGTGCAAAATTATTCAGCCCCTTTACTTTCAGTGCAGCAAACTCTCTCCAGAAGTTCAGTGAGGATCTCTGAATGATCCAATGTTGACCTAAATGACTAATGATGATAAATATAATCCACCTGTGTGTAATCAAGTCTCAGTATAAATGCACCTGCACTGTGATAGTCTCAGAGGTCCGTTAAAAGCGCAGAGGGGATCATGAAGAACAAGGAACACACCAGGCAGGTCCGACATACTGTTGTGAAGAAGTTTAAAGCCGGATTTGGATACAAAAATATTTCCCAAGCTTTAAACATCCCAAGGAGCACTGTGCAAGCGATAATATTGAAATTGAAGGAGTATCAGACCACTGCAAATCTACCAAGACCTCTAAACTTTCAGCTCATACAAGGAGAAGACTGATCAGAGATGCAGCCAAGAGGCCCATGATCACTCTGGATGAACTGCAGAGATCTACAGCTGAGGTGGGAGACTCTGTCCATAGGACAACAATCAGTCGTATATTGCACAAATCTGGCCTTTATGGAAGAGTGGCAAGAAGAAAGCCATTTCTTAAAGATATCCATAAAACGTGTTGTTTAAAGTTTGCCACAAGCCACCTGGGAGACACACCAAACATGTGGAAGAAGGTGCTCTGGTCAGATGAAACCAAAATTGAACTTTTTGGCAACAATGCAAAACATTATTTTTGGCGTAAAAGCAACACCGCTCATCACCCTGAACACACCATCCCCACTGTCAAACATGGTGGTGGCAGCATCATGGTTTGGGCCTGCTTTTCTTCAGCAGGGACAGGGAAGATGGTTAAAATTGATGGGAAGATGGATGGAGCCAAATACAGGACCATTCTGGAAGAAACCCTGATGGAGTCTGCAAAAGACCTGAGACTGGGACGGAGATTTGTCTTCCAACAAGACAATGATCCTAAACATAAAGCAAAATCTACAATGGAATGGTTCAAAAATAAATATATCCAGGTGTTAGAATGGCCAAGTCAAAGTCCAGACCTGAATCCAATCAAGAATCTGTGGAAAGAACTGAAAACTGCTGTTCACAAATGCTCTCCATCCAACCTCACTGAGCTCGAGCTGTTTTGCAAGGAGGAATGGGAATTTGCAAATAAATTCCCATAATTTGCAAATAAAATCATAAAAAATCCTACAATGTGATTTTCTGGATTTTTTTCCTTCTAATTTTGTCTGTCATAGTTGAAGTGTACCTATGATGAAAATTACAGGCCTCTCTCATCTTTTTAAGTGGGAGAACTTGCACAATTGGTGGCTGACTAAATACTTTTTTGCCCCACTCTATATTAGTTTAATATTAGTTTAATTTATATATAAGAGGAATACATTTTTGCCAAAAACGTTTCTAAATTAAAAAAAATCACCTCATAATGATTAATAATAGCCGGATTGCTAGATTGTATGGCCATTTGGAACATTGGGATTTGGAAAGAAGAAGCCCCCGGAAGAAACACTAGCTGGCGCTGACGTCAGCCATCCATGCAAACAGACGGAGCCAGGCCGATGTGTAGGAATGTGTGGAAACTTCTTCCGTGAATAGTTTGTGTACTATTACATCGATAATATAGACCGAATACCGACAAGGAGTGGATACAGATATACGGTGAGTTGTTTAATTTAGGAATTAACAGATTTGTTGTCTATTGTTTTAATTTGTGAAACAAACTAACTTTGACGAACAGTTTTGAAAATGGAGGCAGTGTGGGGGTTGTTGAAAGGGAGAGGCGCTGTCCAGGGCTGATTTCAGCACGAATATCAGGACCATGGCTAACATAACGTTGTTCTTAACTTTCTAAGTGTTTACACGCCAAACTTTATTTGTGATATATATATATACAATTTTTTTAAAGTAAAACGAACAACACTCATTATCGCTACATTTTTCAAGCGTTTACAAGTTAACAACCTCGTTTTGTTCGGAGTTTGCTCTTCCGCAAAACTAGTTTTCCGAGTGAAGTTTTGAGGGCCTTGCTGGACAGCGACATTCTCTGCCTGTCGTGGCAAGTTTGCATGGCGATTTGTGGAATACTATTGTTGGTAAAAGTACGTTTTAACTACAATCGATCCATTTGTTAAATAAATAATTGTCTTCTCCACGCCCAAACCTTTACTGTAGGTTTTTTGTTGCAACTTTCTGCTTTGTATTGCTGAGGTCAAGTCCTTGTTTACAACTATACATAGACTATAACGCAGTCAAATAAATGTTATTTTGCAAGTCATATTGTATTCAGTTTGATTATTGTAATACCAGCACGGTGACAAAGTATGTATATACACTTTGTCTCATAGTTAGAAAGTAAAGACATGTAAAACGTTTATTTTTTTATTTGTTTTACGTATTTGGTCATCATTACCATTTAGGTCAATTATAACTCTATATTTTGTTTCGCATTGAGATCATACAACCCATTTCTTATTTTCTCTGCGTACTAGTTAGAATGTAGGGCAGGCTACTGTAGTTTTTGGGCGCTGTCGACCAAGTTGGTGGTGCTGTTTCAAAATGGCCGAACACACATTTCTGTGCATGCAAACACAGGACTAGGACACTATGGGGTTTCCCAAGGCACTGTGTTAAAGTAAAATACATGACGTAGGTCCACAATGAAACATACATTTAGAAGTGGTGGAATATTCTTGGTAGTTTTGTGCTAAACATTTAAATATATTTATGGGGGAAAAAACTCTTATTTTTTATTTAATTGGTTAAATTTTAAGTATGAAATAGTCTGGATAAATATTATTTTTTACAAATTAAGAATGGATACAACATTGTCATCTGTTATATACTGGTTCATCACATTGATATGTACAGCAGACTGCATGAAGACATGAATAAATCTAGATAAGGAATCAATTACATGATGAAAGTGTTCTGAAATTGTATAGGTTTAGCATACTTCCCTTTTATTTATTTTGACACTTGGATTGATGACATTTGTTTTTTCTTTATTGTGTCCACCATTCCTGGATTATTATAAAAACATCCTGCACTTTCCAACTATGATATGAATACCAAATGACTAATTCAGAGAAGGAACAGTGACATTAACTTACATGGTATGTCCCTGGTTGGTAGTTGCTTGGAAAACTTGCAAGCCATATCATTTTGATGACGTGGGACTGATGTGTGACTGAGTGGCCTATGTGATAAACGTTCAAAAGATTGATGAAGTCCTGAATTAAAGGCCTGTTAAAACTCATACTCTCTGTGACTACTACTACAAAAATGTTAGTTCTGTAATGAAAACAAATGTAATTTAACATATCTTATTTGAAGTTGTTTGATCAATGACCATGACCTCTGGTTCTGCTCTCCTCCCCCACAACCACAGCCCTCCCAGCATGGCTTCTCAGACGGTATATCCAATGGGGTTGGTCATGTATGCCACCTCAGCTGGCATGCCCATGGTGGAGGATGCCCAGGGGTTGGCTGAGCTTCCACAGAATGAGCTGCCGGCCCCACAGCTGGTCATGCTCGCCAACGTAGCCTGTGAAAATCCAACAGAAGGGAAGGAGATGATGGAGCTTCAAACCGTCGGCAGCAGCAGCTACTCCGATAGTGAAGACGAGAACATCATCAGATACAGTTACGATAGCCATGAGAGAGAGATGTGTATTGTAGACTACCCAGAGTCTCCACGGGTGGCCCTTTCCCAGGTTGAGGAGATTGACAATGAAGTAGAAGAGGAAGAAGGGCTGGACCTGTCCAAACCCTCTGAACAGCGCCCTTCTAGCCCTCCCACCCCTTTTACCCCTTCAACCCCTCTGGGCATGATCATGGAGTCAGCTAAGAAGAAGAAACCCTTCTTCTGTAAACCCTGCAACTACCAGGCCCAGCGAGAGGAGGAGTTTGTAACCCACATCCAAATCCACAGCGCCAATAGGATGATCGTGGTGAAACGCGTGGAGGGGGATAAGGCACGGGCAAAAGAGACTTTAGCGGGACCAGATCAAGAGGTGGAGAACGGTGATGGTGGGGCCAACAACAAAGGGGTGATCCGCTGTGAGCGCTGCGGCTACAACACCAACCGCTACGACCATTACATGGCTCACCTCAAGCACCACGAAAAGGAGGGCGACGACCAGAGGGTCTACAAATGCACCATCTGCACTTATACCACCGTCAGCCAGTACCACTGGAGGAAGCACCTCAGGAACCATTTCCCCAGTAAGCTCTTCACCTGCAACCAGTGCTGCTATTTCTCGGACCGTAAGAACAACTACGTGCAGCATATCCGCACCCACACAGGTATGTCAAACAGAACCTTTTCACTCCAAGAATGCACTTAATGGTCAACGTTATGAGTGTTTTTAACAGTATAGCTAACTCTGTTTTTGCTGCTGTAGGGGAGCGTCCTTTTCGATGTCCGTACTGTGAGTACTCAAGCTCCCAGAAGACCCATCTTACCAGGCATATGAGAACCCACTCGGGTGAGTGTCTAACACAGGCTACATGACAAAAAAGCCTGACGGTACATATTTCTAGCATGTAGCAGAAATTACACACATAATTGATTGTGCATAGATATAGGTCTCTGTTTTGCTTTCCTCTCATAGTCAACTTTTTCTCCTTTGTTGCATTCGCTGGAGCAGATGGTTTTGGATAAGAACGGTAAAGTGGTTTGCGATACGTGCTGTGAGATGCTTAGTGTTCGACCTGTAATTGTTGCTTGTCTTTCCTTACTCTGGTCCATCTTCCCTGCATGAAATGTGAGCCAGTGTTCCCATTGAAGTTTAATATCAGTTAAAATGTCTGTAACCTGAGCATTTTCCACATTGCTTTTCTTGACAGGTGAAAGGCCTTTCAAATGTGACCGCTGCAACTACCTGGCTGCCAATCAGCATGAGGTGACACGCCATTCCAGACAGGTTCACAATGGGCCCAAGCCCCTGTGCTGCCCCCACTGTCCATACAAGACGGCTGATCGCAGCAACTACAAGAAGCATGTGGAGCTCCACCTCAACCCGCGTCAGTTCCTTTGTCCTGTCTGCAAGTACGCCGCATCCAAGAAGTGTAACCTGCAGTATCACATCAAATCCAGACATCCCGGCTGCCCACAGATTGCAATGGATGTGTCAAAGGTCAAGCTGCGTGTCAAGAAACCTGATTCTGATGAATTCGCTGATGAGTACACCATCGTGAATGGAATTGCAAAGTTTGAGCTGTCTGCAATTGATGAGGAGGAGGACATGGAGGAGAGACCAGATATCTCTGGAGCTGATAAACAATCAAGCCATATCAATCTCTCAACCAAGAAGAGCAGCAATCCCGGCCCTCTTCAAGCTGCAGAAAGTGTAGCAACAGACAAGACCCACAAGAAATGTTGTGTCTCCCCTGTCAAAGAGACACCTAAAAAGGCAAAGGACAAGGCAGAGGCAAAGGACAAGGTAGAGAAAAAGGTAACACTGAAACGCAAGAGTACAGAGATGAGCAGTGAGAATACAAAGCAGCATGTTACCCTGAAGGAGACAGCAGCTGCAGTTCAAACCACAGGTTATAAAGTTAAGAGACGTCCCAAAAAACAGATGAAGGGGAAAACGAGTGTTCAGGATAAGAGTGAAATAAAGGAAACTGTGGAAAAAGTTCAAAAGGCGAGTTTGGAAGAGGACGATGTTGAGAAGGAGAAATCAGTCAAGGAGACGTTAGAGAAAGACATGCTGGAGAGGGAAAATATGGAGAAAGTGAAGGAGGAAAACAAGAAGCTGGAGAAGGAGAAAAAAGAGCAGCTGGGAACACTGAAGAATGAGAGTGAAGGAAAAGAGAACAAAAACACAACAAAATCTAAGAAGAGTCCTTCTAAAAAAATTAAGAAAGTGGTTGATAAGACTGTTGCAAAAGCACCTCAAAGTCTGGACGCACCAGTGGAAAAACAGGGAGAGAAGAGCAGGACGAAGCCGCTAAAGAGAAAGGCTGCAGAGGCCTTGGACTTATCAATGAAGGAATCTCCTGAGGAGCCCTGCACCAACATAAAGGCCAAACGGTTAAAAATCAAGGCTGGTCACAAGTCACAATCAAAAGCCAGTATCTGCCAAAGCATGACGACTGAGCCTTGCCCAGTGTCAGAACAGGAGAACCCAGCAAACCAGATTATGAACTCGACTGTGAAAAAGAGCAACAAGACAGAAGCAAGCTATGAAGAGACCGAGGCTTCCAGTGAGAACAAGGGGTGTTCCATCATTGAGACCCCTATTAGCCTCCCTGAAAACAAAAAGGGTCCAGCTACAAAGCTTCAGCCAACAGTTTTACAGGGAGAGCAGAAGGCGTCTGACCAGGAGACTGTCCCCGCTATGCATACCTCTACATCTCAGGACACAACTCCACAGACTGAGCAGGCTAAGGTCGCCGACCATTCAGAGGAAACTCCTACTCCTGAAGACGAGTCCCCATCTCCCACAGAAATTGACGGCTCTCCCGATTTCAGACGGCCACAGGGAGAACCATCAACACCAACAACACCCTCCCTGGAGCTCCCTAGGCCAAGAGGAAAGCCTACCGAAACTGAAGAGGACGAGGGCATCCACAGCCATGACGGAGGAAGTGAGATCAGTGATAGCGCCTCGGAGGGCAGCGACGACTCGGGGCTCAACGGACTGGCCGCTGCCGCAGGCAAACTGGCCAATGACCCTGAAACTCCCACAGAAGAGATTCCGACTCCAACTGAACTCAAGAGTCACATGTGTATTTTCTGCGACCGTACCTTCCCCTTGGAGGTGGAGTACCGTCGGCACCTGAATCGCCACCTGGTGAATGTGTACTATCTTGACAATGCATCCAAGCTGGACCAGTGAGTGACTGCAGAGCAGGGGGCTTTGATTTATCCCATTTTAATCAGTTTCAGCAGTGTATTCTTGTTTTACCCTTTCTACCTGTTATAAAACATAATTGTCTGTGTAAACATGTTGACACTACATATTCAGTTACCTTGCATTAGTGCTCACTAGTAAGTACTGTATAAAATATTATATGGTATGCCTAAAACTCTGACAGCCATTGTAATACAGTTTTAGGCCGACTAGTTAATTTGATTATTGGTGTCTGGGCTTTCACGGATTGGTTCCCAGACATTTTGACTATTAATTCTACAGTTCTTTTTTTCAAACATGATGGGATGCCTTTAATTTAAATCATAAAGGATATGTGAGTTAATACGTGAAGTGGCCCCCTAAAAAAGTTCATTGTTTGGCATTTGGCTGAAACACCCATCAAAGAAAATATGGGATATTAATTTTGTTGCTTGTAAATCTCAGAATACTTGTAAATCTCATATGGTTATTCAACTACTGGTATCTAAAATCAAATAGCATTGTATATATCTTACATATATAGTGGTTGATAGTCAAGAAATCGCTACACCTTGCCGGTTGAGTTTCTGTATTAGAAGAAGCCACCAAGAGACGAGTTGCACCAGTTTTTTGTATTTTTATCCATCAGCCCTGTTGAACAACAATAGTACATCTATTATGAAAGGAAGTGGTACACTTTTTCAATGAAGTACCAAAGAAACCCCTTCATTCACACGGGGATTATATTAGAAGGACCCAGGTGGTCCTGTTGTGTGAGTCCACTCCAGTGAAGTGGTCTGTGCCTTAAATGGGGAAGAGGGCTGCATGTTCAAAGTCGGCACACGTGTAAGTTGTCCACTCCACCATTTAGGGAGCACTTGACAACTACTTTAATTTCTCTTTTTATTGACATCAATAGAGATTTTTTTTAAACATTGTATAAATCAATGATCAATCTTCACAATGGACTAATTATAAAAAAATCTCTTAATTACAAAAAAACTTGACTTACACTCAAATTGATGAACTATGAAATTGAGTTTTTTTTTTTTTGGTTAATCCGGTACAATGGTGGCGAAATGTGTATAGAATTGTTTCTTGAGTTAATGTTTGAAATATGTTGTCACTTTTTGAATATCCAAGTAAATGTAGTCATACAAAAAAACTCATACTACTCATTAATAAATGCACAACTCTGTGGAAGGTAGGGTGTTCCTAGTGTCAGCCTACTGGACCTTGACATTTGTAGCCCTCTCGAACTTAAGATATGGATAGAGTTTTTCTGGGTGGTATAAAACAGAAACTATGTTGCTATCACTGACAGAATAGACAGCTAACATTGAAAACAAGTTGTGAAATGGAAGTTTGAACACACCATTATCAGTTTTGTATCTGATTCAGAAAAAGTCCAAAGATATTTTTATTTTTTTACAGTTGAGCCTGCGAAGATGCCCGTAGTTCTACATTTTCTTCTTTTTTTTTTACTCTTCAGTGCCTTCGACAATCAGTATTTTATGTTTTTGCATATTAACAGTGTAGGTTTCTGTTAATTGAGTCACATTCTTTGTACACTGTAAGAGTTCTGATTTCAAGTATATTGTTGTTACATCATGTCTATCTTTATAACCATTCCTTGAGGTTTAGTTGTAATTGTTTGATTTCTCTGACTGTTGATGTTTTTATTACCCCACTCATCTGTTTTTACAGAATTGTACTTCCAAAGCGTAGCCTGTGAAATACTTAATTCATATGCATTTAGTTTTCTGTACTATGAGGTGATTGTTAGACTGAGCTAATAAAATAAAAAAATGCCATGTGTACTCTTAGTAAATTCAGTGCAATATATTTTGGGTGTGATGCCAAAGTGAGAAGATATAGAATTATAAAGATGTATGTCTTGAGTATCCTGACTATTGGAAGGAACATACTATACCAGGGTTCCCTGGGAAACTGGTCCAATTTAGCCGACGTGCTCTTGAACCGGTCTATAAATGCAGTTTCCCAGGGAACCCTATCTAGACAGTTAGATTCCGTAGCACTGTAAATGTACACCTTTTATCTCTTTGTTCACTTACTGTATTGTGCTTGTTAGTGGATAAGAACTGTATTTCAGTCATTGTAACCATTTTGCATTCACATTGTAATCATATGTACCATAAAACTTCAATTAAATGCTGAGTCTCAAATTGCCAGCCGCATGTTCATTTTAATAGCTGTGAATCGGCGCACGTTTCAGCAAATAAACGCATGTTTCAAATGAATTCCCGGGTCTAATGAATTCCTTACGATATTCCCATGTGCATTAATTATTTATTTTTATTCTGTCATTGTTGCTAGCCATGTCGCCACCAAAAAGAAAAAACTACATTAAATGAATGTTGCTGAAGGGTGAATTTGGGGTGTTTGATATGCAGCCTTTGCTAGTCTGATCTGTGATGGATTTGTTATTATGTTTATACTGGTCACAAACAGTGTGGTAGTCTTTACAACATTTTATTGAGGAAAAGCTGTGTGCATTAGGAAATAGAAGCCTGGCTCAAATAAGCGCCGGTTGTGTTCAGCGATTAAAGAAAATACATGCCCAGGCTATTTTTATTTTTTTTACTGTTAGCTTATACCTGTCATTTGCAGTTAGTGAAGAAATGTACTCTTTCAACATAATTGACAACTAACTTCTATTAATACCTTCACCAAAGTGGGGAGTTATTGGCCGTTGTCCCTAAGACTTTTTGAAAACAATTGGCTGTTTTAAAAACCACTTTGTGCAGTTTAAAACAATGCATCCTGTACCATTTTCTGCTCTACACTTTTTAATAAAAGTTGGCCTGTTGGTGTGTGATTCCTTCCCATTTCTTATCTTTTCAGCAGTTACTGATATGTTTAATAATATACACTAAAGGTGCCTGCTGTCTAAATGTAATGAAAACATTGTAAATTTAAGCAGCCTACACATCGATAAATAACGACAGCTGTTTATATGTAGGGTATTTACAATCATTACATTTACAATGTTGCAAAACCCAGAGCTGAAAACCATCCACAAGCTTAAAGTACAGTATCAACATTAGACATTGAGTACAAAAAGCCTTTTAAAAATGCACGTTGTTCCATTTAGATTTTACGCACTTAATTCTTTCTTCAAATTGAGCCTCTCTGCGCCTATGTAGGACAGGCTGGTGTCCACCAGGCCCTGGGGTTTCCTGGTCTTATAAGCAACAGACTGATGTGTTGATGTGCTCTCCCTTCAGGATTAACGATGTTGGGGAGTAGAGGTGGACTACTCAAGGAGAGCCCTGTACCCTCTGGAGCATGGGCACGCAGCAGGAAACGGTTCCCCTCCACTCCTGTCACTGCCACCCAACCTAAGAACAGAATAAATGTATCAATAGCACCTGCCTCTTTTGAAAAAAGGACAATCTTGGGTCATCTGGTTGATCAATTTGTAATTATGTGTGTATTACCCACAGAGGACATCTTAATATCAGGGCTGGCTTTCTGAAAGCCCTGCCCCTTCAGCTCAAACTCTTTGGAGACTAGAGGGGGGGAATTCCTTCATGGGTTCTTCTCAACCCATTGGTACCTATTCACACAGTTCTTCATGTTGATAACATTATTTGTAAATGTGTTTGTAGTAGCACTTGAGAAAGATATTTTAATTTATTAACTGAGTAGAGTAGAGCAAGCAGCATCAACTTAACCCCAGCAGGATTTGACCAGCATGCTTCTGATAGATGCGGTCAGCCTTGTCCACACTGGTGATGTGAATTGAGACTCGGTTAGAAGCAATGACTAAGAACCAGCAGTTAATAATATGTCTGTCATAAAGACAAAAGTGTGCACCATTGTTTTGATGTCAATGTTTAATAATGAAAGAAGGCATTCACCTGAAGGTAATCAATTCGTCCTAGAGCTCCCAGGAACAGCAACATTCCAGTTTTCAACACAAACGTCCTGTGTACGATGGCTTGTGTGGGCACAACCATCTTAACCTGCTCAGTCAACAGATTGAGGACCTATCAAGCATGAGAGAGTGAGAAAGGGGGGTGGGGGGCACTTTGCCTTGGTTTATAGCAATGAACAGAAGATTATGAGCTGAATGGTTGGCATTGTTCAACACTAGTCTGGGCTTTTCTTGTAAGAAACCCCTTACGAGAGTGGTACAATGCAATAATAAACCAGTCATAAATCTACTGCAGTGACCACTTTATAGATAATTCTGTTCTATTGCAGTGTGCATAAATGTATCATGGCATCCTGCTTGTGCAAATTATACTTTGTGGTATAGCCTAGTAATAGGATAAATAAATAGAAAGGCACACCGTGTTCCCCCAGAGGACATGCAAAGGTACTTTTTGTATCTACCAACCCTCTTGCATCAGAAGGGAAACTAAGTTGAGTGGTATTAATTAGTCAGCAGTGTTCTCTCCTAGTGCTAGTGAACAGCTGCAACATGTATACACGCTGTTTCAATTAGGAAGGTACAGGGTTCCATTATGAGCTGCACTGTAATCTATGAGACAACAATTATACTGGCCACATTGAAGTCGTTTTAGCCCGGCGTAACAGCCAGCAGTGGCGCCAAGCGGAAGCAGAATGTAGCTCACGTCATGCTCTCTCATGATGCCAGGGGTGTCATAGAGCCAGTGGGCATCTTTCAGTTCGTTGAGCGTCAAGCCCACATCTGGAGAAGGGTTGAAAAGAGTACGGTCTTTCTCCTCCTTGTCAATCATGTCCTCTCCATAGGCCAGACTGTATCAGGCCTCTTTTGGATTCTACGACGGTTACCACCAGTTCTGTCACCAACAGCCAACACCAATCTCTTACCCACTCGGTAGCCCTGCTTGCTGAACTGTTCCAGTCGCTTGAGCCCCTGTGGAGATATCACTCTCCGTCTGCTTGGAGGCACTCTGGAGCCTCTAGGACCTCCTGAACATGCAGTACCGAATGGGGTTGATGATGGGGAACTTCAGAAGGGTCGGCGTTATATCTTTGGATAATATTACATTTGAAAGTAAACAAATGTAAGTCTGATTTAAACCCTCCATCAATGTGACTGTAAAAGTGGTTGGAATGTGAAGCTCATTCAAGACTAATGATTGCAGCAACAATAGACAAAGAAGAGTGTTCCATAAATCATAATGTATCTTATAGTAACTGTGGATAACATGCAGGCTGGGCAGAGCTCCATCTTACCAGGCCATGGAGATATGGTGGCTTTGTGGATCACATCCGAGGCTCTGGATTTGCAGTAGTCTGACTCCAGTAAAGTGTTAAACAATGTGGATTTCCCCGTGTTGGCCATTCCCGCTAGATACACGTCTCCATTGTACTTCCACAATCTCTGGAGATTTGATTTTCTATGCCATATCCCGTTTTGGTTCTAATGAAGGGGGTATCTTTGATATTATCACTGGAAATGCCTACACCAGCACAGTACTGGGAAAGCTGACATTTAATATTTTGCAAGTAGTTTTCAGTCTCCAGGGAGCAAGTCCACTTTATTACCCAGAACCACTATGTGTTTGTTTTCTCCAACAAGTTATAGCAAGTCTGGTACTATGGAGTATGGGATGTCCAGGAGATCCATGATGAACAGTACCAAGGCTTTCTCTGATTTGACCCTGCAGACTATATCCAGGTATTCCTCCTTGGACATCTTGACAGTCAATGCCTTTTGGTGGTGTGTGAGCAAGTAACAACGATGACAAATGCCTTTTTTCAATTCCTTTTCCTCTAGCAAAAGTTTATACTTCTCACTTGGTAGATAGCCTGCCACATCAGGTGCAGTGCATGACTGTGCAACATCTGTTGCAACAGGTGTCAATCCTCCATATCTAGCGTACCATAGATTTTATTTTTCGTCCTTTTGCTTGTTTCCTCGAGAAGGAAGTCTATATCACGAAACTCGATGAGAGAATCGGGGCTAGCTGTCGCCACTTTGGTCCCATCTCTCAATGACCACAGCTGTTGCTCCAGAGTTCTCTGCTGCTTCTCAGAGCCTGACCTCAGCGGCAACCTCTTGTCGTCTTTGGAAATCATGGGGACAGCAATCACATGGAGCTAACCATGAAGTTGGTCCTTGTGAGTATTTTCTTGATCTATGTAGTCCAGGAAAACAAATTCCCCCTCATGTTCCAGCTCTATGGAGTTGCATTTCCCTTGATTGTTGACATTTTTACCCAGATCTTGAATTTCACCCCTTGCTTCTCTTACAGTGCTGTAAAATCTGGTCGTTCTTGTATCATCCACAGGGGTGTAAAGTACTGAAGTAAAAATACAACTTAAGTAGTTTTTTGGGTATCTGTACTTCACTACATACCTAAAGAAAATTATGTACTTTTTACTCCATACATTTCCCCTGACACCCAAAAGTACTCGTTACATTTTGAATGGTTAGCAGGACAGGAAAATGGTCTAATTCACACACTTATTAAGAGAACATCACTACTGCCTCAGATCGGGCAGACTCACTAAACACATGCTTAGTTTGTATAAAATACTGAATGTTGGAGCATGCCCCTGGCTATAAGTACATTTTAAAAAACAAGAAAATGGTTCCAGCTGGTTTGCTTTATATAAGGAATTTGAAAAGATGTATACTTTTACTTTTGATACTTAAGTATATTTTATCAATTACATTTACTTTTGATACTTAGGTATATTTCAAACCAAATTCTTTTAGACTTTTACTCAAGTAGTATTTTACTGTTTGACTTTCACTTTTACTTGAGTAATTTTCTATCTTTACTCAACTATGACAATTGGGTACTTTTTCCACCACTGGTCATCCAATACAAAAGGGAGTTTATGATGGAACATGTTTCCTTCAAAAACAGACATATAGTGCCTTGGTAGAGGTGATGAGGTCGATTTGGTACTTTGGTTTACAGATAGACATGGAATTGATAGATGTCTAAAAAAATGTACATGTAACTATTTCCCGTAATGGGGGTGGCAACAATTTATACATCTTTACAAAGTAACACAATTGAACCATACATTAAACAATGATAACATCACCTTGAATAACAACACGAGCGGTTGCTTCTTCTTCTTTGGTGGAGTTTAACGGCGGTTGGCAGTCATTACCGCCCCTAACTGAACTATCAACAATGTGTATAACTAAACCAAGATATACCACAGCACATCTTTTCTACAGCCTGTCTTTTCCAACGGGAACAAATTAGTTATCGTGCGCAGAGCAAGCAGGAGGTGGGTATAGCCAAGCACGAGCTAGCGAGATTCTATTGGCGCTTTCTAGTATCAGCTGCATATTTTCGTAAGGGAACGCATACTCTGTGAAGTGCACGCGCGCAATAATTCAATTCATCTTCCTTTTAAACGCGATTTTTAAAAAACTTTTGCAAAGGGTAAAGTCCACAAAACGTAGTCCACTCTGTTCAAAACAGATTATAGTTTTGGGAACAGAAAACGATATTGAGATCAAATGTTTGGTCGATGAAAACATTTGCAGAGTGTCGGCGAAATCCAGCTCGTTCCATCTTCCCCCACTGCCGGCCAGTGGGCTCAGGGCTTCCTATCACGACCATATTTGGTCATGAGTGGAAACGCCAAGCGGATGCTTCATTTTTATACATCCAGCGAAATATCTAGTCTGTGAAGCTGTAGTTTAAATCCATTACACATGTGAGTTGCTGCAACCAAAACTCCATGTATATCCTGACGGAACTGACGTTGGTGGAAATGTTGTTTATTTACGTTTACAACTATTAAGATTCGGCATCTGATAATAATAATAACATATTATTTATTATATAAAATAATATGATTATCATAGTTAATATTAGAACAGAATAGTATAAATATTTAGTTAAGACTAATTTCTAGCACGGCAAAATAACAGTTTTGGCAGGAAATGACGTTTTACGATAGACCGTCAATATTTCTTTTTGTATTACTTTAGATAGCAAAGTGTGCAACGTTAGACAACGTTGAATCCGACACTGTTGATGTTTTAAACGTCGGATTCTGCTTATTTAGGCAAACACGAGAGGGAATAAGCAGTAATCATGTATGACCAAGATGAAGGTATTTCAGCTATTTTACATAATGTAGCCAGCTAGCTAAGTTAGCATATAGGCTAATATATGGCGCCAGGAGCATCAACAAGAAGAGATAGCAAGCAAGCTTGCTAGCGCTATGTAGGTTGACTCGTTTGTTACATACCAAATATGGTTTCACCAAACTAAACACCTAACGTTAGCTAGCTATAGCACACTTTCAACTAGGCCTATCTATATGAGAATCACATAATGACATTATATGCAAAAAAAAGCTGTCTTTGATATCTGCAGAGCTGAAATACCTTTATTTGTGTCTATCAGTTGTTCTGTAGAAAACTCCATGAACTAGATCCGGGGCCTAGGCTAACATTAAATCACGGAGTCTGCATTCACTTTGTTGATGTATTTTCCTTGATCTCTGGCAGATATCCAATACGATGAGGATGAGGATGAAATCACCCCCGATTTATGGCAGGAAGCTTGCTGGATTGTTATCAGGTAAAATTATGCTCTCCCTACCTATCTCTCTTTTGATCATCATGGAGCATACACTATGCAGATTGCTTATGTTCAAATAACACTATCTTCTCTTATGCACCCTACAGTTCCTACTTTGATGAGAAGGGTCTGGTGCGACAGCAGCTGGACTCCTTTGACGAGTTCATCCAGATGTCTGTGCAGAGGATTGTGGAGGACGCCCCGCCCATTGACCTGCAGGCTGAGGCCCAGCACACCTCTGGAGAGGTGGAGGACCCGGTGAGTGACAGACAGGAACTTTCTGATACGCTGCTCTATGTAGGGCCTCTCTGAGGGCACTCATTCATGGCCTGTTACTAATGAGCCTATTGCTTTGTTCTACAGCCACGCTACCTGCTGAAGTTTGAACAGATCTACCTTTCCAAACCCACTCACTGGGAAAGAGATGGAGCACCTTCACCTATGATGCCCAACGAAGCCAGACTCCGGAACCTCACGTAAGTTGGCCCATTTGGAGGCAACATTTTATCACAATATATTTCCCGTGCATGTCATAGGCAATCTTTATTCCTGCCAGTGCCAACCAGGCTCACATATGTATTATACAGGTACTCTGCTCCCCTGTACGTGGACATCACCAAGACCATCATCAAGGAGGGAGAGGACCAGCTGCAGACCCAGCACCAAAAGACCTTCATCGGCAAGATCCCGATCATGCTGCGCTCCACCTACTGCCTTCTCAGCGGCCTGACGGACCGTGATCTCTGTGAGCTCAACGAGTGCCCGCTAGATCCCGGGGGCTACTTCATCATCAACGGCTCTGAGAAGGTAGAAGAAGAAAGAGCGAACAGGGGTGGAGGGTGGGATGTTCAGTTCCAGTCAAAATTTTGGACACACCTACTAATTCAAGTGTTTTTCTTTATCTTTACTATTTTATACGTTGTATAATAATAGTGAAGACATCAAAACTATGAAATATGGAATCATGTAGTAACCACAAAAGTGTTAAACAAATCCAAATATATTTGAGATTCTTCAAAGTAGCTACCCTTTGCCTTGATGACACCTTTGCACACTCTTGGCATTCTCTCAACCAGCTTCACCTGGAATGCTTTTACAACAGTCTTGAAGGTGTTCCCAGATATGGTGGGCACTTGTAGGCTGCTTTTCCTTCACAATGTGGTCCAACTCATCTCAAACCATCTCAACTTGGTTGAGGTCACCTGCCCTGCCCTCCCTTCACCTGCCCTGCGTCTCACAAAGACAAGGTGGTTGGAACCAAAAATCTCAAATTTGGACTCATCAGACCAAAGTACATATTTCCACCGGTCTAGTGTCCATGGCTTGTGTTTCAAGTCTCTTCTTCTTATTGGTGTACTTTAGTAGTGGTTTCTTTGTAGAAATTTGACTATGAAGGCCTGATTCACGCAGTCTCTGAACAGTTTATGTTGAGATGTGTCTGTTACTTGAACTCAGTGAGCATTTATTTGGCCTGCAATTTCTGAGGCTGCTAACTTATCCTCTGCAGGAGAGGTAACTCTGGATCTTCCTTTCCTGTGGCGGTCCTCATGAGAGCCAGTTTCATCATAGCGCTTTTGGGAGTTTTTGCAACTGCACTTCTTTTTTTTTTTTTTTTACCTTTACCAGGCAAGTCAGTTAAGAACATATTCTTATTTTCAATGACGGCCTGGGAACAGTGGGTTAACTGCCTGTTCAAGGGCAGAACGACAGATTTGTACCTTGTCAGCTCGGGGGTTTGAACTTGCAACCTTCCGGTTACTAGTCCAACGCTCTAACCACTAGGCTACGCTGCCGCCCCGGCTTGAAGAACCTTTAAAAGTCCTTCAGATTTTCCATATTGACTGACCTTCATGTCTTAAACTGTCGTTTCTGTTTGCTTATTTGAGCTGTTCTTGCCATAATGTGTACTTGGTTAAATAGGGCTGTCTTCTGTATACCACCCCTACCTTGTCACAACACAACTGAATGTCTCAAATGCATTAAGAAGGAAAGAAATTCCACAAATTAACTTATAACAAGGCACACCTGTTCATTAAAATGCATTCCAGGTGACTACCTCATGAAGCTGGTTGAGAAAATGTGTGCAAAGCTGTCATCCAGGCAAAGGGTGGCTATTTGAAGAATCTCAAATATAAAACATATTTTGATTTGATTAACTCTTTTTTTTGTTTTGGTTACTACGTGATTCCAGATGTGTTATCTCATAGTTTTGATGTCTAAAGAAAAACCCTTGAATGGGTAGGTGTGTCCCAACTTGTGATTGATTGGTACTGTATGTCTGGTCTTGTTTGTTTGGGTACCAATGTTTCTTCAATACTTTTCACGAAGCATCTGAGAAACACACGCTTTTGCTTGAAGAGGAAGTTTTATTGATAACAATTGTTGTATTTGGTGTGAAGGTCCTGATTGCCCAAGAAAAGATGGCCACGAACACAGTGTACGTCTTTGCCAAGAAGGACTCAAAGTACGCATACACAGGGGAGTGTCGCTCCTGCCTGGAGAACTCCTCGCGGCCCACCAGCTCCATCTGGGTCAGCATGATGGCCAGGGGAGGACAGGTGAGAAACAAACAACCTTGAACACCAAAATATACCCTGTCTGAATTTGCTGGCAAAGTTGCATTTAGGTTCTCTTGCCTCTGCTACTGCACCCAAATGTTGACTCTCCTTGTTTCTTTTCCCCCAGGGGGTGAAGAAAAGTGCCATTGGTCAGAGGATCGTGTCCACTCTGCCCTACATCAGACAGGAGGTGCCCATCATCATAGTGTTCCGAGCCCTGGGCTTTGTTTCCGACAGAGACATCCTGGAGCACATCATCTACGACTTTGACGACCCTGAGATGATGGAGATGGTAAAAGTTCTACATTTTAACTGACAAATGAAACATACTCCTGCCCCCCTCTTTCTCATCGCCCACCCACACCTCTAATCTGATGTGCTGTGCTCCACCAGGTCAAGCCCTCCCTGGATGAGGCCTTTGTGATCCAGGAGCAGAACGTGGCCCTGAACTTCATCGGCTCTCGTGGTGCCAAGCCCGGTGTCACCAAAGAGAGGAGGATCAAATACGCCAAGGAGGTGCTGCAGAAGGAGGTGCTCCCCCATGTCGGAGTCAGTGACTTCTGTGAGACCAAAAAGGCCTATTTCTTAGGGTGTGTTTTTTTATTATGTTATATTAATGTAATAATCATAGAGATCCTATTATTCACTAGGTTTCTGTTGGAGATTCTATATGTAATTTTATGGTTATCACAGTATGATGTTACTGATTGCATAAAGACCAATATGTTGTTGTTGTGCTTGATGTATTAGCCTAACACAGTGTTGTATATTTGGGTCTGTTTGTAGGTACATGGTCCACAGACTGCTATTGGCTGCTCTGGGCAGAAGAGAGCTGGATGACAGGGATCACTACGGCAACAAAAGATTGGACCTGGCTGGGCCTCTGTTGGCTTTCCTGTTCCGAGGGTAAGGCCTGAAGGAACTCCTCTACAAAGCTATGATTCACAGATGCAGGACTACTTTGTGCAAACCACACTCCTATCCAAACTGAGCATTTGGTGAATATTTATGGAGTCAATGGGATACTAAGTCTGTAACTTGAATCAAGCTCTTTTTAATTTCTTTGGACGCTTTTAGAATGTTCAAGAACCTGCTGAAAGAGATCCGCATCTACGCCCAGAAGTTCATTGACAGAGGGAAAGACTTCAACCTGGAGTTGGCCATCAAGACGCGCATCATCTCCGATGGCCTGAAGTACTCTCTTGCCACGGGGAACTGGGGTGACGTCAAGAAGGCCCATCAGGCCAGAGCTGGAGTGTCCCAGGTAACACAGTGCAGAAGACATCTAGTACACATTCCTATAGAGTTTAGGCTCAGTTTGCCATTATGCTGCGACAAGAGGATTGTTGTCATTCCGAACCAGAACTTTTTGTGTTCTTTATCATTAGGTGTTGAACCGCTTGACCTTTGCCTCAACCCTCTCCCATCTTCGACGGGTGAACTCCCCCATCGGTCGGGACGGCAAGTTAGCCAAGCCCAGGCAGCTTCACAACACGCTGTGGGGCATGGTGTGCCCTGCTGAGACCCCCGAGGTACGTTCAAAACCAACCCAAATGACATCTGTGTTCATATCAAGGGCTATTGTTGCATCATACCATATTTTAAGGTTGAGGTTAACCTCAAAGAATTAAGCTCTCTGTCAATTAAGGCGTGTCATTGATATGCTATTGGCCCTTCTTACTTTGTTCCTGTCTTTGTGCCTCCCTCTGTCTATCTGGTCTCTCCAGGGTCATGCTGTAGGCCTGGTGAAGAACCTGGCCCTCATGGCTTACATCTCTGTGGGCTCCCAGCCCTCTCCCATCCTGGAGTTCTTGGAGGAGTGGAGCATGGAGAACCTGGAGGAGATCTCACCTGCAGCCATCGCAGAGTTAGTCCAGCAGATGGCAGCACACTGCTCTTTATCAGTCCAGAAGATATCTAAGCGTTCTCAGTCTTTTATGCTGAGTGACTTGTATAGTTTGTCAACCTTTCTTATTTGCATTTTAACTTAATTTTTTTCTTCATTAATTTAACACTAACAGTGCCACAAAGATCTTTGTGAATGGCTGCTGGGTGGGAATACACAAGGACCCAGAGCAGCTGATGAACACACTGAGGAAACTGAGGAGGCAGATGGACATCATTGTGTCTGAGGTGATTTTTTTTCCCGGAATTTCAGCTTTTCTAACATTTTCATTATTTATTATATTATTATTCATTTGAATTAACCTACAAACACAATATTCCTTATCCTGATGTGCTACGTTGTTCTGATTCGTGTTTACGCCTGTTTCTAGGTGTCCATGATCAGAGACATCCGAGAGAGGGAGATCCGCATCTACACAGACGCCGGGAGGATCTGTCGTCCTCTGCTGATCGTAGAGAAACAGAAGCTGCTGCTGAAGAGGAGACACATCGACCAGCTGAAGGAGAGGGAGTACAACAACTACAGTTGGCAGGACCTGGTGGCCAGCGGCGTGGTGGAGTACATCGACACCCTGGAGGAAGAGACAGTGATGCTGGCCATGACCCCTGACGACCTCCAGGAGAAGGGCGTGGCCTACTGTTCTACATACAGCCACTGTGAGATCCACCCCTCCATGATCCTGGGAGTCTGTGCTTCCATCATCCCCTTCCCCGATCACAACCAGGTACGGCTAAAAATATGACGCTCCTAAAATATATTTTTAAGTTGGCATGGTTGATTAGGTGCGGTGGCAATGGTATTGTCTATGACAAGACAAGGATATAAAACATACGTTTTTTTTCAGTCTTGGTATACAGTATCACACGATTTGTAATTTATATGCCTCTGTTTTAAGTGTAATCTTATTAATACCATTCCCCCCCATCTTTTCCCCTGTGTAGTCTCCCAGAAACACGTACCAGTCTGCTATGGGTAAACAAGCCATGGGTGTGTACATCACCAACTTCCACGTGCGGATGGACACCCTGGCCCATGTGCTCTACTACCCCCAGAAACCCTTAGTCACCACTCGCTCTATGGAGTACCTGCGTTTCAGAGAGCTCCCAGCAGGTGAGAACTGGAGCGCTGCAGAAGTAGCAGCCAAATACACTCCTTAACTCTGACCTAAAGATTTATGCCTTTTGAAGAAAAAAAAAATTGAAAGTTCTGGCTCGTTGAAATCCTCTCATTTGTGCCTGGTTTAGGTATCAATTCTATTGTGGCTATTGCGGCGTACACTGGCTACAACCAGGAGGACTCTGTCATCATGAACCGCTCTGCGGTGGACCGTGGATTCTTCAGGTTTGCGCTGTGATTTGAAGATAGAAATTTGCTGTGATAATGACTTTTAAGGCGGTGGTGTAATTAACGGTGTTTATTTCAGGTCTGTGTTCTACCGCTCCTATAAAGAACAAGAGTCGAAGAAAGGCTTTGATCAGGAGGAAGTCTTTGAAAAACCCACACGCGAAACATGTTCGGGTACGTCCTAGGCATCTTGGCATCTACAAGTATAGAGGAGTCGGCCAGAAAATCAGAGCCTACTATTTCCATCATCTCATAAAATGTTCCATCGTCAGCTTCCATTTAAATTGGCAGTCATACAAACAGAAGTGCTGTGTGAACAATCCAATGCCCTTGCCTTCCCCCAGGTATGAGGCACGCCATTTACGACAAGCTGGATGACGACGGCCTGATAGCTCCCGGCGTGCGCGTCTCCGGCGAGGACGTGATCATCGGCAAGACGGTGACCCTGCCGGAGAATGACGACGAGCTGGACAGCACCAACCGGCGCTACACCAAGAGGGACTGCAGCACCTTCCTCCGCACCAGCGAAACGGGCATCGTGGACCAAGTCATGGTCACCCTCAACCAGGAGGGCTACAAGTTCTGCAAGATCAGGGTGTGTCCTGAGTCCTCTAGCTTACCACAATAGGCATATTGTGTCAAGTTGACAATGCATTAGTAGGCTGTAAAAATGACAAACAAACCGTAATAAATTATCCCTGTTGGCAGCTCTACCTATTTGTCAAGTTTAGAGTAGGCAGGAAGGTCATCCGTAGGCAGGTTTGAGTTGAGTTTTACGAGCATGATTGCTTCCATAGAAGCAACAAGCCCGAGATACCAAATCCGAGTTGTTGACAGATTGACTAAATTAAATATGAGCTCCACTGTTTGAATATTGCACCCTCTAACCTTGGGCCCAAATTGTGGCATGATTTAACTCAAACTCCATTTGTTTCTTCTTGCAGGTTCGCTCTGTTCGTATCCCCCAGATTGGTGACAAGTTTGCCAGTCGACACGGGCAGAAGGGTACTTGTGGTATTCAGTACAGACAGGAGGTAGCGTATTAAACACACGTTCCTCATGCATAGTCTACAGGACTGCTCACTCTTAAGTAGATTACACAGTATGACATTGAGCCAGGAAATATTTATCATGATGTTTAGTCAATGGCCTCGAGACATTGTGTTTAGACTGAGCCTAAACATAAATAAAGCCAAAGGCCTCTTCAGAGGAAATGCTAAGTCAACCACGTCCCAGTAAATACTATAAAACTTATTTAGAGAGAACATGGAAGTCTCTGTAGAACATGCAACATTCCTGCAAGGGGTTATGCCTTAGAAAGACTGGCTTAGAAAACTGGAACCCTCACACAAGTTTTTGTAAGGGAACTATGTCCTTTGTTCCGTTTCTTTCCACAGGACATGCCCTTTACTTGCGAGGGAATTACCCCAGACATCATCATCAACCCCCATGCCATCCCCTCTCGTATGACAGTCGGCCATTTGATCGAGTGCCTGCAGGGCAAGGTACCTGCCTAATAAGTCCTCACCCTACTTAATTTTAACTTGTGTTACTCCTATGTTGAGACTTCTGAAGAATGTGACAGTAAACTAATAAGGTACCTAGATTAAATATTTTAGAAATTACAAAGGTCAGTGTGAATTTGTTTGTTAAAGGTCAGACTTTTTGTCATGGAAATAAAGTATAGTGTATGGATGGGAGTTTTCTTGTTTTCACCCTCTTTCACCGTGTAGGTTTCAGCCAACAAAGGGGAGATTGGTGACGCCACACCTTTCAACGATGCGGTCAACGTGCAGAAGGTCTCCAACCTGCTGTCTGAATACGGATATCACCTGAGGGGCAACGAGGTCAGGACATCACCCTCCTTTACCATTCACATCTAACTTCCTTAGTAGCTATTTCACACGGAGCTATTTCACACTAGTCTGTCTATAGAGTACAATTAACGGGCCTCGTCTTTCCCTTCTAGGTGTTGTACAACGGTTTTACCGGCCGTAAGATTACCTCTCAGATCTTCCTCGGCCCCACATACTACCAACGCCTAAAGCACATGGTGGACGACAAGATCCACTCCCGAGCCCGAGGCCCTGTCCAGATCCTCAACAGACAGCCCATGGAGGGCAGATCACGGTAAGAGTGATTTAACGTAGGACTTTTTCCCTTTTATGGCGCTATTTGAGTGCACTGGGCATGCATTCCTGGGCTTGTATTCGTTAAGCAACTTTAAGTAGGAGCTGATCTAGGATCAGTTCTGTCTTTTCAGATGATAATAAATGCACAGTGGGAGAGGGACCTGATCCTAGATCTGCACTTCTAGATCAGATGCTTTATGAATACAGGCCCTGATCTCGCCCAGTTAAATCTAGAATCCTTAATTGAAACAATAACAAAGCAAGCACCCCACCTCTGTTTTGGTAAAAAGCTGAGGGATGGGCCTGGAGAAATGTAACCACTGAAATTCATAGACAGAGCAATGGATGCAAGGACTGATCATCCATGATATCAATATTATAGTTTTAACCATATTTTGAGGCAACAATAATGCAATAAAACAAGGTTATATTTTGGGTTCTGATGGCGTACAACAGTTGAACTAAGCTCATGAGGCATTTCTAAGTTATATTCTTCAAGAAACAATGGCTATAAGTCATTACTTTATAAGTCCAAAACTTGATTTAGTAACTGCAGATTGCCACTTTAACTAACCATGCTCTCATTTTGCACCCAGTGATGGAGGTCTTCGTTTTGGGGAGATGGAGCGTGATTGTCAGATAGCCCACGGCGCGGCTCAGTTCCTGCGTGAGAGGCTGTTCGAGGCGTCTGACCCCTACCAGGTCCACGTCTGCAACCTCTGTGGCCTCATGGCCATCGCCAACACCCGTACACACACCTATGAGTGCAGGGGCTGTCGCAACAAAACACAGGTATGGAACAACACCACCACCAGTCTCCCAGTTATTCCTGTTTATTACTTAGGCCGGCCTATTCACATGTTGTTTATGTCCATTATACCTTTATTACTGTAACCAGAATGTCAATTCCAAGTTCTAACTACAATACAGTATAGTGAAATAGATTTTAAAGTGTTCCAACAGGACTATAAAAAAGTATTGCCTCTATAGCCTTAGTTTTGTTGAAGATTTATCGAATAAGATGTTTGTACAATGTAACCGTTTCCACCCTTTCTTGTCAGATCTCACTGGTCAGAATGCCATACGCCTGCAAGCTGCTCTTCCAGGAGCTCATGTCCATGAGTATCGCCCCTCGCATGATGACCAGTTAGGAGCACTACTAAACCCCTGTCCAGTCAACAGGAATTGAATTGTGTTGTAGGAATGTCGAGGACATCGCTTATCTCTTCAGTGAGAGAGATGGAGCCTCAGGAGACAAAAACTAAACGCAACAGTCAACTTGTTTTTACGCTAATGGTCAGGTCCCCACGATTTGTCTCGCAAAATTATTTTGGGCGTGATATCACTGTTTTATAACGGAAGGAACAATGTCTCGGTTGTTTTTGTCAAACTAGAATAAATAAAGGTTGGTTTTTAATTTATTGTCACACTTTCTTCATTCAGTGTTTGTATTGAGCTAGCTAGCTTTATGTGGATTTGAAAAACTGAGGTATATACTGTGTATGTATGTATGTATGTATGTATGTATGTATGTATGTATGTATGTATGTATGTATGTATGTATGTATGTATGTATGTATGTATGTATGTATGTATATGTATATGTATATGTATATATATATATATATTTCATAGTGTTACACTTCTGTGCAGACGTCTTGATCATATAATATCGAAATAGCCACAACTTGTAGTCCATTTTGTATTTATTAGTAATGTACAGCAAGTGTCCCATGGTAGTAACATCAGTGTTAGTAAACCATACACCAAAGTGAATACATCAAATACATCCTTAAGCTGAAAAACTAGCAACATTTTGGTAAAAGCAATGTCCACTGGCCCCTTCATTGGAGTCGCAGACTATTAGCAATAGCACCGAACGTGGATCTCTGCATTCCAACATAAATCCTCCTCTTTTTCTACGCCATTTCAAACTTGTTGTTTCCTCAATATACCCTACAGTACATCCCCAGACATCCGCCGCTGTGTGGTTTGTTAGCTAAACCCGTGGTATATGAGCCCTGGGGTTATATGAATGCTAGAGAAAGCCTTGTGTCTGGTTAAGCCTGCCTGTCAGTCCAGATCGCTCACTCCACACAATGGCTTTTGCAAAGGCATGGCTTTATGGCTTATCAAGTACCATGTGTCAAGGGAAAGAATGATTTGTGTACTTTTCAGGAGGCCAAAGAAAAATAGTGTACGTTTATACATAAAAAGTGGAATCTCGAATGTAATGATTTATTCATATTCGTTTTTCAAGTTGTGATTTTAGTTATTTTTAGCCTGCATGTCAGTATGTTTCTGCCTTGGCCAACCATGATTGCCTTGAAATGTAATATTTTTGAGGTACCCAGGGTAAAATTCTTTAGAGTAAATAAATTCACAAAAACATAGAAAACTACATCAAAGGAAGAGATGGTGGAAGAGTAAGGCAGATGTGAAATACTGCTGAGTTTGGTTGAGCATGCATGTGTGTGCGCACATACAGGAAACTGCCAAAATAAAGAAAACACCAACATAAAGTGTTTTAGTAGTGTAGGGCCACCACGAGCCAGAACAGCTTCAATGCACCTTGGCATCAATTATACAAGTGTCTAGAACTCTTTTGGAGTGATGCGACACCATTCTTCCATGAGAAATTCCATCATTTGGTGTTTTGCTGATGGTGGTGGAAAATGCTGTCTCAGGCGCCACTGCAGAATCCCCCCGTGTTCAATTGGGTTGAGATCTGGTGACTGAGAAAGCCATGCAATATGGTTTTCAGGCTCATCAAACCATTGTGACCACTCTTGCCCTGTAGATGCAGGCATTGTCATCCATAGCCATGGTAGCCAAAATAATGGAATGCCCAGCATTTTTATACATGACCCTAAGCATGATGGTATGGATGGCATGATGGTATGTTTTAATTGCTTAATTAAGCCAGGAATAATACCTGCTTTCAATATACTTTGTATCCCTCATTTACTCAAGTGTTTAAATTATTTTGGCAGTAACTTGCAAATTTTAAAGATTGACTTGTGTGTGATGCCACTGACAAGAAAAATGTGTGTGAGGCCTCGATGTGTCTTGTGGATGTCCATGATGGTAACTTTCAATGTTGTGAGATGCAACGTTGATGCTTGTGCATAAACAGTATACTGAGTATCACTATGAAAACTGTGACTTATCAAATAACAAAGCAAGTATAAATATGATTTATGCTAATAGTGAGTGTTGGTCCTCTTTCTCAGTCAGTGTACAGGTCTACTTGTGTCAGCGATGGGATAGTTGGGGATGGGGGGCTTGGGGCTGCTCCCTCCTCTCGTGATCCTGCAGGAGCCGCCACTGAGTCCCTACTGTGCTGAGATGCCTTACAGCTCATCATCCTTGGTCACTGGAAGAGTCACAGACAAGAACACGAACGATAAGTTCATTTATTAAAGAGGTAAGTGAATGTCTAGGGTAAGGGTCCTTAACTGGTCCTGTTTATAATAAATAATAATACTTCATTTAATTGTTAAAAATGCTTTCTCAGACCCAAGGTGCAAAAAAAACAAAAACATACAAATTATGACTAAAGTTGGGGAAGACCTGAATACTTGGATTGGTTTTCATCAGATTGTGTCACCTATCTAGCCCTGCTTCCTTTTTAGATCACTGGAAATATAATAATAATAATAATATATGCCATTTAGCTGACGCTTTTATCCAAAGCGACTTACAGTCACGTGTGCATACATTCTACGTATGGGTGGTCCCGGGAATCGAACCCACTACCCTGGCGTTACAAGCGCCATGCTCTACCAACTGAGCCACAGAAGGACATGAAGGAGAAGTGCTTAGATAGGATCTTGCACGATGGAGAGTGTGCCTTGGAAAAGGTTTGTTGTTTTTAATAGTATCCATCATCACAGACCACCAGGGATGGGAGATCACCTAAAGGTAGAGCTAACCTTGTTATTGTGATGGGGTTTTCACTCAAACATCCAGGTTCTTTCCCATGGAGCAAAGCTTTAAAGGCAGGTCAATAAATTGCATGTGTCAACCCCAGTGACACGTGCTGCCTTGTCGAGGCAACCATCGAGCCCTGTCGAGAGCCAAGTGACGTGGGCCGAGCCAAAAGCAAAGCAGGCACTCCTAAACATGTCAGGACGGGATGGTCACCACGGGCTAGAAGTCACACACACATTGAATGTACGCATACATGCACAGACACACACACACACATTGAATGTACGCATACATGCACAGACACACACATTGAATATACGCATACATGCACAGACACACACACACAAAATGTACGCATACAAGGACGCACATGTACAGACACAGCATCATGCAAACCTGAAGAGACAAAATCAATGTATAAAGGGTAGACATGCCCTATGGTGCCATGTTGTGTGGGTCTAGATTTAACATGAAACAAAGTAGAAATGCGTGTGCAATAGGAGTGCAATAGAACAGGGGTGCTTCAGTACCCTTCTTGACAGGGATGTCATCGATGGACTCCACCACGTGAATGGTGCCCACCGCTGAGGCCTCTCCCTTGGCGTTGACAGCGTGACACTCGTACGAACCCGCCTCTTCCTTGGTGAGCGGCGAGATCTGAAAAGCATGGCGACGGTGGTTATTAAACCTCAGTGTGAGTTTTAGCAGAACACATGATGTGGTCTGCAGTAAACCATCAGCAGCAAGGGGACACAAACACAGCCTCAAACTCTCCCTCCCAGTCAAACTCGGCTCCTTTCGACAGAGCACGGGCGCCATTTCAAGTGTTCAGGATTGTTTACAGTTGTATAACTGCTGTCCAGTGCCGGCTTGCACCTGTGTAGATGTTTAGACGTTTACTTCTCACAACTACAAACATTTACAGTGGAAGATGGCAAAATTAAGAAAACATGGCAACGAATCACTGTGGAAGATAAATACTCTGAAATGAGATCAAGAAATTGAGAGAATTTGATGTTTGACAGCAGGGGAGCAGAATAGCGAGAGTGAAAAGAGACGGAAGAAGATATAGATCTAACCACTGAACAGGGCCCACCAATGTTTTCTGTTCCTTTACTGAGACATTGAAGAAGGAGTTTAATTTCTATTCAGGCTCTGAACAGAACAAGTCAATGAGGAGCGTTGATGGACAACTTTGGAATATGCCTCAGGTAATATTTAAGCAATATGACATGAGGGGGTGTGGTATATGGCAAATATACTACGGCTAAGGGCTGTTCTTAAGCATGATGCAACGCGGAGTGCCTGGATACACCCCTTAGCCGTGGTATATCAGCCATATACCACAAACCCCCGAGGTGCCTTAATGATATTATAAACTGATTAGCAACGTAATTTGAACAGTAAAAAAAAATGTTTCTTCATACCCGTGGTATACCACTGCTTTAAGCCAATCAGCATTCAGGGCTCGAAATACCTGGTTTATAATTATAAATAAATTGCATAAATAATGGAATGTCAGCTATCTAATACATAGTAACTCTTCCACCCTATGCTTTAATTGTCCCTTTATTAACTCTGTGTGTGGTCTTTGAGGTATTTGACTGATTTGTATCTGTGGGGGAAGATCCACAAGTCAGTATGACAGCAAAAATATTTCAAGTAGTGTGTATATCTGTATGTTTATGTGTGTGTGGGCTGGTTGGACTCACCAGGACCCAGCCGGTGACCTCATGTTTCTCAGGTCCTCCACGGGTCTGAATGGCTAGGTTGTCTCTGTCTCCTGGAAGCAGCTCCATTCTCTGTTTTCCGCTGGTGACCTGGGAAGACAGCCGTTAACGTAATAACTTACTCATCAAATCAACTCATTAAAAGCACACAGTGTGCGTGCAGCTGTGAAACTGAAAACGTTTGACGCTTCAGCTACTACACTTCACGAGGCAACCAACTTAATCATGTTATAGTAGGTTTCAGTAAATTGCCCAATGTTATTTCAAGTCATCTAAAATCACATTCTCTTTATATGACCTAAGCTCAGACACTGACATCTACAGCTATAAAAACACATGACATAAGCAAAGGCTCATCTGGGAAATCAGTGGGCCACAAGAAAGTCTTGGTATGGAAAGATGGATGTAACTAACACATGACATGTTCTGTTGAATCCAAACCATCCATCTTCAGTTGTATTTTATCGAGCTCACTGACATGTTTTTCATCTCTCTCCCCTCAAAGAGACGAAGTGTGAGAACCAGCTGGAGGTGAGTTTGGCCTGTTTTGTTGTGTCGAAGACGTTGAAGGTCACTTAATTCCAGAGAGAAATTCCAGGGTGGTTGTGGGTTTGATTCCCACGGGGGATCAGTATGAAAATTGATAAATTAGTCAAATGTAAATGTTGTAACATATTTTGGCCTTTCTCTCTCCTTCACTCTCTCTCCCCGTCTCACTCATCAGTTCTGTCTCCGTCTCCTACTCTTCCCCCTCAATTTTTATCTCCCTCTCTCCCCTTTCCCATTCTTTTCCTCCCTCTTCCCTCTCCCTCCCTATCTGAGGGGATTTTGAGGCAAGCTGAAAACTGTTCTTCAGGAGGCCCGGACATTACTTTCTCCAGGCTCTAGTCCTCTACAGTAGATAGGACCTAACCCGGGCATAGTCATCACCTTCACTCTAACAGCTCAGCGTTCAACACCTTAGTCCCGTCTAATCACTAAGCTAAAGACCCTGGGATTAAACACCTCCCTCTGCAACTGGATTCTGGACTTCCTGATGGGACAACCCCAGGTGGTGAGGGTATACAACAACATATCTGCCATGCTGACCCTCAACATGGGGGCCCCTCTGGGGATTTTTTTCCTTTTTTCCTTCTCACCCATCTACACAGAATGCTCCATAATGACAAAGTGAAAACAAGTTTTTAGACATTTTTGCAAATTCATTAAAAATGAAATACAGAAATATCAAATTTACACACCCCTGAGTCAAAACTTTGTAGAAGCACCTTTGACAGCTTTGCGTCTTTCTGGGTAAGTCTCTCAGAGCTTTCCACCCTTGGATTGTACAACATTTGCTCATTTTATTATTTTGTAAATTCTTCAAGCTCTGTCATATTGGTTATTGATCATTGCTAGACAACCATTTTAAGTTCTTGCCATAGATTTTCTAGTAAATTTAAGTCAAAATTGTAAATCAGAAACATTCACTGTCTTCTTGGGAAGCAAGTATAGATTTGGCCTCTTTTAGGTAATTTCCTGCTGAAAAGTAAATTAATCTACCAGTGAACCAGGTTTTCCTCGAGGGTTTTTGCCTGTGCATAGCTCCATTCTGTTTAATTTTTATCCTTTAAAACTCCCCAGTCCATAACAATTCCAAGCATACCCATAACATGATGCTGCCACGACTATGCTTGAAAATATGGATAGCGGTACTCAGTAATGTGTTGTATTGGATTTGCCCCAAACATAACACTTTGTATTCAGGACAAACATTTAATTGCTTTGCCACATTTTGCAGTATTACTTTAGTGCAGTCTTGCAAACAGAATGCATGTTTTGGAGATTTGTATTCTGTACAGGCTTCCTCCTTTTCACTCTGTCAATTATGTTAGTATTGTGGAGTAACTACAATGCTGTTGATCCATCCTGAGTTTTCTCCTATCACAGTCATTAAACTCTGTAATTGTTTTAATGTCACCATTGGCCTCATAGTGAAATCCCTGTGGTTTCCTTCCTCTCCGGCAACTGAGTTTTTTTCTATTTAATCCTTCTGCTATCATTTTTTAATTGTTCTACTATTTCTATTTTTTTCTCTCTCTGCATTGTTGGGAAGGGCCCGAAAGTAAGCATTTCACTGATAGTCTACACCGGTTGTTTATGAAGCATGTGACAAATAAAATTTTATTTGATTTGATTAGGACCATGACAGGCCCACTACCTACTGTAATTAAAACATAATGGGGCCCCTCCACTACAAGAGAAAGAGGAATGTGCTTGCTAAGCTCACCCTTAATTCCTCAAGTTCTGCAATTTAAGGTGTGTGACTGGCTATTTAAAGGAAAAACCCTAACACCCGTTACATAGGCATTGATTGCTAAATAGGTCAGATTTAACAGGTCAAGGCAAATCTCTAATCTATGGGCTCCATTCGAACAAAGCAACATTCTGTTGAGCTGTGAGAGTGTGGGCGTTTGTGTTAATCGAAACGATTAAACCATGCTTACAATGTTAAAATGTATCAATTCAAACCCACACTCTCTCTTTCAGTGCAGGAAGACTTTTTTGTTTACCACCAAAACTTCCAGATTTCCATCATGATTATATCTATTTTCATATTAACCCCTTATGTCCTGTGCTATTGTTTCAGTGTCAACAATCACGCGCTTCATATCCTCCGTGGTCATATCTCTTTCATCCATTGTGTCCTCAACTATAAAGCCCAAATCAACATTTAGTTGAAGGGGATGTATGAATATCTAGACATAGGAAAATACATTAACAACCTACCGTATGTACAGTTATTTGGACCGTCATACTAAACTATACATGGGAGTGATTCTGATACCCTCGTAGAAGTGTTTTCTCAAAGCATGGGGCGATAGTCTTTTCTTTTGTACCATAACCTAGAAAAGTGTTGATTCAAATTTCAATTGAACATGTCCCATTGACCTCACCGTTGGACCTTCTGGGACCTTCTTCCAGGTGATCACAGGGGTGGGGATTCCAATGGCCTCGCAGCTCAGGTAGACCTGGGAGCCTGTGACATTGTAGACCTCACCAGGGGCTGTCACAATGACAGGTGCTATAGAGGAGGAGGAGAAGAAGAAAGGAAAAAAAGGTGAGAATTGAGTGGATTTATTATCTCCTTCACATCAACCTGTAACATGTATTTTTACCTTGGGCGGACTCAGAGAGAGCTCTGGTGTTATCCCCTGGGACAAGCTGGTACAGGATGGAAATGTCAGAGCAGGAATTCAATATTCGTGTTCTGATTGATGCGTTGTATAAATGAGTGAGCGTGTTACAAATGAACCGATAGCTGCTCCAGTCCTTTTAGCCGTTCAGAAAATAATTCATGTGAATCTTACAGTAAGTGGTGAAGCTGATATAACATGGAACACATCAAGGAGTTTGGAGTTAATTCTGTTAGTTAGGAATTTGGTGAAATATTAAGCATACTTTCTCCCTTCGATTTTCTCATGCCAGTAAGAATTAGTTGAACATGACCTCTGTTTGGTTTCTCAATGTGAACCTGGACATTACTGTAATTGCCTTTGAAACATTGGGACAGGCTTTATGCTGACTTGCACCAATTAAAACTCTATTATTAATTCTGAAAAACAAAGCTGGTAATATATTTAGCTCAAACAGAATGATCTGTCATTTCTATGGGTCAAGAAAATAATTTGTGCAATTACATCACGTCTCACACTTCTGGCACGTAATACTTTGAATGACAAGGGTTGCAAAGTAAGGGCCGCTTTAGAACAATGTTATGATGAAACAGCTGACCTACGGAAGATTGACTATGTTGTCTTTTCAATGCTCTATACTCCAACCCAAGGAATGGATATGATATGATAATTAGGATTATAAATAAGCGCTGACTCATATACAGTTAAAGTCAGGAGTTTACATACACCTTTACCCAATACATTTAAACTCTGTTTTTCACAATTCCTGACATTTAATCCTCGTAAAAATTCCCTGTCCTTGGTCAGTTAGGATCACCACTTTATTTTAAGAATGTGAAATGTCAGAATAATAGTAGAGAGAATTATTTATTTCAGCTTTTATTCCCAGCGGGTCAGAAGTTTACATACACTCAATTAGTACTTGGTAGCATTGCCTTTAAATAGTTTAACTTGGGTCAAATGTTTCGGGTAGCCTTCCACAAGCTTCCCAAAATAAGTTTGGTGAAGTTTGGCCCATTCCTCCTGACAGAGCTGGTGTAACTGAGTCAGGTTTGTAGGCCTCCTTGCTCACACATGCTTTTTCAGTTCTGCCCACAAATGTTCTATAGGTTTGAGGTCAGGGCTTCGTGATGGCCACTCCAGTACCTTGACTTTGTTGTCCTTAAGCCATTTTGCCACAACTTTGGAAGTATGCTTGGGGTCATTGTCCATTTGGAAGACCCATTTGCGACCAAGCTTTAACTTCATGGCTGATGTCTTGAGATGTTGCTTCAATATATCCACATAATTTCCCTTCCTCATGATGCCATCTATTTTGTGAAGTGCACCAGTCTCTCCTGCAGCAAAGCACCCCCACAACATGATGCTGCCACCCCCGTGCTTCATGGTTGGGATGAAGTTCTTCGCCTTGCAAGCCTCCCCCATTTTCCTCCAAACATAACGATGGTCATTATGGCCAAACAGTTCTATTTTTGTTTTTAATCAGACCAGAGGACATTTCTCCAAAAAGTACAATCTTTGTCCCCATGTGCAGTTGCAAACCGTAGTCTGGCATTTTTATGGCGATTTTGGAGCAGTGACTTCTTCCTTGCTGAGCTGCCTTTCAGGTTATGTCGATATAGGACTAATTCTACTGTGGATATGGATACTTTTGTACCTGTTTCCTCCAGCATCTTCACATTGCTGTTGTTCTTGGATAGATTTGCACTTTTCGCACCAAAGTACGTTCCTCTGTAGGAGACAGAATGCGTCTCCTTCCTGAGCGGTATGACGGCTACTTGGTCCCATGGTGTTTATACTTGCGTACTATTGTTTGTACAGATGAACGTGGTACCTCCATGCGTTTGGAAATTGCTCCCAAGGATGAACCAGACTTGTTGATTTCTTTTGATTTTCCCATGATGTCAAGCAAAGAGGCACTGAGTTTGAAGGTAGGCCTTGAAATACATACACAGGTACATCCCCAATTGACTCAAATTATGTCAATTATCCTACCAAACGCTTCTAAAGCCAGGACATAATTTTCGGGAATATTCCAAGCTGTTTAAAGGCACAGTCAACTTAGTGTAAGTAAACTTCTGACCCACTGGAATTGTGATACAGTGAATTATACGTGAAATAATCTGTCTGTAAACAATTGTTGGCAAAGGTACTTGTGTTATGCACAAAGTAGATGTCCTAACAGACTTGCCAAAACTATTGGTTGTTAACAAGATATTTGTGGAGTGGTTGAAAAACAAGTTTTAATGACTCCATCCTGAGTGTATGTAAACTTTCAACTTCAACTGTAGCTAGAGGCCCCTGTTGTTTTGAGTTCCGGGTGAAATTTACTGCCACCAGTTAAGTAAGGTCAACAAAATCCTCCCCTGAAACCACAGCCCTAGTCAACTAACCCGCAGAAAACAATAACAACTTGGAGTGGAGAGAGGAATGTTGGCCTTGAATTTGAACCTAACGTTATATTCACCTTGACCTGTCTGAGAGCCTAAAGGGTGCAGCTTAAGTGGTGGTCTGACCTCGTCCTGTTGTATATGGGCAAATTAGCAAGAGTGTGGGGCCTTTCGTGTGGCACAACTTTTTCTGGCAGCTAGCCAGGTTTTTTCCATTCTTTTTCCACGTCCTGAACCCTTTCGCCTGCCTAATCCAGAGCCGGCATGCAGTTATAATTAATCATGTGAAGGTTCAGTGAACTAGACACCGCTGGCTTTGCTTTAAACCAACAGGGCCTGTCTGTGTGTTTGTAGGCGAGACACTGCTGTTTGATCGACAGTCATCCTCCTTTATAAAATGTCAAATCTCAGACATGTCTGTTCAGGGTTATATGTTCTATAGGGAGTGCCACCCCAGAGTGGAGACAACGGCTTTCAGCTTGTTCAGTGGCTGGCATTAGATCTGGTTGTTTTGGAAGGGTTTTAGAGATAGAGGATGATGTAAACCTTGTCCACACCCAGTGGACAGTGCCACAGATCTTCCATAGTTCTCAGTTCTTCTATCCAGTAACTAGACAGTAGTCTAATCAAGACCATTTAGAATCAGTTTAATATATGAGTTCATCGGATTAATACATGAACATTATTTGCATTGTGTAAATGGTTATTGATTATGCCAGAAAGCGTATAGCAAGCATATCACACTTAAAAATAAACATAATACCTCTTACTGATCGAGGGGAAAGATTAGTCAAGATGAAAGTGACACCAACATGTAACACCAAAATGTCATGTCTAGGCCCCTTGGTTGAACTATTGGCTATCAGGTCAGAATGTATTTGATATGGATGAGAATTATTGTAGCGTGATACACCACATCAAAACAGTTTTTCCAAAATATACAGAGTTCAATGTCCACTAAACTACTACTGCGCTCTATATAATAAGTGGACCGTTATATGCCGTTCCCCCCCATTCTCACCTGTTGAGCATTTTCCTTTATTCAAGATCTTGATTTCAGGCTTCTCCTCGTTCACCGCTTTCAGGCTGGCAACTTTCAAGTCGCAACCAGTTTTATAAGTCACCCCATCGGAGCCACACACTTCGTAGTTGGTTTTGCAGGCGCAAACGCCGAGCTTTGTCTTTCTGTCCTTTTCGCTCTTTATGCACTCCAGTCCAGAGGCGCAACGCTTGACTGTGGCTCCGCGTCCCCCACATGGTTCCCCGGCTCCGTACGCGCAAAGTGAACAACAACCGCAGGAGTCAAAAATTGTGCCAGACTTGCAGCCCTCCTTTGGTAGAGGGTCGCACAGGCTGGGTTCACACGTGCCACAGGTGCGCGGCACACGGTCCGCAGACGCGGATGCAAGTGACAACGATACCGCCACGGCGAAAAGCACCAACATGTTGATGTTGAGTTTATAGTGGTGATTCTGTATTGCCATGGCTGTCTCATACAGTGTAAAGCACTGTACAGTTCTTATTAGCGATTTTGTTGAAGCTCAACCCCGCCCCCAAAATCCCCTCCTTTGACTTCCATGTCTCCATAAAAGTTTTGGTCTAAATCCCCATTTTAAATCGACTTTGCAATGAACCAAAAACACCACAGTTAATACAAAATAATGTTTTATTTTACTGAAGTAACTTCAACCCAATTACTTCAA
Organism: Oncorhynchus keta; assembly: GCF_023373465.1. Lineage (NCBI taxonomy): Eukaryota > Metazoa > Chordata > Actinopteri > Salmoniformes > Salmonidae > Oncorhynchus > Oncorhynchus keta. The sequence continues at coordinate 54,976,764 of NC_068424.1, read as the reverse complement.
CTTTTTGAACACATCTGATATAATCAACAATTTATGGATGACATAATGAGATTCACATTCAATCAATAAAAATGTTGTGCAATTTATACTGGATGTTCAAAGTACAAATCTAGCATCCACTGATCATCCATGACTATGGTGGTCATCTTAAATACATTTCTTGCACATCGTTTGCCAGTTACAATGCCAGTCAAAGTTGCATTGCCAGTTACATTCCCTAATCACAACACCAAGTTATCCTGGGTAGAACAGGGAGTGGTTGCCTTTCAAAGTCAGCATGCACATACATGTTACAGTATACACCAGTCACATAGATATATTGATACTGACTTGGTTTGTTAGATATGGACGTGTTGGCTATGTCTGATTTTCTCTGATGGACCATCACCCATTGTGGTACACTCTAGATCTCAGTTCAGTGGTCACCAACCCTTGTCTTTGAGAGATACAGGGTGTACAGTGCAGGCGTTTGTGCCAACCCAGTGCTAACACGTGATTATTCAGCTAATCATTAATACCTTGACTGGCTGAATTGGGGAAGGGGCTTTAGGGTTGATTTAGGATTGAAAGTCTTTTATCCACTATGAGATGGAAAACCGTTTTGACTTGATGTATTTGGAAACGAAGGAGGAAGCAATATCTCTGTAAGGCGTGTCTGAGAGTTGGAGCACGTGGAGGGGATGTGGAACCGCCTCCGGAAGCGAGGCGAGCACAGGAGCAGATTGTGACCCAGTCCCACCCAACTGGAGGTCAACCAGTACAGAGTTATGGACTAGAGAAGAATGAGGAGGGCAAAAGGATAGTGTGTCAATCTTTGGCATTCAGCATAGACAAATAAGCAGGGTTTAAATCCGTACATAAAATAAAATTCAACTGGACGCGAGGTTCATATGGGTAGCCCCTCAGAATCATATCTGAACTATAAATAAATGTACAGCGTGTGTGTGCGTGCGTGCGCGTGCGCGTGCGTGTGTGAGCATCTTCCATATAAGAGAGGCGTCCTGTGCATGGGCCTGTGGACTTGGTGGAATTGTCACTAAAGTCGGAGAGAAAACATCCTCAGTGTGTTTTCAGCTATTACCATTTAGGTGGGCTTCTAAATATAGTGTTCCTCTCATCCATACCTGAAGTATTTTGTTTCAGAGCTAGTGGGAGGGTGTTAACAGGGCTGGCTAGTGAAATGTGCTAGCTGTCTGTTAATCTACAGGGGAAAGTGATGTGGCATGTTTAATAGCTTTTGTGATGAAATGTTGTTGAAGGCTAAAATGTTTCTGGTTTGTGGTTGCGTGTGCAGACAAGCATGCAGACTCGCATGTGCATACATGCAGATATATGGACACGCACGGATGGACAAACAGGCACGAACACGATAACTTATACGCATGCATGCAAACACACACACACACACATAAACTTACTGAGGGCACGGTGGCAGCTATGGGCATCATCACCAGAGAAATCCCTCTGACACAGTTGGTTACATACTTCTGGAACCTGGATGCTTCTTTCCTCTGCAGATAAAATACTGGACAACACAGAAACCAGACGTAATAAGGTCAATAAGGTCTCAATGTTCTCATTCCTAGTGGGAAATACATTCTGTATTTTCATGGGCCAGTGAAGGATGCAGAATTACCAAAGTAAAATCCCAAACAGATGTGTCAATCACATACAGTAAATCTGAACCAGGGCGCCAGGTAGCCTAGCGGTTAAGAGCGTTGGGACAGTAACCGAACGGTCGCTGATTTGAGTCCATGAACTGACTAGTTGAAAAGTCTGTTCTTGAGCAAGGTACTGAACCCTAATTGCTCCTGTAAGTCGCTCTGGATGTGAGCATCTGGTAAAATGTAAATATAAACATGTTTTAGCAACCCTATTCATATTTCTATCCTTTGCAAACATATCACAGTAGATCATCTTTAACAGTATGTTCTGTCCTAGCCTATGTTTTGTTACACTAAAACATGACACTCCACCCCTGAAATCCATAGTGAGTTTAACACAGCTGAAAGCACAACAGGTGAGGAGTTTCCTCTTGTAAAAAAAAGGGGGGAGGTCTGAATACTGGGTGGACCAAAGCTCTCCTCTAAAATGTTTCCCTATTGTGTGTCTAATGGAGCTGCTGCTCAAGCCAGGGTGTGGTAGTTAGACCAGGGCCTCACCTCTGTGGAACAGGTTGATGACGCCCAGGGAGACATGTGGAGTCATACAACGTCAGGTTGAAGAACCATAGAGCACCACCTACTGTCAGCTCTGTCTGCCACACTGAAATAATGACAGTAATAATCAATTCATATTTTAAATATTCCATAGTCAGAATAAAGCAGTACAAATGTGATTATGTCTCTTGTAGAAGATACAACAGCCTTGATTGTGAATTGATTGATTGATTAAGTAGGTGGGTGAGTGTGGAGGTTTACCAGTGGCGTCATCAGACACCCCCAGGCTCAGGATCTGCAGGGCCAATAAAAGGTCACTTTAAAATGTGCAGTTTTGTCACATAACACAATGCCACAGATGTCTCAAGTTTTAAGGGAGCGTGCAATTGCTGAGTGCAGGAATGTACACCAGAGCTGTTGGCAGAGAATTTAATGTTCATTTCTCTACCATAAACCACCAACATCGTCTTAGAGAATTTGTCAATACGGCCAACTGGCCTCACAACCGCAGACCACGTGTAACTACGCCAGCCCAGGAGCTCCACATCCGGCTTCTTCACCTGCGGGATCATCTGAGACCAGTCACCTGGACAGCTGATGAAACTGTGAGTTTGCACAACCGAAGAATTTCTGCACAAACTGTCAGAAACCGTCTCAGAGAAGTTCGTCTGTGTGCTCATAGTCCTCACCAGGGTCTTGACCTGACTGCAGTGGGAAAATTCGCACCTTCGATGGCCACTGGCATGCTGGAGAAGTGTGCTCTTCGTGGATGAATCCCGTTTTCAACTCTATCGGGTAGATAGCAGACAGCGTGTATGGCATCGTGTGGGCAAGCAGTTTGCTGATGTCAACGTTGTGAACAGAGTGCCCCATGGTGCCGGTGGCGTTATGTTATGGGCAGGCATAAGCTATGGACAACGAACACAATTGCATTTTATCGATGGTAATTTGAATGCACAGAGATACAGTGATCAGATTCTGAGGCCCATTGTTGTGACATTCATCCGCCGCCATCATCCCATGTTTCAGCATGATAATGCATGGCCCCATGTCGCAAGGATCTGTACACATTTCCTAGAAGCTGAAAATGTCCACGTCTTCCATGGCCTGCATACTCACCAGACATGTCACCCATTGAGCATGTTTGGGATGTTCTGGATCGACGTGTACGTCAGCGTGTTCCAGTTCCCGCCAATATCCAGCAACTTCGCACAGCCATTGAAGAGGAGTGGACAACATTCCACAGGCCACAATAAACAGCCTGATTAACTCTATGAGAAGGAGATGTGGTGGGCTGGTGGTCCCATCAGATACTGACAGGGGCATGATTCAGAAAACCAACCTTTTTTTTAGGTATCTGTGACCAATAGATGCATATCTGTATTCCCAGTCATGTGAAATCCATAGATTACGGCCTAATGAATGTATTTCAACTGACTGATTTCCTTATATGAACGTTAACTCAATAAAATCTAAGAAAATGCATTTACATTTTTGTTCAGTGTAAAATAGATCTAAAAAGGAAACTGTCATAAACCATTGCATTGACAGTGAAGATCAAGAGAGCATTTTTCTTTTAAGAAAAACTAAAAAGGAAGGCTTATCCAATCAAATGTTGTCACATGCACCGAATACAACAGGTGTAGACTAACATGAAATGCTTACTTACAAGCCATTAACCAACAATGCAGAGTTTTTTAAAAGTAAGAAAAATAAATACTAAATTAAAGAAACTAACGTTTTTTAAAAAAGTAACACAATAAAATAACAGTATTTTTTAAATATTTTTATTTTATTTTTTACCTTTATTTAACTAGGCAAGTCAGTTAAGAACAAATTCTTAATTCTTAATGAGGCTGTATACAGGCGGTACCGGTACCAAGTCAATATGCGGTTGTAAAGGTTAGTCGAGGTAATTGAGGTATTATGTACATGTAGGTAGTAAATGACTATGCATAGATAATAAATGGCCAGTAGCAGCATCGTAAAAAAAGGGGGTCAATGCAAATAGTCTGGATAGCCATTTGATTCACTGTTTAGCAGTCTTATGGCTTGAGGGTTGAAGCTGTTAAGGAACCTTTTGCACCTAGACTTAGCGCTCCACACTGCCAGGTGTCTGACCTCCCTATAGGCTGTCTCATCGTTGCCGGTGATCAGGCCTACCACCGTTGTGTCGTCTGCAAACTTAATGATGGTGTTGGAGTCTTGCATGGCCATCCAGTCGTGGGAGTACAGCAGGGGACTAAGCACTCACCCTTGAGGGGCAACCGTGTTGAGGATTGGCGTGGCAGATGTGTTGTTGCCTACCCTTACCACCTGGGGGCGGCCCATCAGAAAGTCCAATATCCAGTTGCAGATGGATGTGTTTAGTCCCAGGGTCCTTATCATAGTAAGGAGCTTTGAGGGCACTATGGTGTTGAATGCTGAGCTGTAGTCAGCGAAGAGCATTCTCACGTAGGTGTTCCTTTTGTTCAGGTGGGAAAGGGCAGTGTGGAGAGCAATAGATATTGCATCATCTGTGGATCTGTTGGGGCGATATGTGAATTGTAGTGGGTCTAGGGTTTCTGGGATATTAGTGTTGATGTAAGACATGACCAGACTTTCAAAGCACATCATGGCTACCCTTTAGGCAAGCTACCTTGGCTTTCTTGGGCACAGGGACTACTATGTAGGTATTACAGACTAAGCCAGGAAGAGGTTGAAAATATCAGTGAAGACTCTTGCCAGTTGGTCAGCACATGCTCTGAGTATGCGTCTTGGAAATCCATTTGGCCCTGCCAGATGTTTAAAGGTCTTTCTCACATCGGCTACATAGAGCGTGATCACACAGTTGTCCAGAATAGCAGGTACTCTCTTGCATGGTTCAGTATTGCTTGCCTCGAAGTGAGCATAGAAAGCATTTAGCTCATCTGGTAGTCAGAGCCGGTGTGGTAAGATTCAATCTTAGTCCTGTATTTACACTTTGCCTGTTTGATGGTTCATTTGTTGGGCATAGTGGGATTTCTTATAAGCGTCCAGATTAGTGTCCCGCTCCTTGAAATCGGCAGCTCTAGCCATTAGCTCAGTTCGGATGTTGCCTGTTATCCATGGCTTCTGTTTGGGATATGTACATATGGTTACTGTGGGGACGACGTTATTGATGCACTTGTTGATGAAGCCGGTGACTAATGTGGAATACTCGCCAATGCTATCGGATGAATACCGGAACATATTCTAGTCTGGGCTAGCAAAACAGTACTGGTAGCGAAGCATCTGCATCATCTGACCACTTCCGTACTGAGTGAGGCAGTGCGTTCTATTTCTGTTGATATGTATAGACTAGAGTCTTGAAGTTGGCGCCAAGCTCCCAGAGGCAGCCCTCCATAAGCCTGGGTCAAAGGTCATTTCTTTACCGGCAGTGTTTTTCCATCCAGCCCTTTTCACTTGGCTCGCACTGAGATCTCGTAGCGCAACCTCTTCGCCAGCTCCGCCATCTCCACTTTCAGGTCTTCAATTTAGCTGGAGGCAAAGAGAAACACGGGGATTAGCTTTGATTCAACATAGACACCCCCTGCAGCCAAAAGTTATAAAATTACAATGCACACATTAGTAACCCAAAACTGGACATAGGTCGTAGAGTGAATCAGGGTAGCCAAGTAGCCTGGTCAGAAGGGAGCACTCTCTCCGAGTTATGACAACGAAACATTCAAACCGACTACTCCTTTTTTAAAATCAAGTTCTCAAAGAGTCAGGGACCTTGATGTATTACAGCCAAATATTAAAGTAAAAATGCTGTTTTCCTCATGATGACTCATGAAGGTCATTCACAGACATGAGTAGAATAGAATGCGCGTGTGTGTGTGTCAGGCCTGTGAGAGGGGGGAGCAATATGCTGACTCTTGTTCTCACACAGTGGGGGAGAGAGCAGCACTGGGGAGGGGAGGAAAAGGAGTAAGTGGAGGCAGGAAAAAAACAACATCCCACAGCTGAGGAAGGATGGAGGAGTGTGAAAGAATCCTTAATAAGGCCAAGCGCTCAGCAACGTTTGCACCAGTCACAGCATTGGCTGACTTTAAAATGCCTGTCATAGTTCCCCAGAATGTGTGTAAACATCTTGATCTTCCTGGGATGTTTCAATAACAGACAAAACGATGTGAGACGAGGGAGTTTCAACAAGTGTCTCATGTGTTCCCTCTGGTGGAATGGTGAGCAGCAGAGAACATCTCCCCAGTGTGATTATATCATGTTTCACTTGTTTAACATAACAATATGGATGAGCACTTCTTTCCTGATAAAATCTTTTGTGGTTGTTTGGATACTGTACATTTACATTTTAAATTGTTTAGCAAATAATACATTACACCAGGGTTGTACCTCAATAGTCTAATGTAGCTTCCTACTCGTATCTCTTCTCCTTCAACTGCATCCATCTGTGTTCACAAAATAGGTGAAACCACTTGTCGATGCTTCCTGGATATTTGCTTTCACCTGTGCAAATTAAGGAAATAAGATGAGGAAGGATGCTACTTCACATTAGACTATGGAGATTCACCCCAGGGCTTCTCAAGCTCAACTTTGACCCTGTTGAGACTAGTGTGTGCACCAACAAGGGCTGAAAAAACACACTGTATAATAGGATGCTTGGTTCTTGATGCAACACAGGCCTTTGCGAGGATGCCCACCTTATAGGTTCCCAGTGGCAGTGTTACGACTGTCCTCAGGGCCACGGTGGTACAGACGGTACTGGCCCACCATGGTAGACCTGTGTTCTGATGGATAGATCTCAGTAGCTGCTCAGTCAGATGGACAGGAGTAGAGTCTGCTATGCTCTCATACCGGCCTCTACCGCTGGTTGTAGGAACTGGTCTACCGGGCTGAAACATGAAGTTTATTTGACAACTTTAGGATGGAGGCAGGATAATGTGGCCCCCCTAAGAGGGATGTGGTTGCTGTGTGTTGTGTGGTGGTCACAGGCAAAGGGAGTGTGGGAGATGCTTCGAATGGGAGGTGGTTGATTTGATGTAATGTTTTTTATTGAACCTCTATTTAACAAGGCAAGTCAGTTAAAAACTCATTCTTATTAACAATGAAGGCCTACCCCAGCCAAACCCTAACGACGCTGGGCCAATTGTGCACTGCCATATGGGACTCCCAACCATGACCGGTTGTGATACAGCCTGGAATTTAACCTGGGTCTGTAGGACACCTCTAGCACTGAGATGCTGTGCCTTAGACCGCTACGCCACTCGAGAGCTCCAAGTGCTTGCTAATATTCTGCAGCAGTATTGTGACAAATCTTTAAGAAGAGAGGACTATTTTTATGAGAAGTAGGCTTAATTTGTAAATGGGCTAAATAAGTTGCACAGTAATATAGAAACCAACAGTCACCATTGGCACATTTGTATATAACCTGTTGCCTGTGTTGCTAGCTAGGTAGTCTGGTAAATCAGACTGTGATACCAGCTTTCCAAGTTTTTGCAGTGCTTGTTTCAGGCTGTGTTACCAGAAAGCTGGTAGCTGTCTGATTGATCAGCTTACCTAGTTAGCGACACGGGCAACAAGGTCACTGGACATTGGAACTTAAAACTTTTTTTTTTGCACTTTGAAGCAACTTTCCCATTACTTTAGGAGAATAGGAACCACCCAAGAAAGCTGTTGCAAACAAGCAGCAGCAAGGTTATCTTACAACTAAAACCTGTCTGTGTAGCTTAGCTTCAAAGTACATCATGTATTGCACATGAGCTAGCTATCCCATCCAGTTTGGATAAAGTTACACATTCTCACCTTCATTCCAAATGCAGAAACTAACATTGAAATGAATTAAAACCCCAATCTGTACATTACAATTCAGCAAGGTAAATCAACGAAGCCAATAGGATCTCACTCTGCCAACCACCTTGCTTGTTCTACTATGATTCATTTGCTGCCGTTGGAAACAACAGATTCTGTATGGTCTATCTTGGGTTAGTTATACAAATATCCATTGAGGCTATCTCAATTTAAGTCTATTTTTCTTCTTCCCCCTTCCAATCTCAGGGTGGACTCTACCACGGGGCCACTGATTTGCTGGTACTGTTAAAGTAACTGTAATTGTAGCAGTGTCACAAGTGTAGAGAGGAGGAGGCAGTCACAGGTATAGAACTACTACATTTATTAAATCGCCATATATAACAGCGGGACGAAACCCAAAGTGCAAAATAATAAAGTTCTCAGGGAATAGTAGGAGAGATTCCTCTCAGGAAAACAAGCAGCATTTACAATGACAGAGGGAGTATATATGCAGTGATAGAGTGGGGATTGGAACCAGGTGTGTGTGTAATGATGACGAGACATGTACGGGTTGATGAGTGAAGGGCGTTTGTTCACAGCAGGTTTGGCAGCAGCTAGAAGGCCGGCGACGCCGAACTTCTGAGCTGGACAGGAGGGGGAGCCAGAGCGAAGGATGGTGCGACATTCAGTACTATTAGTGTAGAGCTAGCAGTAGTAGTGGAGAGCTAGCATAGCAAAGGAGGAAAGGAAGAAAACAATCAAGGAAAGGATGCTAGGAAACGAGGAAAGGAAATTTAGCTTGGAAATTATATGAGGAAAGGGAGTCACAAATGTCATCTGTGGAGTCACAAATGTTGTCATATTTAGAAAAACATATTTGACCACTTGTGTTTGCAAAGTATAAAATATGTTTGTAAAAATGTGAAGGCTTAACCAGAAAACCCATTTTTTTATTTGCTAATCATCATTTGTTTTGAGAGTGGTGATATTTCTGGGATCTTTTATTTCAGCTCATGAAACATAGGACCAACACTTTACATGTTGCGTTCATATTTTTGTTTACTGTACATAACAACATAATGGTAATCATTTATTAGAATGGTAAATCTCTATTGATAAACTGGGTAAATCAACCAAGATATAGCCTAGGCCTAGTCATAATTCAGGTGAATGCATATTCAATAGTGTTATTGAGCATGTTTTGGCTGATATCATGAGGCTACAGATGACAAACAATCTGTTTCCCTTCCATTTGGGACTTATTTTATTATACTGATCAACGATATTTGCATAAAAAGACACAACCTCTTCTTTTATGAAAGCGCACGTTGTCTCGTTAAGAGCTAATGACGTCATTCACACACAGGATGGCGGGATGGAGACAGGTTTTTTGTTTTTACTGTATTTTTTACAGTCTATGCGTGGAACATGGTGTCTGACAGTGAAAGTGATAAGAATTGTAACGGAAGTATATTTCCAGGGTTGGGGTCAATGAGGAGATGGAAGGAAGTAGGTTACAAGTTTGAATCCGAGGAAGCTGGCAACAATGAGGGAGACGATGTGTCGAGGAAGATTGGTGTCGAGTTCATAAGAATGAGCTGTACTCCAGTAGCTCTGGAGATGAACTAGAAGAGAAGGAGGATGAATTACCTGAGGTGGCAGGTGAAGTGAAGGTCTCAGAGTAAATGGAACGGTATAAAAAACATGGTTTTCATGGGTTTGATAATATTCCATTCAGTCCTTTCCATCCATTACACTCCATTTCAACAAACCCAACCTTCATTTATGTTGTGATGCAGTATTCACGACCACAATCTCACAAAACTCAGTTAAAGACGGACTTTATGACAAATGATCCTATTTACACTTGGGAGTCAATTTTGACACTGAAGAGTACGTTTTGGACTCATATAGATGCTACATAGGCTGTTTTCTAAATGAGAAGTTGGTTTTTAGGGGCGGTTGCTTTTTAAAGAGAAAGATGTTGCTAGATAAGATGAGCTATTCATACTTCACTGTGCTTACTATATGCGTGATGTTACCAAATCATTACTTAGAATTAAAGCCAAGCTGGCATTTGACATTAACTCATTGCTTGTCAGAGAGCATGGGAGCAATTCTATTTCTCCTGATTCTGGGTCGGTAAATGTTCAGCTTTTTATTTGACCAACATATTATCACTGAGTCTGTTTAAAAGATATATATTATATGTATGTGTGCAGTTCAACCTTTCTTTTGTGTCTTCATTTAGCGCTTCTCAAGGACTATGGTCATGGAGCGCCACAGGAAGGTGGGGCTGAAGCTAAGGGGGTTTTGTTTTATGCTATTTGTGACGATGATGAAGACTGAACGTGAAGGTTTTAGACTTAATGTTTGTAAATGATTGTATTGTTAAGTTGATCAGTAATATTCACCTATATCAGTATTTTATACTTGGCTCATTTGTTCATTCTCCAGCATTAACCAGACCTTGCTCAAGAACATTAAAACCATCCACTTTAAGGGGGGTCTTTATTCAGAAAATATGTATTTATTTTGACGTAAATATGATCTCTGTCAGAACTTTAAACATTATTTTCCTCTGATGTATAGAGCTTTGAATCAATACTCTTATGGATACCTTGAGTTTGAGAGTGAATCGTATGTAAGCAGGACTAGCCAAAACCAGTGCTTTTAAATGGCCATGTAACGACATTACGCCTGTCATAACATTCTTTTGTATATGTGGTGTCATTTAGATATCGACAAGTGTAGTAACAACTCGCTCATCTGTGGGGACAATTCAGCTTGCTTCAACACTATCATGTGCTTTCACCCATGGAATTAGCTGTTAGGAGGTCAAAGGTCAAGGGGGTGGGATGACCTGAAATATTCTGCTTTTACAAAATGTTATGCTGTTTTCAAATTAAACACAATTACCTTGCTCCTGTTACAGCTTTTAAAATTAATGAATTTTTTAGGTAATACTGTGTGTGTTTCTCTGGGTTTAATGACTAATGGTGGCACTCAACAATGCTTGGGTAAGAATTCTGTGTCTTTAGTATCATTCTTATAATCAGACACTCTCACCCTCATCTCTCCATCTGATCCTCACCACACACTTTCTCTTTCAGACATAGACAAGTGTGTTGGGATCCCAGATATTTGTGGGAAATGGGGAACCTGTCGTAATCAGGGTTGTAGCTACCTGTGCACGTGTCCCAGTGGATTTAGGAACTCTGGCAACGGACAAACTCTGTGTGTAGGTGAGAGAAACACAATTCTTCTTGAGTCTTCTGACTGTCCCATCCACTGCTGTGTTATTTTGACTGACCCATAATATTCTGTTTCAACTGGTATTTACTCCTTGTGCAACAGGCTTCACTGTGCCTGCTTTATTGTCCCTGGCTCAAACTAAAGATCCTCTGATTAACAAACACACATAACTGTCTGCTTGACAACACATTAGCCAGATGCGCCATCGAAAAGGTACCATTTTGGTGATGAAGGTGGAAACATTTTAAACTCTCTTACACTTGGACTCAACATTATTTAGATATCAACGAGTGTATAGAAATTCTCCCCGTCTGTGGAGACAATTGAACCTGCGTCAACACCGCAGGCTGTTTAAAACTGTGTCTTCCTGGGTTTAGATTAGAGCCTGAGAATATCACTGGTAAAATGTTTGTGTGTGACGTCCTTTCTTGTCATCCCACACTTTCAACATCTCTCCCTTAATTCCTCATCTCTTTCTTTCTCTCTTCCTCTTTCAGACATTGACGAGTGTAATACAGACGGAGTATGTGGAAATGTGGGCATCTGTCAAAACCTGATTGGTAGTTACTGGTGCCAGTGTCCTGCTGGATTTACTAACTACCAGGCTTTGATAGTTTATTGTCTCTGTTGAGAAACAACTGTTTGGTGTTGAGCAACTCTATGTTGCCTGGACTGACAAGACTGCTGCCAACTGGAGATGTGCTTTTGACAGTAAGTCACCACACAGATACACACATGCAAACGCACACACACACGCGTACAAAACCCTCATGTGTCTCTTCTCTAGTTACTGGTTAATACCACTGATGTTGTTCAACTGGGCCTCCAGTCCAATGGTCACATTAGCAGCAGTGAAGTGACTAAGTTACTGAGAACGATTGAAATCTCTATCAGACTGATCGCTCCACTGTTGACAGAGAACGTGACCAGGATAGAGACCAACCACACAGGTAATATAAACACACTGAGCACATATTAACAATGAGGCGGCAGGTAGCCTAACGGACGTTGGAACAGTAACCAGAAGGTTGCTGAATCGAATCCCCGAGCTGACAAGATAAAAATCTGTCGTTCTGCCCCTGAGCAAGGAAGTTAACCCATTGTTCCATGGGCGACAAAGACGTGGATGCCGATTTAAGGCAGCTGCCCGCACCTCTCCGATTCAGAAGGGTTGGGTTAAATGCAGAAGATACAATTCAGTTGAAAACATTTAGTTGGACCACTGACTAGGTATCACGCTTTCCCATTTACTTACTACTTCACAGGTACTGCAATCAGAGCACCATACTGACCATAAACGGAGCACTAACGAGCAACATTACATTGTGTCAACTTAAAATATAATTAATGCAATACTGTGTTCTTTCAGTAATGGTGATTTCTGCTCTGTGTTGATTTTGTCAATATGTTGAAAAACAGAGGTTGAGATTATGGTGAGAAGAGACAAGACTTCACCTGAAGGACCAGTCAGCCTGACCAATGAGAACACTCAACTTGACACCACCTGGGAGACGGTGGTTGGAGATTACCAGAATTACCCAGGTAGCCACAGTCCTACAGTACCAATCATCTGCTCCAAATATTATTAAAGGCACACATTGAGATATTGTGAGTTGTATATGTTTTTGTATTAGGCCTTATGTTTTCTTGTGTTGTTTTTTATGTGCAGGGTTTGCGTATGTTGTTCTGCTCAGCTATAGGAATCTGGATAGTCTGAAGGACAACATTTCTCATCAGAGCCAGCAGCTCATGTCCAGTGCTGCGACAGTTTCCGTTAGCAACTCCAACACAACATACCTGCCCCAACAGGTTAATCTCACCTTCCATCACCTGCAGGTAACACTTGTCTCTACTTAATAGTTTCTGACTATCAGTAAAACATGTTTTTCATTGATATATTTTCCATTAAGTCATATTTTTTCCTGAATTTACTGAGTCTAAATGGAATTGACCCCAACCCATATACACTGTGTCCTAGTCCAGTGATGTTGACCCCACCTGTGTTTATTGGTCGGATGAGAATGGACCGGGGGTGTGGTCTGGGAGGGGTTGCACCTTAGTGATGTCAAACTCCACCCACACTGTGTGCTCCTGCAACCATCTCAGCACATTTGCTGTGCTGAACGAAATGCAACAGGTAAAGGTGATGAGAACACTAACCAGTTTTCCATCCAACCTTTTTATGCGAGTAAAGTACATGTCATGACAGGCCTGATGAAAACTTTCTAAATGTCAAGAAAACAAAATAATCTAGACAAGGTGGGATTGTGTCGATAAAAATAATTATGCAAGACATGTTGGTGGAAACGCTTTTAAGGCCAAATATTGATATAATAACCATGATATGGAAGTAAACTTGGAGACACACTATGACGTGTGTGGTCCTCCCACTATGACTTGTCGGGAAAGCATGTTGTTTATTAGGCAACAGATTAAATATGTTTATGTTGAACTTCACAGGGTGGTGAATGTGCATGGTGATGAGTTTGATGCTGCTTTCAAATAGCGCTGTGGGCTTAAGGGCACGTTTCAATACCGGAGTGGGCACATTTGCTATAAAGCGCAAAAAAATAATTGTGAGAAAACCCTCAGTAGAGTCGAAAATGCCATGTAAAACCCATTTAACTTGTATTTTATATTCGGTACATGGACATTTTACCGCAAAGGGTATTTTTATCTGCACTATGTCATCAAGCACAGCCTTTTATCCGCAACAAGTCAATGTGATGGAAACACCTCTCTGGTGGGAAAATGCACATATTGTTTTAATGCTGATTTTAGAATATTCCCATGTAAATCTGTTGCCAAATGGATGAAAACTTACTGTAGCTAGTTTAGCACATCTGAAGAGGGAGAAAATATATTCCCAGATATGTGTGTCAGAGACTATCTTTGGCTCATCTGGAAATGTTCATGTTTTAAACTACTAAATGTAAGTGTTTGATTCATTTGTCACATTATTTAGGGGAGTTTGATACTTGTTGAGTGCTTAAGTTAAGTGCTGTTGTTTGATATGTTCATACTGTCTAGATGGTGTGTGTCTGATGTTTATTCCTCTTCGGCAGGGAAGCGGGCAGCTGTCGTTGGTGATGTGGGTGGGTGTTTTTGTGGCACTGACCTGTGTGTTCCTGTCCCTGATCACCACCCTGTGGTGTCGCTTTGTCAGCCGCAAACGCCGTGGAGGACGCCGTGGAGGACACCGGCTGCAACAGGATGTACAGCTACATAGAAAATAAGACATGGATTTGAACTATTTGTGTTATAAGAAAAGCTTTACTTGGAATTAATTTGTAACATTGTCTCTTGGCTTGCAAGGACATCCAAATGCCAGCTATTCTTTTTTTAAGTAGTATGAAAATGTATCAAAAAAAGAAAAATATAAGAACACAACTTTATGTTAATAGATATAGAATATCTCATGTGTAGAACTGTTATCAGTTCTGAAGTGTAACAGATGAGCTCTCATCTCTATGGCAACATACATAAGTCATTTCAGTCTCATAAACATGGTTTGTAATTTGTAGAGATGAGAATACAATGCTGCATTTGTCCAGTATTATGCCACTTGGTTGTTGTTGTAACTGAGTTATTTTAAGTGAAAGTAATATTTTTCCTGTTAATCAACCTACCATTTGAGCTAACATAAATCTAGATAATGTAGCCTTTCAATGTATTAGGATGCTTCGACTGTGGAAGGAGATTTCTTCAGGAAAATTATTGATTTCATGGACAAATAGTCCCACCACCACTTCAAGAAAAAACCCAGAAACCCTCTTAATTTGTGTAATCACAAAGACACACTAAATGTTAAGCATTCAAACCCCTTCCCCGTCTATGCTGATAGAGCAAGTGAGAATGTGAAAGTTAAGGGAAATGCTGCTGCAGTAACTTTTAAAATTTGCATAAAAGTCAGACATCTTCAAAAGAAATCAAGAGCAAGACATTTTAAAAAGAAAAGAAAAAGATAAGTAGCCTTGCTTCAGAGTGAAATATGGATTCGAAGTCTGCTTTTGGTAAGGCAGCTGGGTTATGTGGCCCTGTTGATAAGAGTCTATACTGTGCATGTTGGTGTTTTAGATCAATGTCTCCTCTTATGTCTGATCTTGGAGATAGACCCTCTACACTAGAGTCTAATTCAGGGATGGAACTCCTGGACGTGGTCAACGCAAAACTAGACAAATTAACCTGATGTGAATTGCGATGCAAATGGTCTTCTCATGCCACACAGTCAGTTCCTCTTTGTTTTCTACTTAAAATAATACTCCGTTGCTAGTTATGGGGAAATATTTTTACTTCCCTGCGCTAACCACATGCGTGAGGTTACCAAATGATTCTTTAGAACTAAAACCAAGCTGACATGTACCATTAACTCACCAGCTGTCAGAGGTCATGGAAGCCATTCTATTTCTACTGATTGTGGGTCGGTCAATTTTCTACTTTTTATTTGACCAACACATCGTCATTGAAATGTCCTTGTTTTTGAAAGAAAAGCACATTTTTCGGCCATTAAAATAACATCAAATTGATCAGTAATACATTGTAGACATTGTTCATGTTGTAAAAGACTATTGTAGCTGGAAACGGCTTATTTTTAATGGAATATCAACATAGGCGTATAGAGGCACATTATCAGCAACCACCATTCCTGTGTTGCAATGGCACGTTGTGTTAGCTAATCCAGGTTTATAATTTTAAAAGGCTAATTGTTCAATTTCTCACATGGAATAGCCTTAATTTCTCAGAACAAGAATAGACTGACACGTTTCCGAAGAAAGTTCTTTGTTTCTGCTCATTTTCAGCCTGTAATCGAACTCACAAATGCTGACACTCCAGAAACACAACTAGTCTAATGGCGGCCAGTTTTATTGCTTCTTTAATCAGGACAACAGTTTTCAGCTGTGTTAACATACTTGCAAAAGAAACGACAGTCTATCAGTACTTTAAGACATGAAGGTCAGTCAATGTGGAACATTTCTAGAACTTTGAAAGTTTCTTCAAGTGCAGTTGCAAAAACCATCAAGCGCTATGATGAAACTGGCTCTCATTAGGACTGCCACAGGAAAGGAAGACCCAGAGTTACCTCTGCTGCAGAGGATAAGTTCATTAGAGTTACCACCCTCAGAAATTGCAGCCCGAATAAATGCTTCAGAGAGTTCAAGTAACAGACACATCTCAACATTAACTGTTCAGATGAGACTGCATGAATCAGGCCTTCATGGTCGAATTGCTGCAAAGAAACCACTACTAAAGGACACCAATAAGAGGAAGAGACTTGATTGGGCTAAGAAACACGAGCAATGGTCATTAGACCGGTGAAAATCTGTCCTTTGGTCTGATGAGTCCAAATTTGAGATTTATGGTTCCAACCGCCGTGTCTTTGTGAGACGCAGAGCAGGTGAACGGATGATCTCCACATGTGTCGTTCCCACCGTGAAGCATGGAGGAGGAGGTATGATGGTGTGGAAGTGCTTTGCTGGTGACACTGTCAGTGATTTATGTAGAATTCAAGGCACAATTAAACAGCATGGCTACCACAGCATTCTGCAGCAATACACCATCCCATCTGGTATGTGCTTAGTGGGACTATCATTTGTTTTTCAACAGGACAATGACCCAAAAACAAACCTCCAGGCTGTGTAAGGGCTATTTGACCAAGAAGGAGAGTGATGGAGTGCTGCATCAGATGACCTGGCCTCCACAATCACCTGACCTCAACCCAATTGAGATGGTTTAGGATGAGTTGGACCGCAGAGTGAAGGAAAGCAGTCAACAAGTGGTCAGCATATGTGGGAACTCCAAGACTGCCAGAAAAAACATTCCAGGTAAAGCTGGTTGAGAGAATGCCAAGAGTGTGCAAAGCTGTCATCGAGGCAAATGGTGGCTACTTTATAATGTCCAGAATTAAACAGACCCTGTTTAGGAACGTTCAACACTATGTACTGTTTAGTAGTGGGATGTTTTTTCGGAAGATAATCTAGTATTTCTAAATTCACCTCTCATCTCCCTCATGTAGATATAATGTGTGCTTAAATGAGAAGAACATCTGTAGGCTATTCAACTTGTATCAACACCGTTGAAAGCTATTACTGTCAATGCTATTCTGTCTTCAGATCGCTTGGCTTTGAATCATGTGGTGGTCAATATAATCTTATTGAAAGTGTGACTGTGTTAACGTGTGAGGGATTATCACCCTCTCTTTGTCAAAAAGCAATCTTTAATCGTTCCATCTCCACTACTTTTCCCTTTACCACTCCCTTTCTCTATCAGACATAGATGAGTGTGTTGAGAACCAACATTTTTTGTGGGGAATGGAGAATCGATCTCAATCAGCTGGTCAGCTACCTGTACAAGTGTCACACAGGATTCAGTCGCTATGGCAACAGACAAACTCAGTGTGCAGGTGAGAGACACATTTCTTCTTGGGTGCTGTTGTATTGGGTTTAGTCTAAATACTCTTATAGTGGCTACCTTTTGTCTGTCTTCCATGTACAGGCTGACTACTGAACCACCATAACATTCCTTGTCAAGTTTTATTTACCCAGGCCAAAACCTGAATGGCAGTTACTGGTGCCAGTGTCCTGCTGGATTTACTAACTTTAGCAAAACCCAAACTGAGTGTGTAGGTGAGAGTCAAGCACCATTCCACCAGTTGTCCATGATGTACTCCTTTATCATGCACAGCTATGTACATAGTGTACTGTAGAAGGGTATTGAGATAACACTGTATGTCTCCATGCTTTTACTTTAGAGCTTCTGTGACCAGCATGAAACACAGCCTGGACAGGTAAAGCTTTACTTTAGAATTATTACATTATTCATTGAGAAAATTGTATTTTTCCTTGATCTAGAATTGTTTTATGCATTTCCCCACTAATGCACATGCCCCCCCTCCCTCCCAGACTCTACCATGCTTTGATAGTTTATTTTCTCTGTTGAGAAACAACTGTTTGGTGTTGAGCAACTCTACGTTTTCTGGACCTACAAGATCGCTGCCATCTGGAGATATGCTTTTGTCAGTAAGTCAACACACATGCAAACGCACACACACACTAGAGGTCTACCGATTAATCGGAATGGCTGATTAATCAGGGCCGATTTCAAGTTTTCATAACAATCGGAAATCGGTATTTTTTGGACACCGATTTTTTTACACCTTTATTTATCGTTATTTAACTAGGCAAGTCAGTTAAGTACACATTGTTATTTTCAATGATGGCCTAGGAACGGTGGGTTAACTGCCTTGTTCAGGGGCAGAACTACAGATTTTTACCTTGTCAGCTCGGGGATTCAATCTTGCAAACTTACAGTTAACTAGTCCAACACTCTAACCACCTGATTACATTGCACTCCACGAGGAGACTGTGTGTTACACGAATGCAGTAAGAAGCCACGGTAAGTTGCTAGCTAGCATCAAACTTATCATATAAAAAACAATCAATCAATCACAATCACTAGTTAACTACACATGGTTGATGATATTACTAGTTTATCTAGCGTGTCCTGCGTTACATATAATCGATGCAGTGCGTATTCGTGAAAAAGGACTGTCTTGCTCCAATGTGTACCTAAACATAAACATCAATGCCTTTCTTAAAATCAATACACAAGTATATATTTTTAAACCCGCATATGTAGTTAATATTGCCTGCTAACCTGGCTCGTTGCGAAGTCTGTGAAAACTATTTCTTCCTAACAAAGACAGTCAACTTCGCCAAACGGGGGAGGATTTAACAAAAGCGCATTTGCAAAAAAAGCACAATCGTTGCACGAATGTACCTAACCATAAACATCAAAGCCTTTCTTAAAATCAATACACAGAAGTATACATTTTTAAACCTGCATATTTAGCTGAAAGATATCCAGGCTAGCAGGCAATATTAACCAGGTGAAATTGTGTCACTTCTCTTGCGTTCATTACACGCAGAGTCAGTGTATATGCAACAGTTTGGGCCGCCTAATTATCAGAATTTTACGTAATTATGACATAACATTGAAGGTTGTGCAATGTAACAGGAATATTTAGACTTATGGATGCCACCCGTTAGATAAAATACGGAACAGTTCTGTATTTCACTGAAAGAATAAACGTCTTGTTTTCGAGATGATAGTTCCCGGATTCGACCATATTAATGACCTAAGGCTCGTATTTCTGTGTGTTATTATGTTATAATTAAGTCTATGATTTGATAGAGCAGTCTGACTGAGCGATGGTAGGCACCAGCAGGCTCGTAGCATTCATTCAAACAGCACTTTCGTGCGTTTTGCCAGCAGCTCGTTACTGTGCTTCAAGCATTGAGCTGTTTATGACTTCAAGCCTAACAACTCCCGAGATTAGGCTGGTGTAACCAATGTGAAATGGCTAGCTAGTTAGCAGGTTGCCGCTAATAGCGTTTCAAACGTCACTCGCTCTGAGACTTGGAGTAGTTGTTTCCCTTTCTCTGCATGGGTAACGCTGCTTCGAGGGTGGCTGTTGTTGATGTGTTGCTGGTTCGAGCCCGAGTAGGGACGAGGAGAGGGACTTAAGCTATACTGTTACACTGGCAATACTAAAGTGCCTATAAGAACATCCAATAGTCAAAGGTATATGAAATACAAATGGTATAGAGAGAAATTGTCCTATAATTCCTATAATAACTACAACCTAAAACTTCTTACCTGGGAATATTGAATACTCCTGTTAAAATAAACCACCAGCTTTCATATGTTCTGAGCAAGGAATTTAAAAGTTACCTTTTTTACATGGCACATATTGCACTTTTACTTTCTTCTCCAACACTTTTTTTTTGCATTATTTAAACCAAATTGAACATGTTTCATTTTTTTTAGGCTAAATGGATTTTTATTGATGTATTATATTAAGTTAAAATAAGTGTTTATTCAGTATTGTTGTAATTGTCATAATTACAAATACATGTTTTTTTTTTAAATCGGACGACTAATCAGTATCGGCTTTTTTGGTCCTCCAATAATCGGTATCGGCATTGAAAAATCATAATCGGCCGACCTCTAGCACACACGTACAAATCCCTTATGTCGCTCTTCTCTTTTACTGGATAATACCACTGATGTTGTTCAACTGGGCCTCCAGTCCAATGGTCACCGTAGTAGCAGTGAAGTGACTAAGTTACTGAGAACGATTGAAATCTCTATCAGACTGATCGCTCCACTGTTGACAGAGAACGTGACCAGGATAGAGACCAACCACACAGGTAATATAAACACACTGAGCACATGCTGACCACATATTTACAATGGGTCGGCAGGTAGCCTAGTGGTGAGAATGTTGAACCAGTAACCAGAAGTTTGCTGGATCCAATCCCCGAGCTGACACGGTAAAAATCTGTCATTCTGCCCCTGAGCAAGGCAGTTAACCCATTGTTCCATGGGCGACAAAGACGTGGATGTCGATTTAAGACAGCTGCCCACACCTCTCTGATTCAGAGGGGTTGGGTTAAATGCGGAAGACACAATTCAGTTCACAAGAGCCAGCAGCTCATGTCCGGTGTCCGTTAGCAACTCCAACACAACATACCTGCCACAACAGGTTCATCTCACCTTCAATCACCTGCAGGTAACACTTGTCTCTAATTAATAGTCTATGACTGTCAGTAAAATATGTTTATATGTTTTTCATTGACATGTTTTACAATAAGTCACGTTTTTTCCTAAATTGACTGAGTGGTAATGGAATTGACCCCAACCCATATACACTGTGTCCTAGTCCAGTGATGTTGACCCCACCTGTGTTTATTGGTCGGATGAGAATGGACCGGGGGTGTGGTCTGGGCGGGGTTGCACCTTAGTGATTTCGAACTCCACCCACACTGTGTGCTCCTGCAACCATCTCAGCACATTCGCTCTGCTGAAGGGAATCCATCAGGGACAGGTAAAGAGAACACTAACCTGTTTTTCATCTCACCTTTTTATGCAAGTAAAGTACATGTCGTTTAAAAAATGTCATGACAGGCCTGATGGAAACAGAAAATGTTTTGGAAAACTTTCTAATTGTCAAGAAAACAAAATACGCTAGACAAGGTGGGATCTTTTTGTGTCAGTAAAAATATGTATGCAAGAAATGTTGGTGGAAACGCTTTTAAGGCCAAATATTGATATAATAACCATGATATGGAAGTAAACTTGGAGACACACTATGACGTGTGTGGTCCTCCCACTATGACTTGTCGGGAAAGCATGTTGTTTATTAGGCAACAGACTAAGTATGTTTATGTTGAACGTCACAGGGTGGTGAATGAGTGATGAGTTTGATACTGCTTTCAAATAGCGCTGTGGGCTTAAGGGCACGTGACAAAACTGGAGTGCGCACACTTGCTATATAAAGCTTTTTTTGTTTGTTGAGAAAACCATCAGTAGTATTGAAAATGCAATGTAAACCCATGTACATTTATTTTTTATTCGGTACATGTTAATTTAACCGCAAAGGGTATTTTATGTGCACTATGTCATCACGTACAGGCTTTTATTTGTAACAAATCATTTTGATGGAATCACCTCTGATGGGAAAATGAAAATGTTGTTTTAATGCAGATTTTTAGAGTATTCCCATGTACATCTTTCACAAATTGGCTGGAAACCTAGCTAGTGTAGCACATCTGATGGGGGTGAAAACATATTCCAGGATATCTGTGTCAGAGACTTCCTTTGGTTCCTCTGGAAAGGAACCTCTTGATTCTACCCATCCCGTATCCGGGATCGTGAATACAGCCTCAGGCTCATTACCATAACGCAACGTTAACGATTTCTAAAAATTAAATAAATAGGCCTGCTCTCAAGCTTAGCCTTTTCTTAACAACACTGTCATCTCAGATTTTCAAAATATGCTTTTGAACCATAGAAAATCAAGCATTTGTGTAAGAGTTTTGAAAGCTATTGTAGCATTTAGCACGCAACATTTTCACAAAAACCAGAAAACCAATCAAATAAAATAATTTACCTTTGAAGAACTTCAAATGTTTTCAATGAGGAGACTCTCAGTTACATAGCAAATGTCCAGTTTTTCCTGAAAGATTCTTTGTGTAGGAGAAATCACTCCGTTTTGTACATCACATTTGGCTACCGAAACGAACCGAAAATTCAGTCACCAAAACGTCAAACTTTTTTCCAAATTAACTCCATAATATCGACCGAAACATGGCAAATGTTGTTTAGAATCAATCCTCAAGGTGTTTTTTCACATATCTCTTCATTGATATGCCGTTCGTGGAAGCCTGCTTTCGTCTCAGAATCCCATGGAAAAATACCAGCAGCTGAGTTTTGCGCACCAATTTCCACGCAGGACACCAGGCGTACACCTGGCAAATGTAGCCTCTTATGGTCAATCTTCCAATGATATGCCTACAAATACGTCACAATGCTGCAGACACCTTGGGGAAACGATAGATAGGGCAGGCTCATTCCTGTCGCATTCACAGCCATATAAAGAGACAATGAAAAACAGAGCCTCAAAAATCCTGCTCATTTCCTGGTTGCAGTTTCATCTTGGTTTTGCCTGAAGCTTCTGTTCTGGGGCACTCGCAGACAATATCTTTGCAGTTCTGGAAACGTCAGAGTGTTTTCTTTCCAAAGCTATCAATTCCATTCATAGGCGAGCATCTTTTTGTGACAAAATATTGCGCTTAAAACGGGCACGTCTTTTTATCCAATAATGAAATAGCGCCCCCCTAGCTTCAACTGGTTAATGTTTTAAACTGCTAAATGTGTTTGATGCATTTGTCACATTATTTAGGAGAGTTTGATGCTTGTTGAGTGCTTAAGTTAAGTGCTGTTGTTTGATATGTTCATACTGTCTAGATAGTGTGTGTCTGATGCTTGTTATTCCTCATTGGCAGGGAAGCGGGCAGCTGTCGTTGGTGATGTGGGTGGGTGTTTTTGTGGCACTGACCTGTGTGTTCCTGTCCCTGATCACCACCCTGTGGTGTCGCTTTGTCAGCCGCAAACGCCGTGGAGGACACCGGCTGCAACAGGATGTACAGCTACATAGAAAATGAGACATGGATTTGAACTATTTGTGTTATAAGAAAAGCTTTAATTGGAATCCATTTGAAAATATTGTCTCTTGGCTTGCAAAGACATCCAATTGCCAGAATTTGTATTTATTTAAGTAAGTTTAAAAATGTACCAAACAAACAAAAACACAACTTTTTATGAATAGATTTTGCATCTATAGAAATCAGTTCTGGACTGTAATAGATGAGTGAAGTACATCGAAAAAATCAAGAGAAAACTGCAAGACTCAATAGAGGACAAAACAAGGAACAAACCAAAAAAGACAGGCTTTTGAAAAAGTATTTATTCATAAAATTGTACAGTTATCTTAGCTAGCTGAATTGCTAGCAGAATTGTTTACTTGTTGCTAAGCAGTTGCTAGGGACTCTCCTGGAAGAAGCTAGCTAGCTTACAAAGAATAACAACAAAAAATATCTAGTTAACAGAAGAAAGGAAGACAAAATAAGGACAAAAGAAGGACAGAAGAAAAAGGAAAAGAAAGAGGACAACAAAGTGAAACAGTCAGCACTTCTATTGCAACTTCGTATTTCGTCGTCCTAACGTAGTCTACACTGCTATCTGCCCAGCAGCTACCCAGCTAGCAAACGTCCACCGTCTACCGAATAGCAGCACTGTAGAAACTATTACACTCAACTGAACGACTTGATTAGTGTAGTGTTAGCTAGCTACATAGTTGTCTTTGCTGTCTTCGTATCCAAGATAATTGTGTAGTTTAGAGCGTGTAGTCTTAGAGTGATTATCTTAATTTACCGAGGTTAGCTAGCCAGCTATTTGTCGTCCTTAACGTAGGAGACACTGCTAGCCAACGTCTACTGAATAGAACTTCCGCACTCAACAACCCGGTCGCATTCCGCTTCGCTCCACAGGTAGTATCACATTTTCATTTCATTTCATTACAGCACAACGGTTTGATTTGTTTGATCGTAGCTAGCTACATAGCTAGCTACATAGCCGTCTGTGTATCAAAGATAATTGTGTAGTCTAGAGCGATTTTCTAGGTTAGCTAGCCAGCTATTGTCGTTCTTTTAACGCAACGTAACGTAATCAACACTGCTAGCTAGCCAGCTAGCCCCCGAATAGCAGCACTGTAGAAACTATTACACTCAACGGAACGACTTGATTAGTGTAGTGTCAACAACGCAGCCACTGCCAGCTAGCCTACAAAGTCAACAACGCAGCCACTGCCAGCTAGCCTACTTCAGCAGTACTGTATCATTTTAATCATTTTAGTCAATAAGATTCTTGCGTAGCCTCTTCTGTAGCCTGTCAACTATGTGTCTGTCTATCCCTGTTCTCTCCTCTCTGCACAGACCATACAAACGCTCCACACCGCGTGGCCGCGGCCACCCTAATCTGGTGGTCCCAGCGCGCACGACCCGCGTGGAGTTCCAGGTCTCTGGTAGCCTCTGGAACTGCCGATCTGCGGCCAACAAGGCAGAGTTCATCTCAGCCTATGCCTCCCTCCAGTCCCTCGACTTCTTGGCACTGACGGAAACATGGATCACCACAGATAACACTGCTACTCCTACTGCTCTCTCTTCGTCCGCCCACGTGTTCTCGCACACCCCGAGAGCTTCTGGTCAGCGGGGTGGTGGCACCGGGATCCTCATCTCTCCCAAGTGGTCATTCTCTCTTTCTCCCCTTACCCATCTGTCTATCGCCTCCTTTGAATTTCATGCTGTCACAGTTACCAGCCCTTTCAAGCTTAACATCCTTATCATTTATCGCCCTCCAGGTCCCCTCGGAGAGTTCATCAATGAGCTTGATGCCTTGATAAGCTCCTTTCCTGAGGACGGCTCACCTCTCACAGTTCTGGGCGACTTTAACCTCCCCACGTCTACCTTTGACTCATTCCTCTCTGCCTCCTTCTTTCCACTCCTCCCCTCTTTTGACCTCACCCTCTCACCTTCCCCCCCTACTCACAAGGCAGGCAATACGCTCGACCTCATCTTTACTAGGTGCTGTTCTTCCACTAACCTCATTGCAACTCCCCTCCAAGTCTCCGACCACTACCTTGTATCCTTTTCCCTCTCGCTCTCATCCAACACTTCCCACACTGCCCCTACTCGGATGGTATCGCGCCGTCCCAACCTTCGCTCTCTCTCCCCCGCTACTCTCTCCTCTTCCATCCTATCATCTCTTCCCTCTGCTCAAACCTTCTCCAACCTATCTCCTGATTCTGCCTCCTCAACCCTCCTCTCCTGCCTTTCTGCATCCTTTGACTCTCTATGTCCCCTATCCTCCAGGCCGGCTCGGTCCTCCCCTCCCGCTCCGTGGCTCGACGACTCATTGCGAGCTCACAGAACAAGGCTCCGGGCAGCCGAGCGGAAATGGAGGAAAACTCGCCTCCCTGCGGACCTGGCATCCTTTCACTCCCTCCTCTCTACATTTTCCTCCTCTGTCTCTGCTGCTAAAGCCACTTTCTACCACTCTAAATTCCAAGCATCTGCCTCTAACCCTAGGAAGCTCTTTGCCACCTTCTCCTCCCTCCTGAATCCTCCTCCCCCCCCCCTCCTCCCTCTCTGCAGATGACTTCGTCAACCATTTTGAAAAGAAGGTCGACGACATCCGATCCTCGTTTGCTAAGTCAAACGACACCGCTGGTTCTGCTCACACTGCCCTACCCTGTGCTCTGACCTCTTTCTCCCTCTCTCTCCAGATGAAATCTCGCGTCTTGTGACGGCTGGCCGCCCAACAACCTGCCCGCTTGACCCTATCCCCTCCTCTCTTCTCCAGACCATTTCCGGAGACCTTCTCCCTTACCTCACCTCGCTCATCAACTCATCCCTGACCGCTGGCTACGTCCCTTCCGTCTTCAAGAGAGCGAGAGTTGCACCCCTTCTGAAAAAACCTACACTCGATCCCTCCGATGTCATCAATTACAGACCAGTATCCCTTCTTTCTTTTCTCTCCAAAACTCTTGAACGTGCCGTCCTTGGCCAGCTCTCCCGCTATCTCTCTCAGAATGACCTTCTTGATCCAAATCAGTCAGGTTTCAAGACTAGTCATTCAACTGAGACTGCTCTTCTCTGTATCACGGAGGCGCTCCGCACTGCTAAAGCTAACTCTCTCTCCTCTGCTCTCATCCTTCTAGACCTATCGGCTGCCTTCGATACTGTGAACCATCAGATCCTCCTCTCCACCCTCTCCGAGTTGGGCATCTCCGGCGCGGCCCACGCTTGGATTGCGTCCTACCTGACAGGTCGCTCCTATCAGGTGGCGTGGCGAGAATCTGTCTCCTCACCACGCGCTCTCACCACTGGTGTCCCCCAGGGCTCGGTTCTAGGCCCTCTCCTATTCTCGCTATACACCAAGTCACTTGGCTCTGTCATAACCTCACATGGTCTCTCCTATCATTGCTATGCAGACGACACACAATTAATCTTCTCCTTTCCACCTTCTGATGACCAGGTGGCGAATCACATCTCTGCATGTCTGGCAGACATATCAGTGTGGATGACGGATCACCTCAAGCTGAACCTCGGCAAGACGGAGCTGCTCTTCCTCCCGGGGAAGGACTGCCCGTTCCATGATCTCGCCATCACGGTTGACAACTCCATTGTGTCCTCCTCCCAGAGCGCTAAGAACCTTGGCGTGATCCTGGACAACACCCTGTCGTTCTCAACTAACATCAAGGCGGTGGCCCGTTCCTGTAGGTTCATGCTCTACAACATCCGCAGAGTACGACCCTGCCTCACACAGGAAGCGGCGCAGGTCCTAATCCAGGCACTTGTCATCTCCCGTCTGGATTACTGCAACTCGCTGTTGGCTGGGCTCCCTGCCTGTGCCATTAAACCCCTACAACTCATCCAGAACGCTGCAGCCCGTCTGGTGTTCAACCTTCCCAAGTTCTCTCACGTCACCCTGCTCCTCCGCTCTCTCCACTGGCTTCCAGTTGAAGCTCGCATCCGCTACAAGACCATGGTGCTTGCCTACGGAGCTGTGAGGGGAACGGCACCTCAGTACCTCCAGGCTCTGATCAGGCCCTACACCCAAACAAGGGCACTGCGTTCATCCACCTCTGGCCTGCTCGCCTCCCTACCACTGAGGAAGTACAGTTCCCGCTCAGCCCAGTCAAAACTGTTCGCTGCTCTGGCCCCCAATGGTGGAACAAACTCCCCACGACGCCAGGACAGCGGAGTCAATCACCACCTTCCGGAGACACCTGAAACCCCACCTCTTTAAAGGAATACCTAGGATAGGATAAAGTAATCCTTCTCACCCCCTTAAAAGATTTAGATGCACTATTGTAAAGTGGCTGTTCCACTGGATGTCATAAGGTGAATGCACCAATTTGTAAGTCGCTCTGGATAAGAGCGTCTGCTAAATGACTTAAATGTAATGAGCTCTCATCTCTATGACAACATAAGTAATTTCAGTCTCATAAACATGGTTTGTAATTTGTAGAGATGAGAATAGTGGTAAATCCACTCAACGCTGCATTTGACCAGTATTTGTTATTTATTTTACCTTTATTTAACTAGGCAAGTCGGCCTAAGAACTGTGGTCAACTGCCTGTTTAGGGGCAGAACGACAGATTTGTACCTTGTCAGCTCGGGGATTTGAACTTGCAACCTTTCAGTTACAAGTCCAACACTGTAACCCCTAGGCTACTCTGCTGCCTCTTTTTTACATTTTTATTTTATGCCACTTGGTTGTTGTTGTAACTGACTTATTTGAAGTGAAAGTAATATTTTTCCTGTTTATTTTACAGTGCTTGAGAAGGTATTTAAATCCACAAATCATCTTGCTATTATATCCTTCATTCTGACATAAATGTCTAAATATGAGCTGTCCGTTTTGTAAAAAAAAGTACAATGAATTTGATACTTGCTCACCCAAGACATAGTTTTTTTTGCCTCTGATTAGGCCTAGGCCTTTATAACTGCCCACATGGTGTAAACACTTCCAAACGGACTTAAAGGCCCAGTGCAGTCAAGAACATGATTTCCTGAGTTTGATGTATATTTAAACACTTTGAGGTTGGAATAAGACTGTGAAATTGTGGACATTATGATAATGCCCTTTTAGTGTAAGAGCTGTTTGAAAATGTCAGCCTGTTTAGGTAGGATGGAGTTTTGGCTTGCTGGTGACATCACCAGGCAGTAAATTAGTCAATAGACTAATAAGAAAGAGCGTTCCAAACCTGGGCTGTAATCATACAAATCCCCCATCCCCCCCAAAATAAGCTTTTTGGTTTTAGTTGAAGGTTAGGCAGGCATATGGTTAGCCATGTGTTTAAGTTTAGGGTTAGGATTCAAATGACATTTTAATTAAGAAGAGACATTTTAGAAATAAGCTGTAGTAACTAGTGACGACAAGTGCACAGAGAGAAATAGCTTTGTCAAGAAAACTTAGCGTTTTGTGTCAGCCAGACTAGAGAAATGTATGTCTGCCCTAAAACTTACCGTTGATCATCATGAATGAACATAGTGTGAGTGATATTAATATTGTAAATCTAATGTCTCCCTCCATTTGATCATAGTTGCTTCTTCATTTTCCAACAGGCTGTTTATCACACAAATGCATTTGCCATCATTATCATGACTTTGACATCTCTCATTCTCAATAGCTCTTGAAACTTCTCTCTTCATTGGTTTATCAACCTACCTTTTGAGCTAACATAAATCTAGATAATGTAGCCTTTCAATATATTGGGATGCTTCGGCTATGGAAGGAGAATTTGTCAGGAAAATTATTGATTTCATGGACAAATAGTCCCACCACCACTTCAAGAAAACCCCAGAAACGCTCTTCATTTGTGTAATCACAAAGACACACTAAATGTTAAGCATTGAAACCCCTTTCCCTTCAATGCTGATAGAGCAAGTGAGAATGTGAAAGTTACGGGAAATGCTGATAGAGCAAGTGAGAATGTGAAAGTTACGGGAAATGCTGATAGAGCAAGTGAGAATGTGAAAGTTACGGGAAATGCTGTTGCAGTAACTTGTAAAATTTGCATAAAGGTCAGACATCTTCAAAAGAAATCAAGAGCAAGACATTTTGAAAAGAAAAGAAAAAGTTGCCTTGCTTCAGAGTGAAATATGGATTCGAAGTCTGCTTTTGGTAAGGCAGCTGGTTTATGTGGCCCTGTTGATAAGAGTCTATACTGTGCATGTTGGTGTTTTAGATCAATGTTGTCCTCTTATGTCTGATCTTGGAGATAGACCCTCTACACTAGAGTCTAATTCAGGGATGGAACTCCTGGACGTGATCTACGCAAAACTAGACAAATTAACCTGATGTGAATTGCGATGCAAATGGTCTTCTCATGCCACACAGTCAGTTCCTCTTTGTTTTCTACTTAAAATAATACTCCGTTGCTAGTTATGGGGAAATATTTTTACTTCCCTGCGCTAACCACATCCGTGAGGTCTCCAAATGATTCTTTAGAACTAAAACCAAGCTGACATGTACCATTAACTCACCAGCTGTCAGACATCATGGGAGTCATTCTATTTCTACTGATTGTGGGTCGGTCAATTTTCTGCTTTTTATTTGACCAACACATCCACAAGTCTGTTTAAAATATTTAACATATGCACGTGTGCAGTTCAACTTTCCTTTTGTCTTCATTTAGCGCTACTCAAGGACCCAGGAGCAAGAGTTACTAGATGTGCGAATGGCTTTACTCAACCGAATTCCAAACCAGAGTTTCTGAATTGTATTGGTAATGATGGAGAATATGGTTATAATTTCCTGCGTAGTATTTTGCTTTCGGAATGTGCTTTGATCAGTAATGTTGACCTCTGATAATCCACAGCATTAAACAGACCCTGTTTAGGAACATTCAACACTATGTACTGTTTAGTAGTGGGATGTTTTTTCTGAAGATAATCTAGTCTTTCTAAATTCACCTCTTATCTCCCTCATGTAGATATAAATGAGTGCTTAAATGAGAAGAACATCTGTAAAAGCTATTCAACATGCATCAACACCGTTGGATACAACTACTATATCAATGCTATTCTGTCTTCAGATGTGGTGGTCAATACAGTCTTATTGAAAGTGTGACTGTGTTAACGTGTGAGGGATTATCACCCTCTCTTTGTCAACATACAATCTATAATCATCTTTCCATCTCCACTACTTCCCTTTACCACTCTCTTTCTCTATCAGACATAGATGAGTGTGTTGAGAACCAACATTTTTGTGGGGAACAGGGAATCTGTGTCAATCAGCTGGGCAGCTACCTGTGCAAGTGTCCCACAGGATTCAGTAACTACGGCAACAGACAAATTCAGTGTGCAGGTGAGAGACACATTTCCTCTTGGGTGCTGTTGTATTGGGTTTTGTCTAAATACTCTTATAGTGGCTACCTTTTGTCTGTCTTCCATGTACTGGCTGACTACTGAAGCACCATAAAAGTCTATGTCAGGTTTTATACTGTACATAGTGTACATACACCTGTTGTCCATGATGTACTCCTTTATTATGCACAGGTCTATACACAGTGTACTGTAGAAGGGTATTGAGATAACACTGTATGTCTCCATGTTTTTACATTAGAACTTAATTGTGACCAGTATGAAACACAGCCTGGACAGGTAAAGCTTTACTTTAGAATTATTACATTATTAATTGGGAAAAGGGTATTTTTCCATGATCTCGAAATGTTGTATGCATTTTCCCACTAATGCACATGCCCCCCCTCCTCCCTCCCAGACTCTACCAGGCTTTGATAGTTTATTGTCTCTGTTGAAAAACAACTGTTTGGTGTTGAGCAACTCTACGTTGTCTGGACCGACAAGACTGCTGCCAACTGGAGATGTGCTTTTGACAGTAAGTCACCACACAGAAACACACATGCAAACACAAGAGGTCGGCCGATGAATCGGTATCAGTATTGGCGTTGAAAAATCATAATCGGTCGACCTCTAACACACACGTACAAAACCCTTATGTCTCTCTCTAGTTACTGGTTAATACCACTGATGTTGTTCAACTGGGCCTCCAGTCCAATGGTCACCGTAGTAGCAGTGAAGTGACTAAGTTACTGAGGATGATTGAAATCTCATTCAGACTGATCGCTCCACTGCTGACAGAGAACGTGACCCGGATAGAGACCAACCATACCGGTAACATAAACACACTGAGCGCACGCTGACCACATATTTACCATTTCCTGACCACCTCGCAGGTACCTTTATTGAACACGATGGGAGACAGAGAGCTGGTTTCAAGCGCAGGGCGCAGCAGGTGTTTATTTGTAAGGGATCACAGAAGGTGGCAAATAGTTGGGTCCAGTGGCAGGCAGAAGGTCTTACACAAAAAAATCAAAAAAGGCAACAAACAGTACAGGCAGGGAAAAGACTAGTAACGTCCGGGAGATCAGGCAATAGGTTGATAAGAGGAAATCCCAAAGGCTAAAGTACAGGCAGGGAATAGACAAAAGGCATCGTTAGTTTTTGGCTGCCTCACTATCATACACAGGAGGATTAAATTACAGATGCAAAAACAGAGCTCCTAATAGAAGTGTATCACAAAACAAACACCTCACAATGATGAGGTGCAAAGAACTGAACTAAATTGTGCGTGATAATGACATACAGGTGTGTGAACAGGTGATCAGAATTCAGGTGATTGGGATCTGGAGATTGAGCTGCGTTCAGGGGATCTATGTGTTTGAGAGTGTGAGCTGGAAAGTGAGCTGCATTCAGGGGATTTTCGTGTTTGAGAGTGTGAGTTGGAAGCAGACGTTACAGTACCACAGGAAGACCACAATCTGAGCACCATACTGACCATAAACCGAGCACTAACAAGCACATTACATTGTGTCAACTTAAAATATAATTAATGCAATACTGTGTTCTTTCAGTAATGGTGATTTCTGCTCTGTGTTGATTTTGTCAATAAAAACAGAGGTTGAGATTATGGTGAGGAGAGACAAGATTCCACCTAAAGGACCAGTCAGCCTGACCAATGAGAACACTCAACTTGACACCACCTGGGAGACGGTGGTTGGAGATTACCAGAATTACCCAGGTAGCCACAGTCCTACAGTACCATTCATCTGCTCAAAATATTACTAAAGACATACATTGATGGATTCACTTGGGATATTGTTGTACATGTTCTTGTATCAGGCCTTATGTTTTCTTGTATTGTTTTTTTATGTGCAGGGTTTGCGTATGTTGTTCTGCTCAGCTATAGGAATCTGGATAGTCTGAAGGACAACACTTCTCATCAGAGCCAGCAGCTCATGTCCAGTGCTGCGACAGTTTCCGTTAGCAACTCCAATACAACATACCTGCCCCAACAGGTTAATCTCACCTTCCATCACCTGCAGGTAACACTTGTCTCTACTTAATAGTTTCTGACTATCAGTAAAACATGTTTTACTGATATATTTTTCATGAAGTCACATTCTTTCCTGAATTTACTGAGTCTAAATGGAATTGACCCCAACCCATATACACTGTGTCCTAGTCCAGTGATGTTGACCCCACCTGTGTTTATTGGTCGGATGAGAATGGACCGGGGGTGTGGTCTGGGAGGGGTTGCACCTTAGTGATTTCGAACTCCACCCACACTGTGTGCTCCTGCAACCATCTCAGCACATTCGCTCTGCTGAAGGGAATCCATCAGGGACAGGTAAAGAGAACACTAACCTGTTTTCCATCTCACCTTTTTATGCGAGTAAAGTACATGTCGTTTAAAAAATGTCATGACAGGCCTGATGGAAACAGAAAATGTTTTGGAAAACTTTCTAATTGTCAAGAAAACAAAATACGGTAGACAAGGTGGGATCTTTTTGTGTCAGTAAAAATATGTATGCAAGACATGTTGGTGGAAACGCTTTTAAGGCCAAATATTGATATAATAACCATGATATGGAAGTAAACTTGGAGACACACTATGACGTGTGTGGTCCTGCCACTATGACTTGTCGGGAAAGCATGTTGTTTATTAGGCAACAGATTAAATATGTTTATGTTGAACTTCACAGGGTGGGGAATGTGCATGGTGATGAGTTTGATGCTGCTTTCAAATAGCGCTGTGGGCTTAAGCGCTCGTGACAATACCGGAGTGGGCACATTTGCTATAAAGTTCAACAAATAATTGTGAGAAAACCCTCAGTAGAGTTGAAAATGCCATGTAAACCCATTTAACTTGTATTTTTTTTCGGTACATGGAAATTTTACTGCAAAGGGTATTTTTATCTGCACTAATGTCATCAAGCACAGCCTTTTATCCGCAACAAGTCAATGTGATGGAAACACCTCTCTGGTGGGAAAATGCACATATTGTTTTAATGCTGATTTTAGAATATTCCCATGTAAATCTGTTGCCAAATGGATGAAAACTTACTGTAGCTAGTGTAGCACATCTGAAGAGGGAGAAAATATATTCCCAGATATGCGTGTCAGAGACTATCTTTGGCTCATCTTCAAATGTTCATGTTTTAAACTACTAAATGTAAGTGTTTGATTCATTTGTCACATTATTTAGGGGAGTTTGATACTTGTTGAGTGCTTAAGTTAAGTGCTGTTGTTTGATATGTTCATACTGTCTAGATGGTGTGTGTCTGATGTTTATTCCTCTTCGGCAGGGAAGCGGGCAGCTGTCGTTGGTGATGTGGGTGGGTGTTTTTGTGGCACTGACCTGTGTGTTCCTGTCCCTGATCACCACCCTGTGGTGTCGCTTTGTCAGCCGCAAACGCGGTGGAGGACACCGGCTGCAACAGGATGTACAGCTACATAGAAAATAAGACATGGATTTGAACTATTTGTGTTATAAGAAAAGCTTTACTTGGAATTAATTTGGAACATTGTCTCTTGGCTTGCAAGGACATCCACATGCCAGCATTTTTTTTTTAAATTAAGTATTATAAAAATGTATCAGAAAAAACAAAAATATAAGAACACAACTTTATATTAATAGATATACAATATCTCATGTATAGAACTCTTATTAGTTCTAGACTGTAGCATATGAGCTCTTATAGCATATGTAGCATATGTCAAAATACATACGTCATTTTAGGCTCACGAGTTTTACTTATAATTTGTGGCATGAATTTTCCTAGAATAGTGGTATATCCACCCAACGCTGCATTTGTCAAGTATTAAGCCACTTTGTTGTCGTTGTAACTATTTTCTGAGAGCTAATCAAGTGAAAATAATATTGGGCCCTGTCATTCAATCATCTTGCAATATTTTGCTCCAATCTGATTCAAATATCTAAATACAATTGGTCCCTTTCTTCAGCAATAAAGCTATACCATACTGAACGTACAATGTATTTTACCATTGCTCTCCCAAAACATATATTTTTTTGCCTGCCCACATGTTGTAAAGACTTCCAAACACCCAAACTGACTTAAACCAGAAAGTGCCCTAACAAGAGCCAATGAAATACAACAACCCTCCAGACAAAGTGGACTGTGATTGTTCAAAATCACGATCCCTGTGCCTTCCTGCTAGCCACCGCTGGTTGATGGCCTTAGTGCTGGCACGCAGTTTGCGCAGACGCAGTTGTTGCAGCCTCCGCTGCAGGGCTTTGGGGAGCTTGCCTCCCTTGGATGGGATCTCCTTCAGCCTCTTCTTGGGGGGGTTTGTGAGGCGGAAGTCACAGATGGTGGGGTAGTGGTTGTACATCACACGGCAGGTATGTGTGGAAGTGTTATAGCCCTCGGTACTCACCGTGACCTCGTACTCACCCGGGTTCAGCAGGCGCCAGTATTCCCCGTCAGGTACTACAGTAGGGGCAGGACACAAAATGGCTACTGGTAAGTGGTTGGCTTCTTTGGCCTACTAATTTCATAACATATTCCTGTAGTGCCATCTAGGGGCAATATGACAGCATAATTTATAAGTTTTCTTGTATCATTTACTGACATAACATTTTTTGCATGTGAGGAGGGAGGGAGCCCATCTGATCTAATATGGTGTTCTATGGCATCCACGTTCTATTATAGCATCCTCAATGACAGACTCTGTGTATTTGTCTCTGATTACACCCTTGCGTCCTCTATGGACCTTCAATACAAAGCAAAAATATAGAGTTAGGATCAACAACACCATCGTGTTGTGTTTACCTGCACTAGATACTATTGATGGACAAACCTGCTCCATGTAGACCGGTAAAGACTCTTTGTTGTTCTCCCACTTGATGGGCAGCTCACTGGCATGAGGGAACTTATCACAGGACAACTCCACTGTTACAGTGGACAGCTCCACAGTTACACACTAACACGAGAGAAGAAGCTGTGGTGATTGCTCTGCTCTTTATCAGCTCCGTGCACTCTATCCAATCATACACTCTTAGAGAAAAGGGTTCCAAAAGGGTTCTTGCGGTGTCCCCATAAGAGGACCCTTTTAGGTTCCAGGTTGAACACTTTTGGATTCCATGTAGAACCCTCTGTGAAAAGGGTTCTACACGGAACCCAACAGGGTTCTTCTTTCTACCTGGAACCAAAAGGGTTCTATCTAGAACCAAAAAGGGTTGTCGTGTCTGTGACTGTCATTAAATGTGAAAACTGTTATTTTATCAAATCAATTCTCTATGTGTAATTATTATAACGTGATTAAAATAATCATGTAAACTTTAATTGACTAGGAAGTCGGGGCACCACTGGAAAATGTTTATAGAGTCTCTATTTCCCGAATTGACTCTTCAGATATTTTCATGTCTTATCAGTAATTAATTCTCATTAATGTATTGTACCTCATCAGTTCTCATTACTGAATGTCACAAACCCTTGGATATCTGCATGAACCCTAGCCTAAATGATGAATCAGCAATCTACAAATTCGCTTAATTATTTATTTACTAACTAACTAAATAATCACAGAAATACATAATCACACACACAATTAGTTATACAAGGGTTACTACATGATACAAAGACAAAGTCCCCAGCGGACGAAACCGATATGACGGCTTGGTACAAAGGAAAGGGGATGTGGACCGCTCAAGAGCGGGAAACTCATAGCTGATAACTACACTCATAGATATTGCTACTGCCTTACATGAACAACTGCTCATTCGAAAATGTATGGTGTATTTAACCATTTCCAGCTGTGTAGCCAATGCTCCGCGCTGTATGGTCCTATCCTTTGGTAGAGTTGTAGTGCCTAAGCATTTCAACAGGTAGTGTCATCTCCATATTTTCTGTTCTGATGGCCTATAGAATTGTAGCAATTCCAATGTGGGGAATCCATCCCGGCGTTCTCTGACTTAATGTACATTTTGTAGGAAGTGGTTTTATACTCTGTGGAAGAAGGGGCGGTTCTATGATGCCTAATGGGATGTTTGGACTCACGGGGGTGTGGTCACTGACTAGTTAAACGTTATATGAAAATCCATACTCTCATTTAGAAGGTTCACATTACATCTTTTCACAAAGAGTGTCATGTTTAATCACATATGTTTCACAATATTTATATGTAAACCTGACAGCTGGGAAATGTACACTTTTAGAGATACAGTTATGTGCGTTTCCTGATCTTCATGAGATCATCAAATGAAACACACTCGACATGACTGTCCCTTAATTGTCCACGGACCATTCCCACTTTCCCAAAAATATAAATATTGTTTAATTATTCAAACTTTTTATGTCCAAGCGTCACTCTGTGTTCCACAGTTTACATTCCAATCTCGAACACAACAGAGCATAGAGGCAGCGTATTTTATGACCGCCCATAAAACAGCAAACTTCCTGCTCTCCCACTCTACGAGAGAGAGCACACTGTAGAGTGGATCCACAGTAACCCGATCCTTCAGATCGTCACAGGAGAGTTATGGCAGGGTTCTCCAAATGGTTATCCCATGGGGGCAGCCAAAGAACCCTTTTAGGTGCTAGATAGCAGCCAGAATCTCCAGACAGCAGATCTGCCCTTTACGCAGCGCCTCCGACTTGTTTACATAAAACAACACGTCCCCAATGTTATGTTGGAATAACCCTTGGCCCTAAGCCCTTTATGGAGTGGCCACTTGCTGATGTTTTTTATAGTGTCAATCACTCGAGTCTGCCACTTTTTTTCGGCAAGATTAGAATTGATACGATCAGAGTGAACTTGTATCCAAACTGCATCTTGTCAATATTCCATAACCCATTTGTGAGCATCTTGTGTCTCCCGTGACAGTTGTTTTGAAACACTGCCAGACAGACTCACACTCTGATAATAGAGAATGAGAAAGTTGTATAAAACTAAACAGCAACGAAGCACACACGTCTCCACTCACCAGTGACTTGATAAGCTGATTGTGGCCTGGCTGCTCAATGTGCCTGCTAGCTACTATTTGCTAGCTTCATTAACCTTTTGTGACTAGGTGGCAGTATTTTCATTGTTGGAAAAATAACGTTCCCGTAGTAAACAGAATATTTTGTCAGGACAAGATGCTAGAATATGCATATCATTGACAGTTTAGGGTAGAAAACACTCTAAAGTTTCCAAAACTGTAAAAATATTGTCTGTGAGTATAACAGAACTGATATTGCAGGGGAAAAGCCTGAGAAAAATCCAATCCGGAAGTGCCTCATGTTTTGAAAGCGCTGCGTTCCAATGCTTCCCTATTGAGCAGCGAATGGGCTATCAACCAGATTACTTTTTCTCCGTATTCCCCAAGGTGTCTACAGCATTGTGACGTAGTTTTACGCATTTATGTTGAAGAATACCCGTAAGCAGCTAAATTGCGCAACTGGTCACCTGATGGCTCCCAGAGTGATTCTCGTGTAAAATTATTCCAATCGGTTCTACTGAAAAATAGCCAGTTTACTTTGGGAACGTTATTTTTCCAAAAATAAAAAAAAGACCCCTAGATTCAACAAGTTAAACTACAGTCTGGCTTAATCTCTGCCAAGAGAGTTGGAGATAAACAAATATTTACAGTCAACAACCATTGAAAGCTTTTTACTCTGTACAAAACAGGCCAAGAATTTCCAGTGTTGACATATTAAGAAGACTAGTCACCCTCTATATAATAGGGTTTTCCTCTCTATTCCAGTGTGCAGGCTAACCAGCTCTCCGTCTATGCTGCGGCATTCCTGGCTCTCTCTCTTCCATTATAAGTACTGTAGGTAAGGGGTATTAGCGGTTGCCAGTACTGGCAGACCGATTCAACACTTTAGACCTGTCAGTGTAGACAAGGGTTAACTCCAGTCTCTGAGAGCATACAGTACAAAGTACTATAGCAGTGGTACTGTAGATACGTTATGTAGTATTGCCTTAAGATAAAACTTCATAAACTGGAGTAGGTCTATATCTACTTACCAAGCTCATGCTTTCCAGGGCTGTCGGAGATCTCCATGATGTACATCTTGAGGCCCATGTGGCTCTTCCCGATGCTGTAGATATGGGTGATGTCAGGACAGGACTCGGTCACTGACTTCATGAGCTGAGGAGGGACAGAGTTAAATGGTACTGAGCATTATGGTGTTGTCTGGTGGGCAGAAGTCTTCCATTCCTGTGGGACCCCAAGGGTGTGCACATTTTTGGGGGACAGATTTCTTTGTTGTTGTTGCACCCACAGGGTCCATCAGGAATGGATTGGGTAACACTGCCTTATGATGGTTAAGTGCAGCGGAGGCTGGTTAGGGGAGGATGGCTCATAATAATGGTTAGAACAGAGCAAATGCAATGTCATCAAAGACATGGAAACCATTCTACTAATTCTGCTCCAGTCATTACAACGAGCCCGTGCTCCCCAATTAAGGTGCCACCAAGCTCCTGTGGTTAAGTGTGAGAAGAAAGTATGTACAGTAGAGTTTTATTACTTTACAAATAGATCCAAGTCTTGGATTAGTTTGCAGGGCACATGGGGAGAGTGTGGTGTGTGTGTGGACACGAGCCCATTGTTATATCATAATGGTCAGATTCACCTCAAGCTCTTTACTGAGCGGTGGTGGCAGTGTAGTGAGGAGGGGAAAAGAAGGGAAAAAAATGGAATAATATTTGTTTTTCGGTGAGACTGAGGGAGGTAGCTACAACCACAAACCCTCTGCTTCCAGGACAGCTCAGTCAAGCGCCACACAGAGTAGATTGAATGGAAGGGAGGGAGTTTCTTGTTAACTGTTGCATGCAATGGATGCCTATGCCCTTAGAAAAAAGGCTTCCAAAACGTTCTTCTCCTGTTCCCATAGCAGAACACTTTTTGGTTCCATGTAGAACACAATTGTGGAAAGGGTCCTAGATGGACCCAAAAGGGTTCTACCTGGAACCAAAAAGGGTTCTTCAAAGGGTTATCCTATGGGACAGCCAAATAACCCTTTAAGGTTCTAGATAGCACCTTTGTAAGGTCCCTACCGCACTTATTTGGAGTTCACAACATTTTAGCCAGTGTATGATTTATTTTCTGAGTCACTGTGTAGTTCTAAAATATGGAGTCAGTTGTTTAGAATGGTAATATGATTGATTATCTACCTAGAAACTGCCTGGCTCTATTCTTATTGGTCTGACGTTTGCTAATTGTTAGAGGAAAGCAGGAAGTAGTTGAGTGGTCACGTTTCACTGCTTAGACGTTGCCAGATCTTAAAATGCCTGGAAATGTATTTTACTTATCAGCATACATCATATGATATAGCAATCTGTCAGTCAATGACACAGTCGATGATGTGGCACACAATGCAACCGATGGTTGATGCATGCAAAGTCTAAGCAGTGGAACGCAACAGATATATGGCTGTGAATATAGTCAGTTCCATAGAGATGTATAGAGGGCTCTTGTCCCCAAAAGGTATTTTTAATCTAACCACGTCATATGTTATAGCAATCTGGTGCCGGATGACACAGTCAATGATATGGCATGCAACCATTGGTTGATGCATGCAACTTCTAAGCAGGGAAACGCGACCTATGCTGAGTTTATAACCAAGTGGAAAGGTGGTAATTACCAGTCATAAATACCAGTTGGATGCATTCAAATGCTTTGACCTCGTTGAGAAACGTCAATTGATTAATGGCCAACCATAAACTAAAAGTACAGCTAACATGCTTGTAAACAAATTATAGTGTTATAAAAAATGAATAGATTGCTTTTTATAAATAATGTTATGTTGTTACATTCTTTTTACTGTCAAAAAGGCTGTTAATCGAGGTCATTTCCGTAGTAGGTGACGTCAGAGGTCAACATGTGGGAGAAATCGGAGCTCAGGGATGATAGACAAGTTTCCCACTCGTTATTGCCAGTTGGATGGGCATTCAAGTGGATTTTTCCCAGCCGAATACCACCTTCCTACTTGGTTATGAATGCAGCACTATATTTGCAAAATATTAACCCGTCTTCATTCAGTGTTTGTCTACATAGAGAGTCATCCATCCACCAACTAAATAACCCTCAAACTACACCAGTAGTCTATGGATGAGTGTTGAAGGTCTCTACTTCAGGACTTACTTTCCTCATCTCCTTGTAGTTGTGGTGTCTGAAGTCCAGTTTGTCCTGGGTGCCTTGCTCCGTCTGCTGCCAAACGTAGATGTTGTTGGGATCTACAGGAGTGAAATGACACAACATAATGGAAAAGCTCAATGGTAACATTTGAATGTTGTTGAGGTTATGTTTCCTGAGTGTTAAGCTAGTGTTGTGATGATGATGGTGGACATACCTGGGAGGGTACCTCAGCTCCAGGACATAGACCCATTCTAGTACCAGGTCTGTGGATTGATGCGGATGTAGTGTGCCACTGTTGACAACTTATTAAATAGGGCCAGCACTGGATTTTCAGTATCCTGGTTCCCCTCAAATACCTACAGTATGGGAGAGTGGGGTAAATTGAGCCAGTGTTGTTTCTAGGAAACCATATAATTTGACTAAATATTTAGGAAGAGTTCATCATTTCTTGGAGTCTGGGAAGGAAGAAACCACATGGAAAAAGTGGTAAGCAAGTTTCACCTAGTCAATTAAAAGTGTTGTGTTATAGGCTTCATGATGCTTGTATCTAAACCAAAGTTGATACTTTTATGATTGTTCTGTACATCAGTGGGGTCTCTATAATGATGGCGCCGGAGGAGATGGCTGTGCTATTTGTAAATTATTTTGTACATTTTGTTTCTCTAACTGTATCTTACGACAGAAAAAAAGCTTCTGGATATCAGGACAGCGATCACTCACTGTCACAGCCGTCGTTGGAATGAGACCAAGGTGCAACGTGGTAAACGTACATTTTCTTTTATTTGTTAAAATGTCGCCAACAAAACAAGAAATAACAAAAACGGCCGTGACTCTTACAAAGAATATAGTGACCCTAACAAAGACAACTTCCCACAATGACAGAAGGGAAAAAGGCTGCCTAAGTATGATTCCCAATCAGAGACAACGATAGACAGCTATCCCTGATTGAGAACCATACCCGGCCAAAACATAGAAAACCAAAAACATAGAAA
Organism: Oncorhynchus keta; assembly: GCF_023373465.1. Taxonomy (NCBI): domain Eukaryota; kingdom Metazoa; phylum Chordata; class Actinopteri; order Salmoniformes; family Salmonidae; genus Oncorhynchus; species Oncorhynchus keta. The sequence goes on along the minus strand of NC_068424.1, from coordinate 54,935,252 downwards.
ACAGAACATAGAATGCCCACCCAAATCACACCCTGACCAAACCAAATAGAGACATAAAAAGGCTCTCGAAGGTCAGGGCGTGACAGTTAAATAATAATAAATAAATAAATTAGACGAGGTACGATCACAAATATCCTGCCAACGGGACATCAAAAACTGTTATATCCTATGTTTCACGGAATCGTGGCTGAATTTTATTTTTATTTCACCTTTATTTAACCAGGTGGGCAAGTTGAGGACAAGTTCTCATTTACAATTGCGACCTGGCCAAGATAAAGCAAAGCAGTTCGACACATACAACGACACAGAGTTAGTTACACATGGAGTAAAACAAACATACAGTCAATAATACAGTATAAACAAGTCTATATTTACAATTGAGCAAATGAGGTGAGATAAGGGAGGTAAAGGCAAAAAAAGGCCATGGTGGCAAAGTAAATACAATATAGCAAGTAAAACACTGGAATGGTAGATTTGCAATGGAAGAATGTGCAAAGTAGAAATAAAAATAATGGGGGGCAATGGAGCAAAATAAATTAATTAATTAAATACAGTAGGAAAAGAGGTAGTTGTTAGGGCTAAATTATAGGTGAGCTATGTACAGGTGCAGTAATCTGTGAGCTGCTCTGACTGACTGAATGACAACATGGATTTTCAGCTAGCGGGATATACGCTGCACCGGCAGGATAGAACAGCACACTCCGGTAAGACGAGGGGGGGGGGGGGTCTGTGCATATTTGTAAACAACAGCTGGTGCATGAAATCTAAGGAAGTCTCTAGATTCTGCCCGCCTGAAGTAGAGTATATTGTGATAAATTGCAGGCCACACTACTTGCCTAGAGAGTTCTCAGCTCTACTTTTCGTGGCTGTTTATTTACCACCACAAACAGATACGGGCACTAAGACCGCACTCAGTCAGCTGTATAAGGAAATAAGCAAACAGGAAACCGCTCACCCAGAGGCGGCACTCCTAGTGGCCAGAGACTTTAATGCAGGGAAACTTAAATCAACATGTTAAATGTACAACCAGAGGGAAAAAAATTCTAGATCACCTGTCCTCCACACACAGAGACGCGTACAAAGCTCTCCCTACCCCTCCATTTGGTAAATCCGACCACAACTCTATCCTCCTGACTCCTGCTTACAAGCAAAAATTAAAGCAGGAAGCACCAGTGACTTGGTCTATAAAAAGTGGTCAGATGAAGCAGATGTTAAACTACAGGACTGTTTTGCTATCACAGACTGGAACATGTTCCGGGATTCTTCCGATGACATTGAGGAGTACACCACATCAGTCACTGGCTTTATCAATAAGTGCATCGAGGACGTCGTCCCCACAGTGACTGTACTTACATACCCCAACCAGAAGCCATGAATTACAGGCAATATTCGTACTGAGCTAAAGGGTAGAGCTGCCGTTTCAAGGTGCGGGACTCGGAATCTTACAAGAAATCCCGCTATGCCCTGCGACGAACCATCAAACAGGCAAAGCGTCAATACAGGGCTAAGATTGAATCATACTCCAACGGCTCCGACGCTCGTTGGATGTGGCAGGGCTTGCAAACTATTACAGACTACAAAGGGAAGCACAGCCGCGAGCTGCCCAGTGACACAAGCCTACCAGACGAGCTAAATCACTTCTATGCTCGCTTCGAGGCAAGTAACACTGAGGCATGCATAAGAGCATCAGCTGTTCCGGATGACTGTGTGATTACGCTCTCCATAGCCGACGTGAGTAAGACCTTTAAACAGGTCAACATACACAAGGTTGCGGGGCCAGACGGATTACCAGGACGTGTGCTCCGGGCATGTGCTGACCAACTGGCAGGTGTCTTCACTGACATTTTCAACATGTCCCTAATTGAGTTTGTAATACCAACATGTTTCAAGCAGACCACCATAGTCATGTGCCCAAGAACACAAAGGCAACCTGCCTAAATGACGACAGACCTGTGGCACTCATGTTCGTAGCCATGAAGTGATTTGAAAGGCTGGTAATGGCTCACATCAACACCATTATCCCAGAAACCCTAGACCCACTCCAATTTACCGCCCAAACATATCCACAGATGATGCAATCTCTATTACACTCCACACTGCCCTTTCCCACCTGGACAAAAGGAACACCTATGTGAGAATGCTATTCATTGACTATAGCTCAGCGTTCAACACCATAGTACCCTCAAAGCTCATCATTGAGCTAAGGAACCTGGGACTAAACACCTTCCTCTGCAACTGGATCCTGGACTTCCTGACGGGCCGCTCCCAGGTGGTGAGGGTATGTAGCAACACATCTGCCACGACGATCCTCAACACTGGAGCCCCCCAGGGGTGCTCAGTCCTCTCCTGTACTCCCTGTTCACCCACGACTGCATGGCCGGGCACGATTCCAACACCATCATTAAGTTTGCAAACGACACAACAGTGGTAGGCCTGATCACCGACAACGACGAGATAGCCTATAGGGAGGTGGGCAGAGACCTGGTTGGGTTGTGCTAGAATAACAACCTATCCCTCAACGTAACCAATATTAAGGAGATGATTGTCGACTACAGGAAAAGGAGCATCGAGCACGCCCCCATTCTCATCGACGGGGCTATAGTGGAGCAGATTGAGAGCTTCAAGTTCCTTGGTGCCCACATCAACAACAAACTAGAATGGTCCAAACACACCAAGACAGTCGTGAAGAGGGCACGACAAACCTATTCCCCCTCAGGAAACTAAAAAGATTTGGTATGGGTCCTGAGATCCTCAAAAGGTTCTACGGCTGCAACATCGAGAGCATCCTGACAAGTTGCATCACTGCCTGGTATGGCAATTGCTCGGCCTCCGACCGCAAGGCACTGCAGAGGGTAGTGCGTACAGCCCAGTACATCACTGGGGCAAAGCTGCCTGCCATCCAGGACCTCTACACTAGGCAGTGCCAGAGGAAGGCCCTAAAAATTGTCAAAGACCCCAGCCACCCCAGTCATAGACTGTTCTCTCTATTACCGCATGGCAATCGGTACTGGATCGCCAAGTCTAGGACAAAAAGGCTTCTCAACAGTTTTTACCCCCAAGCCATAAGACTCCTGAACAGGTAACCAAATGGTTACCCAGACTATTTGCATTGTGCCACCCCCCCCCAACCTCTCTTTTACCCTGCTGCTACTCTGTTTATCTTATATGCATAGTCACTTTAACTATACATTCATGTACATACTACTTCAATTGGCCCGACCAACCAGTGCTCCCGCACATTGGCTAACCGGGCTATTTGCATTGTGTCCCACCAACCAACCCCTCTTTTTAGGCTACTGCTCCTCTCTGTTCATCATTTTGCATAGTCACTTTAACCATACCTACATGTACATACTACCTCAATAAGCCTGACTAACCGGTGTCTGTATATTACCTTGCTATTCTTATTTTCAAATGTCTTTTTACTGTTGTTTTATTTCTTTACTTATACACACACACATACCTTTTTTTCGCACTATTGGTTAGAGCCTGTAAGTAAGCATTTCACTGTAAGGTCTGTTGTATTCGGCGCACATGACAAATAAACTTTGATTTGATTGATATTATAAGCTTTAATATGAGGTCCCTAAACTTAACATGAAAGCACATCCTTGTAGCTTTGTGGGATAATATAGTCAAAATGTTTGCCTTGGGGTAAGTTAAGCCAATAGCCATGAGGTAAATTGAGCCAATGTTTCAGCCAATGGAAAGTTGAGCAAATTGAAATGTTTTCTTCCCAGGGGGATATGAGGTAACATCAGGGCCTGGCCTATGTTAAAAGTGTAAAACAAATCAAATCAAATCAAAGTGTATTGGTCATGTACACAGATTTGCAGATGTTATTGCAGGTGTAGCGAAATGCTTATGTTTCTAGCAACAGCGTAGTAATAATATCCTAGCAATACAAAACAATACGCACATAATCAAGAAAGTAAAAAGAAAGTCATTAATAAATATCGGAATGAACAATGTCAGAGTTCGGAAAACACTGAGTGTACCAAACAAGACTTAATCACTGCAGAGCTAAATTAATTTAAATAAAAAATATATTTTATGAAAAATGTATAAATTGTATTTAATTATAAAACTGAGTGTACAAATCATTAGGAACATCTACTCTTTCCATGACAAAGTGACCATCCAGGTGAAAGCTATGATTCCTTATTGATGTCACCTGTTAAATTCACTTCAACCAGTGTAGATGAAGGGGACGAGACAGGATAAAGATGCATTTTTAAGCCTTGAGACAATTGAGCTATGGATTGTGTATGTGTGCCATTCAGAGGGTGAATGGGCAAGGCAAGAAATGTAAGTGCCTTAGAACGGAGTATAGTAGTAGGTGCCAGGCACACCGGATGCTGTTTCTTTCATGCTCAAAAGTTTCCTGTGTGTATCAAGAACGGTCCATCGCCCAATGGACATGGAGCCAACTTGACCCAACTGTGGGAAGCATTGTCAACATGGGCCCGCATCCCTGTGGAATGCATTTGACACCTTACAGAGTCCATGCTCTGACAAACTGAGGCTGTTCTGAAGGAAAAATAGGGTGCAACTCAACGTTAGGAAGGTGTTCCTAATGTTTTGTACACTCAGTGTACATCTCTCTGCCAGTCACATTTCCCCTCTGCACCTTTGCCAAACCAGTGCCACAGACTGGTAATTAGATGGTGCAATCTGCCACAGTGTGCCCATGGAGAGTAGGCTGGGTTAGCACAGTTGGCAAGTTTGACACAGTTGGCAAGGTTGGCACAGTGGAGTCAGCTTTGGCCAGGGCACATTTTCCAAAAGAACCACTGACAGGGCCATGATCAGCTTGCCAATAGCCACAGTCTCCATTACAGTGTAAATAGGCTTGCGGCAGTGGAATGTCATTGGTCAATGATGTCAGAGCATGGTAGATATAATACCTCACTGGACCACATAATGAAACACAACTTGACAACTGGATCATGAGGAACCGAATAGTAAGATATTCAAGAGATTAAAATGTGTGGAATATCCAAATGTTGCAGTAAAAGTAATGGAAAGAAGGCAATAGATTATGGTTACTAAATATCATATTTTAATATATTGTATTGAATCAACTCACCACCTCTTTAGTCCCATTCATAGCTGTCTTCCAGACCAGGGTATCATTACTGAACAGCACCTATGGTGAGTGAGAAATCCCAACTGTTAGGAAAGACCGGGGCAACTCTTTAGCGATGTCCATGCAACATTTACAATACATACAAATCTATGCAATGGCTAAATCACTGCACAGTGAGTGCAACTTTGTGATTAGTTGAATCAGAAGTGTTAGTGTTGGGGTGGAACAAAAACTTGCACTGACCTCCAGATTGAGCTGCGTCCGTGCAGGATGACCCCGGTGAAGCGTGTGGGTCGACGGGCGTCCACCTCCAGCCATTGTTTCTTATCCTCATACTGGGCACACCACGCCCCATCGTAGATGTCCCCATCCTCAATGCCCAGGCAGGCAGTGTGTCCTTCACTCTCAGAGACTCCAGCCCCAGAGGAGGAGGGCACTCTGACAGACACGGAGAATGAGATTGTCATATGGTGAAAGAGGGAAACATTATTGACCACCAGAGAAGGAGTGGGAACCAATGGTTACTTATGCATCTATTATATAAAAAGCCCACCGTCCATAAACACTATCATTACAGGCTGAATTTGATGCCTTTACATGGGTATTGAGAGAGTGCAATTCTACAAGGCTTATATGAGCATGATAGGCAATGATAGGGAAAGTGAGGAAGTGAGAGGGAGAGCAGCGGGGTTCACAAGAAAGAGAGCGTAAGAGCGAGAAAAAGAGAGAGACTTCCTCAGTTTTTACTGCGTTTCCATGAGAGGAGCAGAAAGGGGCTAATTGTCTGAGGAGTTGAGCCTGGTCGACTGGCCCTCTAAACACCAGTTCCTGTGCCAGTGCCGCCAGTGGTCTCTCTTAAAACCATAATACCATTTTGCCTTAGAGGCCTGCTGGATCTCTCCACTGTGTTCATTGTGAGGAAAGCGCTGCACTGCTCCAAGACTTAATTGTTTAAAACTACTGTTGATAGCAGCCTAGCCTGTGGCGTCCCATGCCATGTAGCCAAGTTATCTACTGAACTAGTGAAGTGATTCCAAATATATTGAACCCATGTCAACAATGCTTTCATTAGAGGGAGAGAGAGAGAGAGAGAGAGAGAGAGAGAGAGAGAGAGAGAGAGAGAGAGAGAGAGAGAGAGAGAGAGAGAGAGAGAGAGAGAGAGAGAGAGAGAGAGAGAGAGAGAGAGAGAGATGGGTAGGAGATACTACAGAAGACTAGGTCAGTCACTGGAGAACAGGTGCAAGCACAACAATTATTTAAGCCAGGGAACATTTTAGTTTTTGCTCTACCACCACTAGTACTGTAACTATGTGCCATCAAGCAATGCTGTGAATGTCAGATGTCGATCATGTTGCATTTCCAACATGGAACGAAAATGAACACTGCGTTTTGCACAGTAGGGAAATAGAGATCTCAATACTGCTATTAGGGCCACACCACTGGGTGAACCTCATTCGTATACTGTATATGTATACATGTATTCTCCCATACATACGTCCCACTGGCTTCACTAGCAGCGAAGGGCGCCCACTGGCCTTGCGCTTCTTTGGCAGGACTTTGGGTTTCTTGATTTTCTTTCATATCTTTTTATGCTTCTCTACTACCTTATCACTCCTGGTGAACCGCTTGGCTACAAAAGGCAAACTATCTCATAAACAACGACGAACATTGTGAAATGTGAAAGTATGACGTCCGTAATTAGGACTATACAACACTGGCTATGCAGAAGTGTGGTGACTTGGTACGGAATGGAGTTAGCAGACACAGCCGGTTTCCATCACCACCTGATAACCCCGGCTAAACACTTCACCACACAGAGGTGGGAATGTAGAACCAACCCCCTGGACTTGGTTTTTAAGACCACAGCTATGCAGAATGGACATACCAACCACCCTGTCAGTCATGTTTTCCCTGCATTGTGATCCACACTATTGTCATTTATCCTGTCAGTTTTCAATGTGTGTTTTCTGAGTTGTTTGTCAAATAACCTGATGGACAGTATTCATAGTATACATGTTTTCCAAGTAAGAACTGAAAGATAAAGATTGAGGTGCTTTTTAACCAATAGGGCTGTGCCATTTTCCAGTCATACCACAATTTTATAAAGACACACGAGATCATTAAAAATGTTGGCAAATATATATAATGTACAATGTATAGGCCTATAATAACACATTAATACTTTAGTATGCATTATATTGATATAACAATTATTTCAGCAGTTGACCTGCATTTTACATCAGCAAATACATTTGAATGCTCACCTAATTCTAGTGTGTTCATCATCAGGTTCTTTGTTCCATACTATTTTTTCCCCTTTCCTGTCGATACCCTCATTTAAAACTTCAATGTTGAAGCTATAGTGGGCGTTGGTGGACGTTTTGGGTGGTCTAGTAGTGGTAGTCCGTACCTTGGGCTTTGCTGTAATTGTAGATGTCAACCTTACCGGTGGTGCATTGACGCTACTATTGCTAGAGTTAGTATTTGGTTTAGTTGTAGAATCTCGTCTCTCGGCAGCAGATGTAGTTTTATTATAATCCAAAGTAGACCTCACTGTAGTTGTTGATCCACATATCAAAACGATACAACTAAAGTAAAGCACAGGGCTTGTACCATGACTGTCCCTTCAGACATTGCTGGTGAATATTGACCGTTTAAACGTCCGCCACTCCACATGAAAGTCCACTCATAGATGTACATAATATATGGTCCCCTCAGTAATCTGTTGTGCCTGCTGCAGTGACAGGACCACTGCCGATAATATTCTGTGTCCAGAACGTTTACGACAACGTCACATTAAGAGCTCATGTTTGACAGTTTAAAAAAAGTTACACCTTTTTGACAAGTTACACGTTTTCACAAGGCTGTAGAGTATTATTAAACGCAAAACAATTATATATTTCATAAACAATTACATCTTATTTATATGAGTTTTTCTTCTCTCTAGTTATTCGCAAAACAATGATGGTGTTCACAATGAGGCAGCTGTATCATACCATCAAGCTTCTAATTTGATAGAAGAAAAAGCAGAAGTTTCTCCACTAATATCAGACAGCCAAAGATTGATGGGGATGCGCTTCTGTCTGGTGACCATAGTTGAGTATTACAACAATAAAAGTTACAGAATAATGTGCAGTTTGAATGTAGCAGATAAATCATTTCTAAACCCTATGATTGAAATTTAATGAAGATGTAATGTTAATGACATTATTCTATAAAAGTTTAACGAAAATAATGACAATAATTGATGACGTTTGCGTTCATTGTCTATATGTTTTTTCAAGACAGAGCTGAAACAAATGGAAAATGTATCAAAAGCAATGTTGCATTCCTCAGCAAATGCAAATGGTTAGTCTGTAAATGGGATAATAAGTAGTAGGGAAGATACACACACTAGATGGCGCCAGTGACCAGAGTTTGAGCTGAAGATCTGAGGGCCAAAGTAGGGACCAAATATATATTTTTTTGCTTTTGTTGAGTATGAACATTTCAAGTGTCTTGTCTACTTAATGGATTATAGTCATGATAAGTAAGCCACATCAGCTTTGATAGTTCAATTTATCTAAGTATTTTTTGTGGAATATAACATAAGTTCATCATCTTACATAATTGTCATCACGTCAGACAATGTGCAAAATTATACTTTTTTGATAAATACACAGGGAGAAAAGAATGAATAGAAAATTGCAATAGTATGACAGGCATATAGGAAGTAGCCTTTATGTTTTTACTTCTTTGTGGACTTACCATTCAACTGCAGTAGCTATTACTTGATTGTCCTCATTTTATTTGATTTCCTTCCGCTGTTCTTCAAGGTATAATAAATGGATGTTTCTGCATTATGCATTGAAGATTTGTTTTGACAATGTCGAGCAAACACTTGAGCAGAGTTTCCGCTTCCTTCTAAGTTATACATGCTTTTCAAATGAGTCACCTTGCACGTTTTCCAGCGTACACTTCATTCAGGCTCCGCCCCACCGACTCTCTTCTGGGGGGAATGAAATCTCACATGCAGGTGTTTGGAGCTCTGTTCGTTGGATCCTGTCCCCAATATCCTCCTGTGTCTTTTTATCCCTTGTGTAATGGTGTTTAAGCCTGTACTGTGAAGCATTGGACCCAGTCAATGATATCAGAGCATGCCCGGGGACAGCAAATAACAGCAATATTGAATGCTGCTTCATTTTTGACTTGACCAAATATGTTTTTTTTTTTGTTGTTGTAATTTGCAACTTTAACTTTTTTCATGTTTATTTAATATAAACACATACGCACATGTATGTGCACAGTTCAGCACACACCGGTGCCAAATAAGAGTGGCTGACTAGTTCTCAAGCTAGTCAACAACAAATAGGCCTGGTGTCAATAAAATCACCCTGATGTGATCTGGTGACAGATGTACTGTACGTCTAGCACCTTATCCCCGACTTCATTGGTATTTGAACATGGCAGAACATTGTGTTTTACTGTTGGGATAACAGAGGCAATGTAAACCACAGACCAATCTGTGAGATCCGAAAGGTTTTGTACATGTGTAACAGAAAGGGGCATGAAGCACCTGGTGTTATGGCTCCCAGTGGGCCAATTGAACATAATAGTTGTTTTGAATGTAGCACCATCATTTAAATGGCTAATTATAATCGGATCTAACAAATCAATCAATAAAACATGATCTTCCTGCCTCTAATTTCTTACTGCACAAAAGTTTTGCTGTTGTAAGTATAAGTGTCGGTAGGCTATTTGTTAATGCTAACTGAGAGTTAGTGTTCCTATGGATGTTGTTTTTTATCAGACTCTTCAAGTATGCCGTTGAAGACATTTGGCTTTAACATGTAGGAGTCTGTCATGAAACTATCAGTATGATAAAAAAAACTAGACAGACACAGTCAATTGGGGCTAAGAAGTTGTATTTCTCCCCTACATATCCCCTACATTTCCCATACATATGTAACATATAGATTTGTTACAGTGACTTGACAAAAACAAATGTGTGAACACTAATCAACCCATTTCAACAAAGCAAATTCAGGACTTTTGTATTGACTTCCCTATTTCATCACTTTTATGGAAGAATGTTTCGTTTTTGCCTATCATTGAACATACATTCTATTTATGTCAGATATTTGTGTTATAACTAAATATCCAAGATTTCACTGATTCAATATATCACATTTACAGTAAACAGTGGAGTAGAGATGGTTTATCGCTCAACTGCTGTCAGTGGAATAATGGTCAGAGAGACGTGTGTGTGTGTGTGTATGTGTGTGTGTGTGTGTATGTGTGTGTGTGTGTGTGTGTGTGTGTGTGTGTGTGTGTGTGTGTGTGTGTGTGTGTGTGTGTGTGTGTGTGTGTGTGTGTGTGTGTGTGTGTGTGTGTGTGTGTGTGTGTGTGTGTGTGTCTGGGATCATGGGTGGACATGTGTGAGCGGGAGTGAATGTGTGTGTGTGTGTGTGCTGATTTAAACCAGGTGAGAGAGCTGCATACTGCCCTCTTAAAGACCTTATTACCCCAGGGTTCCCGGTTTCACTGCACCTTGTGTGATAGATGTGTATCTTTCACAATCAGCGAAAGGAGAGATTTAGTGTAAATGGTCTCCATTTGGCAGAGCACTCTCATTTCTCAGTGGAGAGGAACTAAAATAAACTCCAATTACCCAGAAGGACCAGGTGAACGTACTGCAGATAAAATAGAGCGCCTTTCGATTCCTTTCAGGAACATGACAGGGAATTGACTGCATTACTACACCCACAACTGAGACAGGTAAAACGTTTATTCCTTCATGGCCCAGCATAAATTGTGTGCTACATTTGTTACGCTGAAGACTAAAGTATGAGTAAGGAAAACAAATTAAAAAATGACTAATGAATATCACAACTTTCACATCATAATAGTTTAACAATACTTGGACAATAGGACAACTGTGTCATGAGTATGATACACAGGGGCAAATAATAACTATTACATTGATTCATAGGGAGAAAAGGACAATTTTACTGTTTGCTGAAATTAGTTGATATAAAGATTTGTTGCCGAATAATAGCTGAATATTAGTAAGATTCAGATCAGAAGACAAAATAAATAGTTATGATAATCTTCCCAAAGGCTATTTAATTTGGAATTGAATCTTACTTAACTCTATGTGCTTCATTTGTTAGTGCAGTGGATTAGCCACTTTTTGTTGTTCTAGCTCAAGGCACTGTGCATATTACAGATATCATTTATAATGCATTAAATGTAGAAATGCAGAATTTAATAATTTGTCAACATTTATCAACATGAGTTTTTCAATATTTAATTGTGTTTTTAGTTACTGTGCAAATTACTATTACAAAGACCAATAAAATATTAAAATATTAAGATATACATGGTGTCTTGCAATGTAATATTCTATTCATAGCTTGATACACAGTGGGGCAGTATTTCCCCCTTGATAATAAAACCTATTATGCTTTTGCAACTATATCTAAATATTACTGTATTAAATGCTTGCATACAGAATAGTTTAAAACAATGGAACATCGGGCATGGAAGAAACCGTCTACTCTGCAATAATTGTTTACATGTTGGGGGGTGTCCTAAGAACAATGGTCTGGATCAATGTAAATCATTTTCATACTTATTGGGGCCTAGATTTGTTTTGGTGGCACACTCGTACTTCAAATCCTTCTTGACCAAACAGTCCAACTACTGCTTCGAATAGTGTTGGAGTTCAGATACAAAAAAATACAATATTTATTTGCGTTGGGAAAAGAGCAACAGAACACTGACTTCAAACTTTTTTCAAACTTCCGTTAAATTCGGAAGAAAAAAAAGAGGACTCAAAGTCCCTTGACGGTCCCTCTATGAACAATACATGTGGAAGTCTGATACAATATTGATGGCCTTCGCTATCTCCTGGCGACCTCCGTTTGGTCCCTCTCATGTTTTATCAAATATGTATGAAGCGCGTCCTCTTTCCCTCAGCCACCTCCCTGAGATCCCATTATGCATGTGTAATGTTCTGCGGAGTAAGGTCGGAGCCCAGACTGAGACAGATCGGCAGGAAGAGTGAAGGATGATGGGAGAAATGGGCGGTATAGTCACTCCTGGGGAAAGACCTGCTCAGAATACGGTATTTAGTGCTAATTTCTAATCATATGGCATTTTTTCCCTGATTTAGTTTGAGCACATTCCCTCACCGCAAACCACATGATCTCTCCATATTCCTTTCTATTGCACCCTGAGGAACCCTCTTTTGGGGCTCCACCACTTTCCGCTTGGACTTTCCCTCTCCTGTTGTTTTTTATTGATCACCGTTGCTAATATGTCACCTCCTTTCTACTTCTCTCTTCCCCTCCTACCTCTTCAGCGCTCTCTTTCACCTGTGCTTCACTTAATCCGATCGTTTGTCACTGTTAGTGATATGCGCCACCTCCCTCCCTCTCCTGTCTCGTTCTCTCTCTCTTCCCCCCTCCCTGGGTTCTCTCCCTTCCCCTCTCTCATTAACACCCTGCCCTGATAGATGTAGAGGGTAGCCCGCCACTCGCCAGGTCTCCCCCTCTCCCCCCTGCCAGCTCCACCTGGGAACTTCTCACCTCAAGAGGGGAACCTGTCCGAATTCCCCCTAGGCCCATGCCATCTGCCATCTCTCTCCTCAACCGCTGGGGCCTGGTGACTGGTGACTGGTAACACTCACCACAGCTGGGGAGAGGAGATGACGAGAGGAGATGCTGCTGCTGCTGAGGTATAGCTGAAAGACTGGAGCAGGTAGTTACTGCTCAACTTAGATGCAAATAAGTTGGAAGGGCTGAATAGTGATTAAAGTGTGCCAGGAAATCTGTCTTTTTCCTATCCGTAGATCTACGCAATTTATAACTATATTACAACTACTAATATTATCACTACTAATATTACCACTAGGCCTATTTCTACTACTTCTACTAATAATAATATTAGCAATAATGATAACTAAAAATACATTATATTCAGAGCCATATCACAATTCTAAGCTCCAACACTAATTACCACATGATTGTATGCTTGGCATGGAAATTATAATTAACAAACCATCTTGGTGCCAACCTAAGCAGGCAATATGCTGTTTACCTAAAGCCCTATCTGCATGGAAAAACAACACAAACAAGTAGCTATGTCTGCTTCAGAGAGGAACTTGAGTGTCCCTGGAGAAGGTGACAGTGTGCCGGCTTGCTTTATCACAATGGCGGTGCATCCCTCTATTCTCAGATGTGTTGCCGGCTGTAGCGTCCCAGGGAGATGGGCCACTTTGTGGTGTGGACAAGAGGAAATATGGGGGAGCGAGCCAAGATAGGAGACCCATTGGGGGGGCGACATTAGAGTGCAACGAGGAGACACGGTTGTAAACTGGAACATACACACACAGACAGAGACACATACACGCACATTATGTAGACACACGTGTACACACACACACACACACACCAGTGGAGGCTGCTCCTCAGAGGAAGGGGAGGACCATCCTCCTAAGTGAATTTCAGAATATTATTTTTGTGAAACATTTAAAAAGTTATCCTTTTTAGATAAAACTATACTAAAGATATTCACGTGTTACCAAATAATTTATTAAAACACACTGTGTTGCAATGAAGGTCTACAGTAGCCTCAACACCAGGGTGTAGCCGGAGGACAGCTAGCTTGTGTCCTCCTCTGGGTACACTGAATCCAATAAAAAATCTAGGAGGCTCATGGTTCTCACCCCCTTCCATACACTTACACAGTAATTATGACAGCTTCCAAAAGATGTCCTCCAACCTATCAGAGCTCTCGCAGCATAAACTAACATGTTGTCCACCCATAGTGGTTAGAGCTTTGGGCCAGTGACTGAAAGGTTGCTGGATCGAATCCCCTTGCTGACAAGGTAAAACGCTGTCATTCTGCCTCTGAGCAAGGCAGTTGACCCACTGTTCCCTGGGCCCCCGAAGACATGGATGTTGATTACGGCAGCCCCCCGCACCTCTCTGATTCAGAAGGGTTGGGTTAAATGCGAAAGACACATTTCAGTTGAATGCATTCCGTTGTACAACTAACTAGGTATCCACCTTTCCCTTTCCCTTTCCCAATCAAATGATCCGAGAATGAATCTATTACTGAAACACCTAGATAAACACCAAAATTAGAGAGAGAGAGAGAGAGAGAGAGAGAGAGAGAGAGAGAGAGAGAGAGAGAGAGAGAGAGAGAGAGAGAGAGAGAGAGAGAGAGAGAGAGAGAGAGAGAGATAGCTATATTTCGTATATACAGTACATATATATAGATTTGGTTTAATTACACTTTCAGGTAGTTTAGCCTACTCAAACACCGGTTTAAACAGAGGGGTGCTATTTTCGCTAGCTGGATATGGCTTTCACAGACAGCTGTTGTATTGTGCATTGAAGTCTACAAGCGAAGGGAAAAGGTGAGAGGAGGAGAGAGGGTAGATGCGAGAAGCAATTAAATATACGACAAGAAAAGTGATCATGCAAATAATATGTGGCTGAGTTCTGTGTTTGTGAGTGATCAGGGGTGTATTCATTGCGCAGATTCTATTGAATAAAAAATCTTACACTGTAGCAAATGGAACAAAACGGGGTAAACATACCTGAATTTGTCCTATAGAAACTCTCATTTGTAACTGGTGTAACTGATTACACCCTCTATCAGCTCGATGGACACAAGAGTGTGCAAGGCGGTATTGAATGTGTCACTGTCTGTCCATTTGTCATTTTTCTCTCAACCTCTTTTTTATTACATATTTTATTAAACTAGGCAATTAAGAACAAGTTCTTATTTACAATGACGGCCTACCCTGGCCAAGCCTGAACGACACTGGGCCAGTTGTGCGCCGCCCTATGGGACTCCCAATCATGGCCAGTTGTGATACAGCCTGAACCTTTCATTCATTGGCTAGGTTGTAGTAACATCATGATGGGTATATATAGGGACTGTTCGAGTATCATGTAGTAGCTTAAACATATCAATGTTACATTGAGCTGCGTGAATGGAATATGAATGACAGTCATCCAATATGATGTAATAGAAATAAGGCCATGCTCATAATAAATAAATATCATTCCTCCCTCGTCTTAAACAGCACTGATTGTCACACACACACACACACACACACACACACACACACACACACACACACACACACACACACACACACACACACACACACACACACACACACACACACACACACACACACACACACACACACACACACACACACATACTGTACACAAACACATTCAAGCTAGCACACACAATGCACATACTGATGTGTGACAAGCATCAAACACATTCTAAAATGTACCCACATATGTGAACACTTCCTGGGGAGTGTCGAGGCAACCACAATGTTCTCACAAAGCCGTTTTCTCCTGCTCAGTCTAATTCAGGGTCTTGTAGAACTGTCCCCCCAAAAATGCAGATTGTGTGTGATTCTTTTCTTTTTGTTATTTATTGGGTGGGCAATGAGTCGCTGCCTGCTTACTTGCACCAGATTGCTTCTCCAGATGTTTTTTAGGATAAGAAATCCCCACCCCCTCATCGGTAGCCCCTCTCCATCTTCCTTTGTCCAGATGCGGGTCATTTTTTACAAGGTATCATAATCCTTCTCATTCGAGGGCCAATTTTCCACCACATGGTGATCGGAAAAGTATCATACAAAGAGGAGTAAAGTTGGAAGTTGTGTCCTCAGTCTGTCAATGGGAAACTATCTCTTCCTGTTGTCGGTACTCGATGCCCCCGTCTTGTTGACATTTATGTTGACGGTGACATAGTGACCTGGGGTCTTCAATGTGAGAATGGTATTAGAATGTATCCTTAAGTTTTGAAGGACTGTAGCCCCACCTCTAACCCTAACCTCTAACTAAAACCACAATGAGGCCAAGGGGGAATGAGGGTTGGAGCATTTTAGCACATTTTGTTCGACATCAATGCACATTTTGTAATATTGTAACATACTGTATTTTGACATCATGAAAATATATTAATTTGCTGATCACGATAGAAACATTTGTGCCGGTGTGGTTTTTGAACTGATTTGAAGAGATTTGTGAAAACATCAGAAAAACAAAAGCTCCTGACCGAGTTACTGCCAACTGAACAAATGCTAACTTTGATATTACATTTGAGAAAAAAGCTTACATAAGAATCACTTGAAAGAGACTTTTATAACAATCACAAAGCTTTCATAACACAGCGCCAGGGAAAAATCTCCTCTGTCAAGTGGGATTTCCTCATGAGGCGAGAACTGATCTGAAAAGCAAAAAAAAAGTCTAATGAGTTTTGTTATGTTACTTCGTACACCTCCATTTACTGAGGGTGGGGGTGTGGGGAAAATGGCAGATTGATGAAAAGCCAAAAAGGTCCCACGATGACACAATCTCCACTCCACAATATTAAAAACTCCCACACGTTTTGAGGAAGCAAAATTGCCCTTGCTGGGATGTACTGTATGCTCGGTAATGAGACGCATTTGTTTCATCGTGATAGATGGGCCTCTCGACAGAAGTCATATCATCCCAGAACTGGAGATTGCACTCGTGCCTACGAGTCCCATTGATGGCTGGTGAAGGACATCTTGATGATTTGTGTGGGGAGGCCTTCAACTAAGAACTTCAAAGCGCATTGTGTTGCCTCCTAACAATCGTTGTTTTTTTAGTTCTGCGTGTGGGAAAAGAAAATCCCCAAATGCTGTTACAAGACCTTTTCTTACAACCTGTTACTTCTAACATCCCACACACACAGGCATGCCATCATATCCTCTTCCCATCACTTTGAAGCAGCTTTCCCACATTGTTAAACCCAACACTGTTCCCCTGGAAAGGCAGGTGTTTATGAATATTCAGCCAGAGAGATGCTCTTGGATGTCTGGTTTAATGCTATTCATCATTAGTATATTGGAACATTCTCATCTAGGATTGGTCAGTGAGACTCAAGTTACTTGTCTGTATGGTTTGGGTCTCAGTACAGGAACTATGCCTAGACAAGTAGTGTAATCCAAGCCAGTCTCTAGTCATAACAACATATAAAAAAAATATTTTCAAAAAGAAAGTATTATTGTACGTTACAGTTTGACAATGACGATCTGATTATAGTTTTGTGTTCACCGATTTAGTGTGACCAAAGCAATAAACATTTCGTAATGTCGTAAAAGGTGAGTAACCACACCGGAATAGACCCACACACCGAAACTCATCATCTAATACCATTTTACCCTATACCTTCTTCTTGTGTTCATATACATCCATGAGAATCCTCTCAGGGGTTGGCATGGTCTGCAATGATTATCAACGCTTCCCACGTTCACTGCATTCATCTAGAATCTATTCAACTAGAGCGGCCGAGCTGTATCAGGACTATTGGCGAGGTGGCAGAGGCGTTGGGGTTCAGACCCGCTCCCAGCAGCACAACGCTCCAAGGCCATATTGATGCCATATGTGGCAGAGCCGCTGGAAAAGCAAGGCGGCTTGTGTCATTTCCTACACTTAACTCAGGCTCTCCCACTCCAAGCTGGGAAAACAGTTTTCTCAGGGCACCGTTTTAAGACCCCCCTCCCACCGCCCCATCTGTAAACGTACATTCGACCGCAGCAGCACCCCTTCCCGAAGGTCTGGCGAGGCAACCGCAAACCCTCTCTTCTCAAACACAATTTATATAGCACACCCGTGTTGAAAGCATATTACCATATGCGGTTTACGGTGAGACTCTAAACGTGTTCTACTTTGCAGGGGGACGTGGGTAATTAGAACTGACTGGTTTACAGAGAAGGCGACAATGCATGGACTTGGAAACATCAATTTGAACATGTGGGAAGCATACGACTGATGCTTATTATAATGGGCAACCCACTTACTTGGAAGTCTCTGCAGACATCTTATTCTTGTGGAGACCCTTTTGTTTAAAACCTTAGAAACTAAAACACCCACACCTTTAATAAGTGGTAATGTTTTGATCCAAGGTAGATCTTTTTCAGGTCATGTACTTATATCCATACATGTAGTATAAATGTACGAGCAACACTTTTCAAGTAAAGTATTGAGAATTACGAAATGGCGATATGATGAATATGATATGATGAGAGCATGTTAATTAGTGATAATAACATGCTGATAAAACTGTATCTTAAAGACACACATCACAAGGAGTCGCCAAGATTGAGATTGTTAAAGAGGGTATGAGAATCTGGCATTAGGTCAGGGAGCAAGTCGTCGTCATGCCTTTCAGTCCTCATCTCCTTGTATGAAGGGCTGTAGCGGTCATGACATTTTGTCAGCCTGTGATTGTCGAGCAAATAATATCCGGCCTCACGGTAATTGACCATTAATTAACATAAACACATTTACTTCCGGCGCCGACAGAGATGGCCGCCTCGCTTCGCGTTCCTAGGAAACTATGCAGTTTTTAGTTTTCTTACGTGTTAGTTCTTACATTTGTACCCCAGGTCATCTTAGGTTTCATTACATACAATCGAGAAGAACTACTGAATATAAGATCAGCGTCAACTCACCATCAGTACGACCAAGAATATGATTTTCGCGACGCGGATCCTGTGTTCTGCCTTTCAACCAGGACAACGGAATGGATCCCATGCGGCGACCCAAATAAACGACTCCGTAAAAGAGGGAAACGAGGCGGTCTTCTGGTCAGACTCTGGAGACGGGCACATCGTGCACCACTCACCAGCATTCTTCTCGCCAATGTCCAGTCTCTTGACAACAAGGTTGATGAAATCCGAGCAAGGGTAATATTCCAGAGGGACATCAGAGACCGTAACGTTCTTTGCTTCACGGAAACATGGCTCACTGGAGAGACGCTATCGGAGGCGGTGCAGACAGCGGGTTTCTCCACGCATCGCGCCGACAGAAACAAACATCTTTCTGGTAAGAAGAGGGGCAGGGGCGTATGCCTTATGGCTAACGAGACATGGTGTGATCAAAGAAACATACAGGAACTCAAATCCTTCTGTTCACCTGATTTAGAATTCCTCACAATCAAATGTCGACCGCATTATCTACCAAGAGAATTCTCTTCGATTATAATCACAGCCGTATATATTCCCCCCCAAGCAGACACATCGATGGCTCTGAACGAACTTTGCAAACTGGAATCCAGTTATCCGGAGGCTGCATTCATTGTAGCTGGGGATTTTAACAAGGCTAATCTGAAAACAACCAGGGGTGTAAAAACCTTAGATCATTGTTACTTTAACTTCCTGCGATGCATATAAGGCCCTGCCCCGCCCTCCTTTCGGAAAAGCTGACCACGACTCCATTTTGTTGATCCCTGCCTACAGACAGAAACTAAAACAAGAAGCTCCCACGCTGAGGTCTGTCCAACGCTGGTCCGACCAAGCTGATTCCACACTCCAAGACTGCTTCCATCACGTGGACTGGGATATGTTTCGTATTGCGTCAGATAACAACATTGACGAATACGCTGATTCGGTGTGCGAGTTCATTAGAACGTGCGTTGAAGATGTCGTTCCCATAGCAACGATTAAAACATTCCCTAACCAGAAACCGTGGATTGATGGCAGCATTCGCGTGAAACTGAAAGCGCGAACCACTGCTTTTAATCAGGGCAAGGTGACTGGTAACATGACCGAATAGAAACAGTGCAGCTATTCCCTCCGCAAGGCTATCAAACAAGCTAAGCGTCAGTATAGAGACAAAGTAGAATCTCAATTCAACGGCTCAGACACAAGAGGTATGTGGCAGTGTCTACAGTCAGTCACGGACTACAAGAAGAAAACCAGCCCAGTCACGGGCCAGGATGTCTTGCTCCCAGGCAGACTAAATAACTTTTTTTGCCCGCTTTGAGGACAATACAGTGCCACTGACACAGCCTGCAACGAAAACATGCGGACACTCCTTCACTGCAGCCGAGGTGAGTAAGACATTTAAACGTGTTAACCCTCGCAAGGCTGCTGGCCCAGACGGCATCCCCAGCCGCGCCCTCAGAGCATGCGCAGACCAGCTGGCCGGTGTGTTTACGGACATATTCAATCAATCCCTATACCAGTCTGCATGCTTCAAGAGGGCCACCATTGTTCCTGTTCCCAAGAAAGCTAAGGTAACTGAGCTAAACGACTACCACCCCGTAGCACTCACTTCCGTCATCATGAAGTGCTTTGAGAGACTAGTCAAGGACCATATCACCTCCACCCTACCTGACACCCTAGACCCACTCCAATTTGCTTACCGCCCAAATAGGTCCACAGACGATGCAATCTCAACCACACTGCACACTGCACACTGCCCTAACCCATCTGGACAAGAGGAATACCTATGTGAGAATGCTGTTCATCGACTACAGCTCGGCATTCAACACCATAGTACCCTCCAAGCTCGTCATCAAGCTCGAGACCCTGGGTCTCGACCTCGCCCTGTGCAACTGGGTACTGGACTTCCTGACGGGCCGCCCCCAGGTGGTGAGGGTAGGCAACAACATCTCCACCCCGCTGATCCTCAACACTGGGGCCCCACAAGGGTGCGTTCTGAGCCCTCTCCTGTACTCCCTGTTCACCCACGACTGCGTGGCCACGCACGCCTCCAACTCAATCATCAAGTTTGCGGACGACACAACAGTGGTATGCTTGATTACCAACAACGACGAGACGGCCTACAGGGAGGAGGTGAGGGCCCTCGGAGTGTGGTGTCAGGAAAATAACCTCACACTCAACGTCAACAAAACTAAGGAGATGATTGTGGACTTCAGGAAACAGCAGAGGGAACACCCCCCTATCCACATCAATGGAACAGTAGTGGAGAGGGTAGTAAGTTTTAAGTTCCTTGGCATACACATCACAGACAAACTGAATTGGTCCACTCACACAGACAGCATTGTGAAGAAGGCGCAGCAGCGCCTCTTCAACCTCAGGAGGCTGAAGAAATTTGGCTTGTCACCAAAAGCACTCACAAACTTCTACAGATGCCCAATCGAGAGCATCCTGGCAGGCTGTATCACCGCCTGGTACGGCAACTGCTCCGCCCACAACCGTAAGGCTCTCCAGAGGGTAGTGAGGTCTGCACAATGCATCACTGGGGGCAAACTACCTGCCCTCCAGGACACCTACACCACCCGATGTTACAGGAAGGCCATAAAGATCATCAAGGACAACAACCACCCGAGCCACTGCCTGTTCACCCCGCTATCATCCAGAAGGCGAGGTCAGTACAGGTGCATCAAAGCTGGGACAGAGAGACTGAAAAACACCTTCTATCTCAAGGCCATCAAACTGTTAAACAGCCACCACTAACATTGAGTGGCTGCTGCCAACACACTGACACTGACTCAACTCTAGCCACTTTAATAATGGGAATTGATGGGAAATGATGTAAAATATATCACTAGCCACTTTAAACAATGCTACCTAATATAATGTTACATACCCTACATTATTAATCTCATATGCATACGTATATACTGTACTCTATATCATCGACTGCATCCTTATGTAATACATGTATCACTAGCCACTTTAACTATGCCACTTTGTTTACATACTCATCTCATATGTATATACTGTACTCGATACCATCTACTGTATCTTGCCTATGCTGCTCTGTACCATCACTCATTCATATATCTTTATGTACATATTCTTTATCCCCTTACACTTGTGTGTGTATAAGGTAGTAGTTGTGGAATTGTTAGGTTAGATTACTCGTTGGTTATTACTGCATTGTCGGAACTAAAAGCGCAAGCATTTCGCTACACTCGTATTAACATCTGCTAACCATGTGTATGTGACAAATAAAATTGGATTTGATTTGATTTGATTTAGCATGTGCTGGCTTCCGTGCATAACCTACAAACCACCGATGCAGACCTTTAAAACATCTACAGTGCATTCGGAAAGTATTCAGACCCCTTGACCTTTTCAGCATTTTGTTACGATACAGCCATACTCTAAAATGTATGATTCCCCCCCCCCTCATCAATCGACACAAAATACCCCATAATGACTAAGCAAAAAGTGTTTCTTAGAATTTTTTGCCAATGTATTACAAATTAAAAACTGAAATATCACATTTACATAAATATTCAGACCCTTCACTCTACTTGAGGCAGCGATTACAGCCTCAAGTCTTCTTGGGTATGACACCACAATTTTGGCACACCTGTATTTGGGGAGTTTCTTTCATTCTTTTCTGCAGATCCTCTCATGCTCTGTCATGTTGGATGGGTAGTGTCACTGCACAGCTATTTTCAGGTCTCTCCAGAGATGTTCGATCAGGTTCAAGTCCGGACTCTGGCTGGGCCAATCAAGGACATTTAGAGAGTTGTCCCGAAGCCACTCCTGTGTTGTCTTGGCTTTGTGCTTAGGGTCGTTGTCCTGTTGAAAGTTGAACCTTCGCCCCCAGTCTGAGGTCCTGAGCGCTCTGGACCAGGTTTTCATCAAGGATCTCTGTACTTTGCTGCGTTTATCTTTCCCTCGATCCTGACTAGTCTCCCAGTCCCTGCCTCTGAAAAACATCCCCACAGCATGATGCTGCCACCACCATGCTTCACCATAGGGATGGTGCCAGGTTTCCTCCAGATGTGACGCTTGCCATTCAGGCAAAAGAGCTTGGTTTCATCAGACCAGAGTATCTTGTTTCCCATGGCCTAAGAGTCCGTTAGGTGCCTCCAAGCGGGCTGTCGTGCCTTTTACTGAGGAGTGGCTTCCATCTGGCCCCTCTACCATAAAGGCCTGATTGGTGGAGTGCTGCAGAGATGGTTGTCCTTCAGGAAGGTTCTACCCTCTCCACAGAGGAACTCTGGAGCTCTGTTAAATTGACCATCGGGTTCTTGGTCTCCTCTCTGACCACGGCCCTTCTCCCACAATTGCTCAGTTTGGCAAAAGTTGCTCTAGGAACAGTCTTGGTGGTTCCACACTTCTTCCATTTAAGAATGATGGAGGCCACTGTGTTCTGGGGGACCTTCAATGCTGCAGAAAGTTTTTGGTACCCTTACCCAGATCTTTGCCTCGACACAATCCTGTCTTGGAGCACTACGGATAATTCCTTTGACCTCATGGCTTGGTTTTTGCTCTGACATGCACTGTCAATTGTGGGACTTTCGATGGACAGGTGTGTGCCTTTCCAAATCATGTTTTTACAAACATTTCCAAAAACCTGTTTTCGCTTTTGTTGTTATGGGGTATTATGTATAGATTGATGTGTAAATAAATGTAATACATTTTAGAATAAGGCTGTAAACGTAACAAAATGTGGAAAATGAAAGGGTCTGAATAATTTCCAATGCACTGTACATTTTAAAAAGTCTAATAAATCCATAAAATTTAGCCTACACAATAAATCCATTATTTATTTTAGACAGGTCTAAAGAAACATGTTATGAAGAAAATGCAGTCTATTTCAGAAGAACAGAATAGCATACTCTGAGTTGTCCTTAGGTTAAGCCCTGATGGGGCAGTAGTCTAAGTCATTGCATCTCAGTGCAAGAGGCATCACTGCAGTCCCTGGTTCGAATCCAGGCTGCATCACATCTTGCCATGATTGGGAGTCCCATAGTGCGGCGCACAATTGGCCGGGGTAGGCCGTCATTGTAAGTAATAATGTGTTCTTAACTGACTTGCCTAGTTAAATAAGAAGATTTGCTTAGATTTCCATGGCATTATTTTATAGTATGAAGAATACAATTGAACAAAATAGAAAGGCTGTTTTCTCCAAACGTTTTCTGAGGAAGTGCGCACATGCGGTTAACAAAGAAACAGGTCCTCCTATATGCTTAATTCATACAAATGTTGGGCTATATGTTTAGATTTTGTATACATTCTAAGGCTGCATGATGCGACTCTAATGATAATTTGAAAGAAATTACATGAAAGGCATGAGCTCTGCTTTGTTTCTTGCACAGGCTGCACACACTTCATCAGTCTCTCATTCACAAATTTGACAAGCGCTTGATAATGTCTTGAACGTCCCTGTGGCATCCCCCTACTGTGTGTCCATATTGCCCCCTAAAAAAATCCAAGCCTTTTGCGGCAAGTGGCCGTTGTGCCCTTGGACTGAATATAATAATTAGAATTCCCTTCTCCTGGCTGCGTGTTCCGAAGCAACTCTCACTCACATGGCTCTCTCAGATATTTATATTCTTGTTAGCCAATGCTCGTCACATGATCGGGTTCTTCTCACAGGCATCTATGTCAACTCCGAAGTAGGTTACAAGTGAAGACAGACACATCAGGGACGTAACTGCGCTCATCCTTCTTATCAAATTTGAAGGTGCCAACTTTTCATCAGCCAACAAGATGAGTAGGCCTAACAAACAGAAAAAGCACTAGCCTATGTCAATCTACTGTCCCCAAAAGTTCAATAGCTGACCTATTCTATTGGTCAACTTGTCCTTCTTTGCGATAGGATGTGATAGATCCCAAATTACATTTTAAAAGCAGTGAGGCTGATACAACGATCAGAACATTTAGCTTAAAATGTTGAGATACTATTAGGTTATTTCTTCCCGTTATAAGCTCAACAATGCCACACGGCATTAGGCTATAAGTGCAGTCAATCCAAAATGCAGTCAATTATTGGGAAAACACCATTCTCAAAAGTGAACACAAATGCAATTATGCATGTATTGCCTTATTGTTAAGGTGCATTTTTATGGTGAAAATGATCTTCCCCAATTTTGAAACTCATGCGCTGCCTATGTATACCAGTCACAGTAGGCTCTACACCGGTTGTAAAGTGGATTCATGTGCTTAATTTTAAGGAGTTATTTGGCAGCTTTAGTTGTGATATAAACCTTATCAAAACATATAGGCCTTTGGGCTAGGCTACATGAGGTGTGGAACTATGATTTGAAAAAGTCAATAACACAAAAAAGTATTGATGTCAGAAGGATTAGAGGGACAATAGAGTGCTGAGTACCAGGCAGCTAGCAAGATTGGTAGGCTACTGGTGACCATCAGCAGCATCAGAGCTTGGAGAAGCCTAATTACGGTGACTAAACGGTCACATGGGATTTGACTGTGGTCATGACTCGTGACTGCCGGTGTGGTGGTAATACGGTCACCGTAACAGCCCTAATTGTAGGTGCCAATTAGAAACTGAAATTTTAATAGAAATGGCTAATAATAGATTATTGTATTGCCTTTCAAGTGTGAAGAGACTATACGACCACAAGTAGGAAAATGTCACAGTTTCCTAGATCTTTCAGATAAGACTGGTGGTTTTTCAGAACCTTGGAGAGCGCTGAAAATAGCCGAAAAGATGTTGGCAAAGATTGGATTTGATATACAATATTATCTTTGGTAATCTCGTTAAATAAGCAGGACTGCTTGGATATTAAATGTGGTGATTGTGAAGCCTCTAAAAATAAAGAAAATTCCTAGTTTACATTCATATGATAATATGAACTATATTTGAACATACTATACCTGTCATGTATAATACTATACATCCCCATACTATATATGAATATATTCCAGATGTTCAATAGAATACTAAATAAGCCTATGGAATTCTCATAGAGGTGGCATACCAGGAAATCTGTCATCGGTCCTTGTAGATCATTATGGATTAAATTACTTTAAAATCATATCTGATGCTGACCTCCACTCGAACTGTTTTCCACATTATCCCACTGCTGAGAGTACATGGTTATTGATATATGAAATCTCTGTTGTCGGTAACTGAAACCTTCCTCCAGCTGCAGCCACTTATGATGTAATTTACTCAGTTCTCTATCTCGTTCCTGATCACAGATCAGATTGACACGGTTTTCTGCTTACCTCAACTGAAATATGCTTCATTCCACAGCTGAAGTGCTCCCATCTGCATACCAAGGCTGGATGCTGTGAGAGGTCCGTTGGTGGACAAAGGGCAGCATACTTCTATGAGGACCTAAAGGGTTGCAAAAGTTGTGTGGTAAGTTTTGAGCCATGGCTACCAAATGTGAGCGCTATTCACGTTAATGTCAAGTACAATACGCATGTTAATTTAACCACGGAGAATGTATTGATGTATAGTGGTATTAATCCAACTAATGCTACAGTTCAACTACTATTACTACAACAGAAATAATACTGACACTGATGCCAATAGTACTGTAGTCTAATTGTAATAGGTCTCTTACAACATGCACAAATTCTAATATTGTCAGATAGTAATAGAACAAGCAACAATTCCACCCATGATAAGCATGCCACAGTGCATGCAAGGAGGGCCCACAGGCCCTATAAACAATATTCCTGAGTAGAAATATTCATTTGGTCGGAATCATAAATAACTCCAAACTGCGGGAAAGCTTTGTGAATTTGCTAGAGTGCAGGTCTGACATCATCATTTGGAAGGAGTTCAACAAACCTGTCCTGTTTCACTGCCTTTGTCTAATTCCTTCTGGATCACAATGTTAGTTGGGACTTGGCACACATTGTCTATCAATGCTTTGGCTTCCCTGTTAACGCCAGTGGAGGGTTGTGCACTTTCTCTCTCTTACGATACAGGTTGAATGTAACTTGGCTTTTACCTGTCAGATGTCATTAGCAGACACAGCTAGCATCATATTACATCAATGGATTGAATTCGGACCCAGTTTGAGGTGTAAACTTCAAATTATGTGCCTTGCCAATCCCAAAGATAGTACGTTGATGAGCACTGTATAGCAGATTGATAAGACTGCAGACATTCATGAATAATTGCGTATGCTTATGTCTAAAAGTGCAAGTTATCATAGACTGTAATGTGACATACCAACCCAAGCGTTTATGAATGTTTATGGGGTCCATAAAGTGTCATGCATTCCTCGTTGTTCCTTTGTCAGGAACTCTTCGTGGACTTCCTGTGGAGAAAACAACAACAAGAGGAGAGAGGAGAGAGGAGATTCTTCCGCCCACCTTAACAGGGAACAAGGCTTCGCCATGATCCCAATGTGCACCCTTGCTGCATCCTGGAGGAAAGGAGTGGGGGGAGAGGGCGTCCTGTTTCCTGTGGCCAGTTGTGTTCGCCCCGTTCCCCTCCAGTGGAAATTGGATGTAACTAAACCAGAGGACAAAATAAGTCCATTACTTTTTAAAAGCGTGTCTTAAGTGAGACAGTGATGCGCACTGACAAGGCCTGCTAATTGGAGTAAATTAATTTACCTCAGGCGCCGTGTTCGCACAAAGTGCCGCGCTACACGTGAATAAGTGATGATAGGCAGGCCCGTATAAGCCCCGACTTTTTAAATCATTTAACAGCGCGATCTGCTAATTAGCAGAGAGAAAGCCGGCTTTCAGCTACAATTAAGACAGGCCTCTGTCAGTCAGGGGAAGGGAGCCGGAGAGGCTCTCATTTATTCATTCTCCAAGCAGATGCTGAGTGCAATGGGGGTTTGGATGGAAGGATCGAGGGAGAGAGAAAGCAGAGGGATCTGACTGAGGGATGGAAGGGAGAGGGGGAAGAGAGGGATCTTGTGGTTGGTAGGTGGTGGGTGGTTGAAGAAGTACCCCTCTTTCCTCTTTTTTGGTGGGGGCCCCTGAGGGGGGCCAGCCAGGGGCCCAACAAAAGAGAATCAAAACAAAGGCTTGTAATAATGGGATGAGGAGAAGGATTCCATGTAACACACCTAGTTAGTTCTAACCACTTGTATGGCCCCAGGACAACACTCCCCTCAGCTGGTCTTAACATGGCTCCCACATGAGCCTCCTCCAACGTTTCACCAGCTGACTGTGAGAAGTGGATCCCCCTTTAAACTTGATATTGTATGACCACTCAACTGACTGATGTAAATAAGCTCTTTCTTGCACATGTGGGGAATGACTATAAACCTTACTACCAATATACTAAACATTCCCTTCTCTATGGTATTTGCTCTCAGCCTAAATGGACTTGAACTTGGACAACACTCAGATGTTTGGATTGGATCTGGGTGCAGGCCTTTGGCTTTCAGTTTCTCCCGTGGACAAATAAAAACCCCATCTGTTACAGTCTGCTGATATCATTAATTACGTATAATTATGTGAATTGCACTGCTGTCTGTTATGGAGGGGATTACCGTTCGTGTCGTCCCTGTGAATGGACCATGGTTTCCAGCTATAGGAATGAAGAACTAGGTTTGGCTAATTCAGTCGTGTCCCGTTTCATAGATTTTTAGTGTCCCAGGTTTGAAATGAGAAGACAGAGAGATGATTCTCCCAATTTGATGACAAATTGCTGTCTACCAGACTCCTAAAAGACAGTTAAAAACACCAAAGTTAAACTATTACTCTCAGGTGAAAAATTCTCGCAAATTATCTGGAATAATAGTTAACTTTTGACATTCACATAGCCTTTCTGGCAAGGCTCACTTTGATACACTTACAGCGTGTCTGGCACTAAGTTCCTAACACTTAATCAGAAAGTGCTTTGCATAGCTTTTATGACATCGACAGATTTCTTTAACTCTGAAAGAATTTACAAGGAGGTATAATGAGATCAAACCATCTAGGCTAAGAAAAAGTGTTTCCAAGGTGTTTTGGGGACAGCTCCTTATGAACGAATGACAGGAAGCTGTGGCTGTGTAGTTAGAATTGGAAAAAAGTTCCAAACCAGATCAAATTCATTATTTACTAATAATCCTACTTAGGAAGTGCACATTGTTGCTCTGAGCCCCAACTCATTCCATAATCAGTGAGAGGCCGAAAGGCTCCTGCTCAGCACTTCTCTGTGACAGATACAGTGTACAGTTGTGTCGAGCATAATGCCACACTCACTGCCTGATCGATCACTGAGAGTTCATCAGTTCTCCACTGAACTAGCCCACCAACAACCATTCATTTTCATTAGGACACACAGATCTGTCACATTGACGCTAGCAAGCCTTTTACTCCCCCTGGCCAATTTATTCAAGGTCAGGCCAATGAGTCCCGTTCCATACATTCAGCTCCTCACATTCTGGACTGTAAGCTCCTCAGACTTGGAAATCAGTATCTACCGTCAGATTATGAATATGTTAAAACTAGGGCCCATTGGATTTATGATGAACACAATGCTTTGAATGTATACATGCGAGTTTGTTGATGCAAACTTTGTTGACCGCTGTTTATTTATCGCCTATTCCCAACTTGTGTTTCCTGGATGGTTCCCACTTGCTGTTGGCTCGCTGTGGCTGTTTTTTTTGTGCCCCCTTTGCTTCCTGCAGAGCTAAAGTCTTTCACTTTGATCTGAAAGTCTTTGCAGCATCATTGACTGTAATGAGATCTGGAGAATCCATAAAGACTGCAGGGATTTGACGGGGAGACTAAAAACTCCAGGCTAGGAACCGGCAGCATTTCACGGGTGCAAACAAAATAGAAAAAAAGAGAGACGATCTCAGATGGCTTGGCAAGCGCTTTGCCTTACCCTCCTCGATCCAAACATTAATTTCCCCAACGTCTGGAATTCCAGGGTAGAGAGGAGAATCGCGGGAGAGGGGGATTGGCACAGAAGCTTCTGGAGGTTTCTGTTCGCGGCGTGGCAGCACAGAAGGAGGCGGCGTCCCCAGATGAGAGACAGTATTTCTGTAATCTGGCCCCCTGACTGCCGCTCTGCCGTCCAGTCCATTAATCAGTCACTCAAGGTCTCTGTTCCACCAAGGCCTCCTATCAAACCGAAGAGCTGAGAGTGTCTGATATGTCCAAGTACTCTCTAGGTCAAGGAGATAACCACAAGGTCACCACACTGTTTCCTCTGCTGAAACCCAGATGTATGTACATTTGGTCTGTGATTATTAAACAGACTGGAGCATGGTACTGATTGAATATGTGTTTATGTATTGAACCTAGGTCATTGCCAAGGTGTGTTTGTGAGGGTTTCAAGCAGCAACCCATACTGTAAGTAGTTCTCTGCTTGAGTTCCTGTGAAGATTTTGAGTTGCATTATGGGTATGTCAAACTGTATTAGAACGAAGGCTATGAACAGCAAATAAAGCAATTTGTAACTCTCACCTTCATTTAATGTAAGCAATTTTATAATATCAAATTGGTATAATCATTTTAGAAATTACAGTGAATATTCTTGACAACGGCAGTTTGTTGACTGAATATTTTGTTGGCTTAAAACCCCGTTTCAACAAAACCCAGTGGCCAATACTTGTTAATCAATGATGTCATTAGAACCAGATTTCCACTAGTTCTGCCTGTTTTGCCCACTGGGAAGCATACAAAACAAAAACAAATGAAATGTATTTTATATGACACATCAGAAATATATATATATTTTTTAAATGTATAATGACTAATGGGAGGTTGTATATTCATAGAAATAAAAATTGGCGTGCTCAGCTCAAATGTTTGTAGTAACAAAACGTCTTTGGGTGCTGTGTTCAAAATGTAAATATACAGTGCCTTGAGAAAGTTTTCACACCCCTTGAATGTTTCCACATTTCGTTGTGTTACAGCCTGAATTTAAAATGGATTAAGTTTATATTGTTGGTCACTGGCCTACAAACATAATGTCAAAGTGAAATTCAGTTTTTCGAAATTTTTACAGATGAATAAAAAATTTGAAGATGAGATGTTTTGAGTAAAATAAGTATTTAACCCCTTTGTTGTGGCAAGCCTAGATAAGTTAAGGAATACACATTTGCTTAACAAGTTGCTTGGACTCACTCTGTGTGCAATAATAGTGTTTTTAAATGATTACCTCATCTCTGCACCCCACACATGCAATTATCTATAAGGTGTTTTTTTTACCCCCTTTTTCTTCCCAATTTCATGATATCCAATTGTGATCCAGTCTCATCGCTGCAACTCCCCAATGACCCGCCAAGCCGCACTTCTTAAGATCCATTCGCTTAACCCAGAAGCCAGCTGCACCAATGTGTCGGAGGACACACTGAAGTCAGCCTCCAGGTGCCTGGCCTGCCACAAGGAGTCGCTAGAGTGAGATGAGTCAAATAAAACCCCACGACACTGCGATGTAGTGCTTTAGACCGCTGCACCACTTGGGAGCAGGGAATTTCAAACACACATTCAACCACAAAGACCAGGGAGGTTTTCTAATGCCTCACAAAGAAGGGCACCTACTGGTAGATATGTAAGAAAAGCAGGGTAAAGTTATTCATTACACTTTGGATGGTATATCAATACACCCAGTCACTACAAAGATACAGGCATTCTTCCTAACTGCTCAGGGATTTCACCATGAGTTCAATGGTGACTGCAAAACAGTTACAGAGTTTAATGACTGTGATAGGAGAAAACTGAGGATGGATCAACAACATTGTAGTAAGTCCACAATATTAACCTAATTGATTTGATTTATTAGGATCCCCATTAGCCGACGCTAATGGTGACAGCTCGTCTTGCTGGGGTCCGACATAGAACGAAAAAGACATTACAGACAAAATACTTTACAATTTACATACGTTTATGTAAATTGTAAAGAGTGGAACATCTCAATAAAAATATTCCATTACATTCATCCTGTTTGCAACAACAAACTAAAGAAACATTTGTTGCAAAGCAATACACTTTTTGTCCTGAATACAAAGTGTTATGTTTGGAGAGTACCACTCTCCATATTTTCAAGCATAGTTGTGGCAGCATCATGTTATGGGTATGCTTGTAATTGCTAAGGACTGGAGAGTTTTTCAGGATAAAAAAAGGGAATGGAGCTAATCATAGGCAAAATCCTAGAGGAAAACCTGGTTCAGTCTGCTTTCCACCAGATGCTGGGAGATGAATTCACCTTTCAGCAGGACAATAACCTAAAATTGATGGCCAAATCTAAACTGGACTTGCTTACCAAGAGGACAGTGGATATGTGGCCAAGTTATAGTTTTGACTTAAATCTGCTTGAAATCTATGGCAAGACTGGAAAATGGTTGTCTAGCAATGATCAACAACCAATTTGACAGAGCTTGAGGAATTTAAAAAAGAATATTGGGCAAATGTTGCACAATCCAGGTGTGGAAAGCTCTTAGAGACTTACCCAGAAAGACTCACAGCTGTATTCGCTGCCAAAGGAAATTCTAACATGTATTGACCTAGGGGGCGAATACATTACTTATCCTATGAAGATGTATTAGTGTTCATTTTTCACAATTCTTTACAAATGTTAGAATTTTTCTTCAACTTTGACATTACAGAGTGTGTTGTGTATATCGTTGACATTTAAAAAGAAATGAAATCCGTTTTAATCCCATTCTGTAACACAACTAAACGTGGGAAAAGTCAAGCGGAGTGAATACTTTCTGAAGGCACTGTACTTGAAGAAAGGAAAAACCCGCACTCACTGAAATATTCCTGAAGTTTTAATGTATATACAGTAGTATGTTTTTTTTGTAGTACTGCAATGTGATGTCATCCATAAATATGGTTGATGTCTATTGTTCTCCAAAATCTGACAAAGGCTTCCGCCGAAACGCATCCATTTGTTCTAGTGATTGTATATTCAATCACCAGTGCAGAGCTTGGAAAGCATTTCCATTGTGATCACACCAGGTTGCTTAGTGCAGACTTCACTCCCTGAGTGTTTTTTAACAACACGGAATAAACTCCTCAAGTGTCAGAGTGCTCTCAATAAAGCCTTTTGAATTTCATGCCAATATATCCCATTTATTATTAATGAGCATGTAAATAATCTGGGAGGCGCATTCCATAGCTAATGCCGACCGTTGGTTTCAGGCTCAATTATTTTGATTGTATTTGCTCTTCAGGGTCCCTGTTGAGGCACATGACCAGCCTTGAGAGACAACCGGAATCCGATCAGCATAAGTTAAGACTTCACGCCTCTTCTCTCAACCTGTGAAAGACCCTGTGACCTTGACGTTTGGTTCTCTCTTTCTTTTTCTCTCTTTATTTTCCCTTCCTTTGTTTCCCCCCACGTAAATATGCTGGCTGGACTGACCACCTAGATTTCTACCTGGTTGTGTTATTTCTTCAGCGCATGATGTGAACACGGTGACATCACTAGGCATCTGCGAGTGACACCTTTCATCTGTGTATATGACAATTAAAGGGGCCCCTTAATTAAAGTATGGGAAGAGAGGTCATTACAGTGGAACAGATGGAGTGTTAGCATGCATTGAAAACCCAAATAATTGTTCCCAGCCCCTTTCTTTGTTCGCGGTTTTCCAAACGAGCTTTTAGCAATTTCCCTTACAGGCATTGTGTATATTATGTTCAATATTCCACAGCTGTAAGCTAACGTTAAACTCACTTTGTTATCCCAACGTAAATGTCGTTTAGCATCTGCAAACATTATCGTTTTTTACCTTTTAAGCTTTTGGCGTCAATCGCGGGGTAAGTGATACGCATACAGTAATGTGATATTATGATTAAGGAAATGGACGGGTGGTGAACGAGTTCACAAGTCTATTTCCCTGGTGGCTCTCACTGTTGTTGTGCCCTGGAGCTAGACACTTGTCCTGAATGGCCTCGCTGAAACCCAACGCTCTCGTAAAGGATGCTGCAGTGCTTATCCTTGATGCCCTAGGATAATACTAATGTATGCGGTGAATACTCAAGGCAAGATGCGAGACAAGGACTCCAGGTCTATATGTGAGAGTGCCCCTGTCTGTCTTTCAACATCGTGCTCCCTCCTCTCCTCCTACACTCTGCCTTCAACATCCATCTTTAATGTGAAAACCACAGAAAGAACAATGGCTTGTCCCCCGGCGAGGGGCCTGCTCGCTAATAATTAGCCGGGGGTCATCATTTTTTGATAAAGCTGAGAGAGAAAAAGAGAGAGGGTGGAAAAGAGAGAGAAGGCTCTCATTTGCATAGCGGCGCTACATGGAAATGTACCCTTTCTACAAGCGCAGGTCAGGCCGTCGCAGGGATTGTTGGGCGGTAATTAGCCCGATTCCCCGTCGCATCATCTGAAATATTGAACATTGCAGGGGCCAAGGATGAGGAGAGGAGAGAGCCTGTATGTAAATGGGAGGCTCGCGTCGGAGCCCAGGCTGGAGCTGGCGGTAAATCCCTGCCCAGCACTACAAAGCGCTTTATGGTGCTCACGGAGTGCCGGGGAGGCTTTTGTTTGTTTGCAGAGAGGTGAGCCTCTGTAGGCCAAACTTCATGCTGTAGAGTTTGTAGGCAGGGCCCCTGGGCAGACACATCCCCCCCTGTTTGGTACAATGCGAACAGAATGTGAATGAGGTCGAGTTGCCAAAAAGCTACAAGCCCCGCTTGCGTACAACTTATTTCAGTCTGAGCTGAATGCCTGAATGCACAGGATAACTAAAGAATACAAAGACTAAATTAATTTGTGTTTAGCTACTAATGATCTAATCAAGTCATATGTACCTTGGGTTCTTGTGGTTGGTGGTTTGTTTAGGTTAAGTTGGGGGTAGTAAACATCAAGAGGGCTCCATTAGCAGGGAGGCAGGAATTCTTCTATAAGGTCCCAATGGATCAACGCACATCTAAAATACGTAATCCTCCCAACTTTGACTCATGACTCATTTCCCCTGGCAGTGGCTTGATGTAAAAAAAATATAAAAAAAATAAAAAAAACATTGAATAAGATTAAAAAATATGAAATCAAATACAATATCAGTATGTACTGGGATGAAACTTAAACAGTCTGCTCCCTTTCAAAACAAGTCAAAACTAAGCACGCGGTCATCTATGAAGAGTTCTCTGTCTGACAGTTTAAGTTGTTTCATTGTAAATGACTTATTTCCACATTTTTAAAAAGCACTTTATACATTATACTGTAAGTACCACCAATACTGATCAAATAAAATATGGTTGTAATGTATGCCTACTACAATTTTCCGCCATTCCAGCCTCAATATTGCAAATATTAATTTATGGATGGATGTGAAATATGAACAATGCATCAGTGTGGCAAAACAAATGATTGGGAGGCAGCGATTACCCCATGGAAATCCCAGGAGATATATTCAATATGAAAGTAATCTGCCTGCTTAAACTGAACATGCTCCCCATTGAGGATGATAAACATCTAAATTAGTGCAACAACGTGTGCAAAGTTTTGTCTATAAGAGTGGCCTGCTTACATGTACCTCTCAAATGGTGAGCCATCACAGACATGGCATCCAGCCTGCAGCCTGCTGCTGCCTTTCCATATGTGATACATGAGACACATTCATAATGGAATCGTTTGCTGATTACCATGTCACAATCTATCAGCGTGTTCAAGCATTTTCTCTTGGAAGAGTGGAGCAGAACATTGAGGTTCTGCTAAAGAGCTTTATTACTGGGAAGTTGGGAAGTTCTCCAAAAAAAGGAGGGAGAGTATAAGGTTCATATGCCAACTCTGCTTACTTTTTGCACAGTTGTAAATGTACTTTGACACACATATTGTACTCACGCACATGCGCGCGTGCACACACACAAATGCACGCACACACACACATGCAGACACACACACGCACAGACACATGCAGACACACACACACACACACACAGCACTCCCTAATGTAAAGATTTGTAATGGCGTTTCCCATGTGGGCCTATCCCTTCTGTTTCTCTAGTGTGGGAGTGGGACAGAACTCCTGGGAGAGTGAGAGGAAGTGGAGGAAGTATTTCAGCCCTCCATCTGGGCCGACACAAACCTGACATGTGTTTCAACCCCTGACCCCCCCTGGAGAGAGCGCCGCCATGGCAACCACTAAGTCATTTTGTAGGTTTTCAAATTCAAACCATATGAAAAACGATTAATACAGCCATTTAAAGAGAAGGCGGTATGAGAGAAATGAATAGGAAACAGATGGTTGAAGAACCACAGAAGATGTGAACCATCTTTCCCAACGCAGGTCAGTTCATCTCCATTTCTCGTCATTGTATTGTTTGAAAAGTGTTGCCGAGTTCTGCATCAAACTTTGTGACCCAGCAGAAACCGTTCCACCATTGTTGCATTGACCTCTGAGTCTGTTCTAGGCAAGTTTCCTCACACCTCTCTCCCGTGTGAGCGCAGACTACCTGAGGCAAATGGAGTGTTTTTCAATTGGAGGACGTCCGGTGAACACGATGATGTATTCCTTGAATAATTTGCCTACAGCTGTGAGCGGTATGGATTAGTATGGAGCATTCCTTGTGATTTACATGGGCAGCATGAATATATGATGGTTTTAACTAAAAACCCACCGTTTGAGTTAAACTTGGCACTTACCCAACACCATTCCAAATCAAAATATGAGATTGCACAATCAACCTCAACCAAATGGGTTCTCATGCCTGGAGCCATAGATCTCCCAGTACAATAGGAGGCTGTCTTGCTTGTAAAGGCCCTTGTCCAAAAATATGTGAGAATGGTTTACAACAGAGCACAGCCTTCTTCCAAATAACAGTAATCCATTATGAAGAAACATCAATTACTTTGGCTCAGATTTTTGGCAGATTATGGAAATATTCACTTCTCAAAATAGTCTGTGTAATATGGATCATTTGACTTTCCTTCCAGAACCCAGCATTGTGATGTTCAGTAATGACCCTTTCATGTATGTTTTTAACAAAGACTTCACTGTGTTCCATTGTATAGCACATGCAAGAACCCGAATTCTACTGTTTATCTATTGGAACAGGTCAGAATATAATATCAGACCACTAAGCTTCGGATAAATACAGAAATATAATGTCCACTGCAGACCATTTGTCAGATGAATGTATGTCTTCTGAAAACAAGCCTGTGTATTCAACTTCTTCCAATAATAAATAACTTTCCCTTCTTTTTTTGCTGTAGGCCTGTTGTCTTTAACCGTGGAATACTCTGAGGAGTCTGAGCAGAGGAGAAGTTGAGAGAGAAGAGGCTGTTGTTCTGTGCACCTCGCCGTCCCCAGTGTCCCGGGGTGCGAAGACATCAGTGGCCATACAGATGGGACTTTAATTAACACATGGGCCCTCTTGTCAGTACAGTGTGTCCAGGTGTCACGGGGAGAGTAGGAGACACAAACACCATGTTCCTAAGATTATTATGTATAATAACAATTATTATTATTATTGTTATTCTTATAGTAGTAGTAGTAGTGTAGGTTATATGTTGTTGTAGTAGTTCATGGTAGTAAAATTACATGGCGATATTGCTGTAGAATTTCATTACAATAGCCATATTTCTTACCCAGAAAAACGTAATAGAGACTGATATAGTACAAAGTCATGGTTTTAAAAAACATTACAACAGACAGTATGAAGCCTTCTTCGCTGCAGTACTCCTTTGGTGCAGTACTCATTTAGGTGCAGCACTCCTCCGGTGAAGTATTCCTTCGGTGCAGATCACTGCAGGGGTCAGCATCCCTAATGTATTAGTGCTCGCCAACTTTGCTTTGTTTGTCAGTCACCATATCCTATGGTGACCTGCCATAGAGCCCCTGCTGGAACTACACTCTTAGAAAAAGGATTCCAAAAGGGTTCTTCGGCTGTCCCCATAGGAGAACCCTTTTTGTTTCCAGGTAGAACCCTTTTTGGTTACAGGTAGAACCTTTTTGGATTCCATGTAGAGCCATCTATGGAAAGGGTTCTACATGGAACCCAAAACGGTGTTTACCTCAAACCAAAAGGGTTCTACCTGAAACCAATAAGGGTCTTTCAAAGGGTTATCCTATAAGGACAGCAGAAGAACCCTTTCAGGTTCTAGATAGCACTTTTCTTTCTAAGAGTGTACAGTACTTGCTTCTCTGATGTGAGGTGAAGTGATGATATATTGATACATCTAAATGTAGTGACATACAGTACCAGTCCAAAGTTTGGACACACCTACTCATTCCAGTTTTTTCATTCCAGGGTCTTTTACTAAATAAGGTTATCTTCTCTATACCAGCCCTACCTTGTCACAACACAACTCAAACGCAATAAGAAGTTAAGAAATTCCACAAATTAACTTTTAACAAGGCACACCTGTTCCAGGTGACTACCTCATGAAGCTGGTTGAGAGAATGCCAAGTGTGTGCAAAGCTGTCATAAAGGCCATATATATATATTTTTTAATTTGTTTGACACTTTTTTTGGTTACTACATGATTCCATATGTGTTATTTCATAGTTTTGATGTCTTCACTATTATTCTACAATGTAGAATATAGTAAAAAATAAAGAAAATCCCTTGAATGAGTAGGTGTGCCCAAACTTTTGACTGGTACTGTGTAAGTAAGGTCTTTCCTTTGAGCACCCAATCTGTGGTTTTATGTCCTGTGAATCACATCTGTAGTCACTGTGCTGTAAATGGATAGACTGTGACAAGCAGTTTTCTCAAGGCTCTAAATGGCAAAACCAAGCATGTAATTCAGCCCTTTCTGTCATCTGCACATTCTAAATAATACACACAAACAGGCTGTTGCTGTGATTTTGCACTTCCACAGCCATTCCAATCATCTTTTGTGTTAACTCCTTTGCTGTGTCGCAGCCTGTTTGGAGGATCTCGCCAATAAACCAAAACGGCTGACAGTTTCTCAGTGTCTCAACGCTACCCAGCTACGAGCATCTGGACACAAACAAGTGCATTGAAATCCCACACAACAACTCGTAAAATGGGGTGCCAGCTGCCAGTGTAAATAACCTATACCACCGGAGAGATGCCCAAGTAAGCAGGGTGACATGCTAGTAGATGCCCATAGACTTCCGTAGACAGTCATTGCGCTAACACTAGTTAGCATTAGCTCGCAAAACTACCTCTGACTTCCTTCCTACACAGAAACAAAAATAAAAATGGTATCTACGATTTCATCTGACTCTGGGGAAGTAGATAAAGGGCCTCATTGCGAAACTCCCGAAGTATCCCTTTAAGACCCTAAAGAGGGGGACATCAAACCAGGGCTGGAGAAGAAACCTCCGCGGGACCAGAGATCAAATTTTAATTAGAAGATGTAGCATCTTCCCCCTTTCGACTCGTGTCCAAATTGTACCAGTGAATTCTGTCCAGCTGTCGATCTACAAATGTAGCAACAACAACCATCTCGCCCCCTCGCCATGTCCTGCCAAGCCAGGACGTTAATTGTGAAACAAAGTGAAGTTGAGTGTGCCGCATCGCCCCTGGTCAAGCTTCCATGGACATGACAGCTGACATCATTGGGAATGACTTTACCCACGTGCCCCTGTCTGCATGTACACCCCTTTGTTATTACTATTGTAAACACTGAGAGATCAGGAGGGAAGGAGAGAGAGAATGAGGGGGTTGGGATGGGGAGGCCCAATGGGAGGCCTTGGCTTTGCCTCTGTGATAATGGACCTGTTGGCATGTCACACTAGCAGTGCATCACTGGTGGAGGATTTGGCTTGTTCTGTTCATGACAGTCTTTCAGGCTGATCTTTCCTTGTTTTCAAATGGCATCTTTGAAGGGTGCTTTCAAAGGGTATCTGGATTCAATGGTGAGGGGAACAAATATTTGTTTTCAACGGCCGATATGAAAGTTGTGCACCAAGAGACCAGATAATATTTCTGGAATGGCGGGGCCTGGGGGCTGATACTTCTACTGTCCAGTCCACTGCTGCCTCTAACATCTCTGTCATTCCTCATATTCCTCTCCAACAGTCAATCAAGATTCATTGTCCGATACTTTAGACGACAGCCTTGATGTTTGATGCATTTTTTACTTCTGAAAAATGACTAATGTAACACATCTAAGGACAGCAAACGTGCTGCTCTGTGGACAGACAGGCTTTTAAATATATGGTGTGGTTGTGGTGAGCGACTCATTCCTTATGTGGCTGTTGAAAGATAGGCTGCTGGTCTATTTCATGCAGTCACATTCTATCTCATTTGTGAGGGTTAAGTAATGTACTGTATGAAGCTGTACTGATTGGGCTGAACTATGAATACCATGTCCCCAAATCATAACATTAATGTACATTGCTGTAGGCTTTTAAGTAGTTTCGATAGCATATAACATGATGTTGCACATTGGAGGAATTATTCTACAGTACAAACTTGCTAACATTACTGTTATCATGCATACATTGTTAGGAGCTTTGCCAATTAACTTTATTAAACTTGCAGCTCAACCATTTCAATTACTACATTATTACTGTAAACAATCAATAAAAGGCTACATTATGTATGGTTATTTTAACTGGCGCTCCTGATTACAACCTCTAGGGCCCTGTTCATTTCACTCCAAGACTTAAAACTATTAGTATTGCCTGTGCCATGGGTGTATTGGCCCAAATAACATTACTTCAACTCCCAACATAAGTTACCACAGTAGCCAAGAGTCCCTGAAGACCACATATTATCCAAGCAATGAGGCAGGGGCCAAAGCAGCGGTCCTAGGGAGAGAACAAAAGCGTGTTCGCTACAGCAGAAAAGCCTTTGCCGCTTCACTTAGCTCAGGTAAACAACTGTGCTCTATGGCATCCTAAATACCTTCGGGCCCAGTGCTAGCCCTGTAGCGCAGCCCCATAATAATCTTCATCATCACTGCCATACATTAAAACCGCTGATGCTAACGGTAATACCTCGGGGGCGACGTGCCCTCTCCCTCTCCCTCCCTCCCTCCCTCCCCACCAATCCTAAAACCCCGCTCTGCATTTTCATTTCGTCAGATTTTTTTTTTTTGCTTTCCTCTTTTTATTATTTCCCTTTGGCTGCGGCTGCTCCCTTTACAAAGCCCAGGAGCATTAACAGAACATTGCGGTGCGCAGCATGTGTTTGATTAAAAAAGTGTAAAGTTACAAATTAGTTAATAAAATCATTTAGGCCGATCGCTGCAAATGGTGATAAATGTGTTCCATATGTTCCCAATAAAAAAAACAAGTGCCATGTGCCCGTCCCCTCTGTCTTCGCCATAAACAAATAAATTAAAACAATTACCGCAGCGAGCGCCTTCCGTCTTTAATGAGAGCGCGGCCGCGTAAAATATGTGACAGATCTCATTTGCCCAGAATGGTGCCTGTCTCTATCAAGAGTGGTCGAAAATGTCCAGATAAATCTTTTTTTTCTTCCCTCGGTTTCCCTCACAAAGTTTCCTATTGCTTATACGGACTTGGGGTTATCTTGTTCAAATCACTGTCATCTTGCATGGTGCTTTGCCTGAAGCCCTACTAAGCTTGAAGAGCTACAGGCATCAGGTGGACTATCTGCCCTAATAATCAGTGATATCCAACGCGGCCACTCTAGTGTTACAATAAAAGGAAGTGGAAGGATGAATTTCTGTCATCCTCTTCAAATGAAACACCATTGTTAAGAGCAGGTCCTGTTTAAACGAGGTAAACAATATGTTACTGATTGATGTTGAGGAAAAAGATGTACCGCACATAATCCACATTATGTTGACTTTCACTAAATGATCTGTACCGCATGACTTTGCCAATACCATAAACCCATTTGCATGATATTTTACTGTCGCTTAACTTCCAATGGTCCCGTCAGACTCTGCAGAATCTACACAGGTTAACTCTGGCAATACAATCACAGTCCATCATCGGGAGTATATGTGGTGCTATGAACTCGCCCCGATCTAATGAGGGCTGTCCGCTGAACCAGCTTTCACAAACCATTAGTGACATGCTTTGGCAGGCCTGATCTCTGAGTTGAGGGTAATCATGATGTCTTTGCCTACCTTAGTTTCGCCATGTATTGAAGGCCTGGCCACAGTGGAGTGCTCATTACGCTACATCTAAGTGGATGATATGGGTGCAAAGCGCTGAGCTAAAGACGCCTACCACCCAGAGAGGCAACAAAATCTGGCTGAGGGTCCATATTTCTTAGACACAAACACTTGGTCGGTGCTCCTCAAACTTGAACAATAATCACTCCCCATTATAAACCTGCCTTTTATTATTGAATATGATATCGACATTATTTTAGTTTTGTTTTTAATCCTGTGTTCCGGTCTTTCTTTTACCGAGGCCTTCGATTGCTAATTGTATCTCTGGGGATATAGAGTATATTTGGTGTCGTTTGCAGTGAAAGAACATGACCAGTGACAATAATACAACATTTCCTCTCGTCAATTGTTGCAGGGCTCCATTGTAAACTGTAAATGGACAGCTTTATTGACTAGCAGCAGTGCCCTCATTAGAACAGAGGAAAAAGACAGCAATTACTTTGTCAACTGAAATCTCACAGTTTGTACAAACTTGCTCAATAAGTCATTTTGCGATGTAACCTACATACTGTTAAATGGCTGTGGATAGGAGGAGAACATATCACTCCCACCTGTCATGTAAAATCAAATGAGTGGTCTAGGAGGTAAGGAGATGGGAAAAGGAAGTTATAGAAGTGGTAGTGGACCGCAACCATGGTTTTAATGGACTTCAGGTAATGGGCCTTTACATTGGGCTGAGAGGCAGTGAGGTGGAGGGCTGTGAAGAACAGGGGAGGAGGATACTGCAGCTCTTCGCCTGTTGACCGTCACAGTATCTCAGGAGGGAGCCAGGGATCAGAGGACAACCTGGTGTCTGTACGCTAGCCTGGTCATTTGGACTCAGCAGATAAAATCAGCAAAGAAGCAGATGAGGGGAAATGAGCCTTTTAATTGAAGCCTTAAATGTGCTAGAGGAAAGAGGAAGGAGAACCGGTAATATTATCGTTTTCATATCAGAATAGGTCAAGTTCACAGGAATTGTTCAACCTTGGCTGGGTCTTTAGGCTTAGCCTACTCTGTGCTTTGGAATTTGTGTGGGATATTATAGTAACCAAATCTTTATTCCAAAGAGATGACTTTGACATACTCAGAGGATTTGACTCACCTATCCATTTATAGTATGTTGATCAGAGGTGTTTGATTTGAGATCTGTTTTATTCAAACTTGAAGGAGGCAGAATAAAAAGTAGTTCAGAAATAATTGCCCTCCAAATGGCCTTGCATCAAAGACAGTCAACTTGGTCAATTGAAATGATTAATCAAATGATGTGCTGTGACCTGAGTTGAAGCTGGGAACCATAACTAAGATGGTCTCTAAGGCTACTTGAATATATTATAGAGATAAAACTAACCCGTTATCTTTCATAATCACCACCTCAATCACTTCATCAGTGGCTGATACAAGATAGCATACAGCACTTCGACAAGACTCCCTATTTGAACTAATTTAAAGAACCTAGCCATTGAGAGAGAGAGAGAAGAGAGAGAGAGAGAGAGAGAGAGAGAGAGAGAGAGAGAGAGAGAGAGAGAGAGAGAGAGAGAGAGAGAGAGAGAGAGAGTAATAGGGAGAGTGAAAGCCACCACGAGAGAGAAAGTGAAAAAGAGAGAGAACTGCTCTTGTCTTTTCTAGTTTAGGGAGTCCAGATGGGAAGTCATTTTTTATTCGTCTTGAGGCGGCACTT
This sequence comes from Oncorhynchus keta, assembly GCF_023373465.1. NCBI lineage: Eukaryota > Metazoa > Chordata > Actinopteri > Salmoniformes > Salmonidae > Oncorhynchus > Oncorhynchus keta. The sequence goes on along the minus strand of NC_068424.1, from coordinate 54,892,045 downwards.
CACATCTGCTGGCCCAGATGCCTAATGAATACGGAAGCAGGGCCATGCTGTCGCCTCATTAATACTGCACTCGCACGGGGAGCTGGCCCGGCCCGTGCGCGCCATACCGCAGCCGCCCATCCCAGCCCAGCGCGCCGCTGGAGCAGAACCGACGGCTACCCGGCAGTCCTCTGGGCCTGCGCACCGGCAGCTGGCGCTTCGCAGGAACAAAGCTGCCGCGCTTTGTCGGGCCTAATGCCTCTCTGTGTTGTCACTTAAGGTCTTTATTGGTATTAATTGATACGAACTCACCTACTTCTCTTCTTTGCCCGCTTTCTCTCAGCCCGATGTGTCTCATGAGTTTTGGGGCTCCTTCAAACAGGTGGGCTGGTTTGAGTTGAGAGCGAAGGAATTAATGCGATGTTGGACCCCTTTTTGCGCCTGTCTACTTTACAGGTATTGACAGATTTCCAGTTTTCATGTGGTGAATTAGTGTGTGCGCACACTTTTCTTTTATGTATTAAGATGGTGTTTAAATGACATTGTTTCCTCTTTTTCTATTCTTAGGGCAGTCAAATTCCATCTGAGCTCAAAGTAGATAAAAGGGAAAGGAAGACAACTGTACACCGCTGCACTGTCAGGTTGTAACCCTGGAGGGCCGCAGACATGGTGAGGGAGGCCAAATGCTGCACTTAGATCTGACTGAAACCCACACACACGCTGGATTGCCAGGATTTCAGTCAGATCTAGGGTTGCAAAGGGGGGTATATTACTGGAAACTTTCTAAGTTTACCAGTAAACTACCAGAATCTTGGTAATTTAGCATTTTTGGGGGGAAATTTGATCAGATCTTGTGGCCTTTTGTGGTACTTCAGATTATCACAGGTATTTGTAATTATCTTTAGCTCTCTGTGTGACCTTATCACAAGTAAACTATATAAAATAATATGATTTGTATTTAATATAATATAGAATGGCAAAGCTATAACCAATTATCCTAAATATAAACCATTGACTTAGTGTATACCATTGGTGTTTAATATGAGGTTATCAGCATGACACATCCTTCATATTTTTTTACTTACTTTTATTTATTTTACTATGTCAATACATCTTTGTTGTAAATGTAAACTGATGGCACTTGTGAAAAAGTCAATAGTTTGAAGAGTTGCGGAGTTAATTGCCAATGTTGATTTGATGCTTTTTCATTAATTAGGCTATTTTCTCTTGAACCATATGTAAACTAATTGACATTATTGACACACACACACACACACACACACACACACACACACACACACACACACACACACACACACACACACACACACACACACACACACACACACACACACACACACACACACACACACACACACACACACACACACACACACACACACACACACATATATATATACACACATGTTTTTTAAGTTATTCAATTATAAATGACCAAAGTTACCATCGATTGTCATAGATTACCTGTTAATTACTAAAATTACAGAAGATTCCAGTAACTTTGGTAAATTATCGGTAGCTTTGCAACCCTAGTCATATCTAAAAGTGTCAGTGTATGCTTTTCTGCAGCACTTGGCCTACTTCACCATATGTGTATGTATGTGCAGGGGCTTTTAAAGGGGCACAAATATGAAGATGTAATGTATTGATAGACTGAAATGGGATAGCTTGTTATGAGGTTGGGAGATTGGGAACCTACAGTATCCAGTAGCTAAAGCAAACTTCATCAAATTGCTAGGTAGCTAATATTACAGAGAAACAACAAAACATTTTGTTTTATTTTTTAAATCAAGAAAGGAATCAATAGGCTACATAGCTTGATCAAATTAATATATAAACATACCTCCTGCTCATCACCGGCAGCTAAAATAAATCAAAATCTGTGTGTGTCACTGTAGACCCTTTTGCCTCATTTTCTGATGATACTGAACACACTAGAGTATCTAACACCCTTCCCGGGCATCTTTTTGCTCTATGGTGCACCTTGGAAGGAACCACTTACTAGGGAGAATTAGGGGAGGGGGGGTACTCTTTCAATCAGTGTTCCCATCCAGTCAGTGTTCCCCCTCCCCAAGATACCGCTGACAGATCTTTTTATAAATAATTATTATAAAACGTGGGATAAAAAATTAAGTTTAGTAATTAATTTAACATCTGAAAAACAAAGGCACGTGCCTTTGTGTCCCTTATGGGCATGATGCCACTATGAATGTGTGTGTGTGTGTGCGCTGAATAATATTTCCTCCTTTTGTAAAAGGGATGTTGACACAGTTAGTCACTAGCCCAGAGGATTTTAGCCTACCTTATGGGTCAATGGAATAGCAGCCTGGAATTACATTCTCTCCTTGTCAGGCACTGAACCTCAACATGGCAGACTGCTGGAAAGTGGAGTGAGTTTTTTTGTACCTTTATTTAACTAGGAAAGTCAGCTAAGAACAAATTCTTATTTACAATGACGGCCTACTGGGGAACAGTGGGTTAACTACCTTGTTCAGTGGCAGATGGACAGATTTTTACCTTGTCAACTCGGGGATTTGATCCAGCAACCTTTCGGTTACTGGCCTAACTCTCTAACCACTAGGCTACCTGCCACCTCTTGGAAGTACCGACGGTTATAATATATGAAGTAATTGTAGACAACCCACTTTCTTTGTTCGATCACAATTCGTTTTTCCGGGCTCTGAAGAAAGTTATGTGCCTGTCTTTTTTTGTTGTTGCTTTGATTGTGACTATGTTTATGGCGGTGTCCTTTTGACCAATGAGTTCAGTTCAGTTTCCAAAATGAGTTCAGTCAATTTAAAATGTAAACACAGGCATAAGCATTTCACTGTTTTTGTATTGGTTGATGGCACCTCACAACCACTGAGGATCTCTGGATGTTCCACACAATGTTCCACTGTCTTATCTCTCTGCATTTCTCAAAACACAGCTTCTGTAATAGCATAGGTCCCATTGCACTTTGCCCAACTGATCTCTCATGCTAAACAACCTTTGCCCAATCATTACGGATACATTAGGGCAATAGCTACGAGAGGATTTCACAGGTTGTTACTTTCCTATAAGATGACATTGATGCAGTAATTTGCATTTGTAGTAGTAAGAACACGTTCTTCATGCTTTGGATATACTGCCCCCAGCCAACCCAAACATCTGTAGAGTCTGAATGGTTTGAGCTACAAACTATTTAAGCTATGAAAAGCTAAGACTCTCATGACCATGCACATGTTTTGCTCTAAGACACACACAAGCTACACAAGAGTCGCTAGGAGGTAATGGGTTCTTCTACATAGAAGATCATATGAAATCCAAGGACATAGTGTCTATAATACTGTAATAAAGTAATATAGTTGCTGTGTCAAACTACAAACTCCACACAGTTGTCACCAGGGGTGCAACTTGGTTTTAGAAGTGATGGGGATATCATTGTTATATATACAGTGCATTCGGAAAGTATTCAGACCATTTGACTTTTTCCACATTTTGTTACGTTACAGTCTTATTGTGAAATGTATTAAATTGTTTTTTCCCTCATCAATCTACACACAATACCCAATAATGACAAAGCAAAAACAGATTTATAGATTTTTCTGCAAATGTATATAACCCCTCCCCCCCCCTGAAAATATTCAGACTTTGGCAGCGATTACAGCCTCGAGTCTTCTTGGCCTCGAGTCTCGAGTCTTCTTCCAGACCTATGCCACGACACAATTTTGTCTTGGAGCTCTATGGACCATTTCCTATCCAACCAATTGAATTTACCACAGGTGGACACCAATCAAGTTGTCCACCTGTGGTAACTTGATCAATGGAAACAGAGCTCAATTTCGAGTCTCATAGCAAACGGTCTGAATACTTACAGTTGAAGGAAGTTTACATACACTTAGGTTGGAGTCATTAAAACTCGTTTTTCAACCACTCCATGCATTTCTTGTTAACAAACTATAGTTTTGCAAGTCGATTAGGACATCTACTTTGTGCATGACACAAGTAATTTTTCCAACAATTGTTTACAGACATATTATTTTACTTCAAATTCACTGTATCACAATTCCAGTGGGTCAGAAGTTTACAGACACCAAGTTGACTGTGCCTTTAAACAGCATGTAAAATTCCAGAAAATTATGTCATGGCTTTAGAAGCTTCTGATAGGCTAATTGACATCATTTAAGTCAATTGGAGGAGTACCCGTGGATGTATTTCAAGGCCTACCTTCAAACGCAGTGCCTCTTTGCTTGACATCATGGGACAACCAAAAGAAATTATCCAAGACCTCAGACAAAAAAAATTGTAGACCTCCACAAGTCTGGTTCATCCTTGGGAGCAATTTCCAAATGCCTGAAGGTACCATGTTCATCTGTACAAACAATAGTACGCGAGTATAAACACCATGGGACCACGAAGCCATCATACCGCTCAGGAAGGAGACACGTTCTGCCTCCTAGAGATTAACGTACTTTGGTGCGAAAAGTGCAAATCAATCACAGAACAACAGCAAAGGACCTTGTGAAGATGCTGGAGGAAACAGGTACAAAAATATCTATATCCACAGTAAAACAAGTCCTATATCGACGTAATCTGAAAGGCCGCTCAGCAAGGAAGAAGCCACTGCTCCAAAACCGCCATAAAAATGCCAGACTACGGTTTGCAACTACACATGGGGACAAAGATTGTACTTTTTGGGAGAAATGCCCTCTGGTCTGATGAAACAAAAATAGAACTGTTTGGCCATAATGGCCATCATTATGTTTGGAGGAAAAAGGGGGAGGCTTGCAAGCCGAAGAACACCATCCCAACCGTGAAGCACGGGGGTGACAGGTTCATTTTGTTGTTTTGCTGCTTTGCTGCAGGAGGGACTGGTACACTTCACAAAATAGATGGCATCATGAGGTAGGAAAATTATGTGGATACATTGAAGCAACATCTCAAGACATCAGTCATGAAATTAAAGCTTGGTCGTAAATGGGTCTTCCAAATGGACAATGACCACAAGCATACTTCCAAAGTTGTAGCAAAATGGCTTGAGGACAACAAAGTCAAGGTATTGGAGTGGCCATCACAAAGCCCTGACCTCAATCCCATAGAACATTTGTGGGCAGAACTGATAAAGCATGTGCGAGCAAGGAGGTCAACAAACCTGACTCAGTTACACCAGCTCTGTCAGGTGGAGTGAGCCAAAATTCACCCAACTTATTGTGGGAAGCTTGTGGAAGTCTACCTGAAACGTTTGACCCAAGTTAAACAATTTAAAGGCAATGCTACCAAATACTAATTGAGTGTATGTAAACTTATGACCCACTTGGAATGTGTTGAAAGAAATAAAAGCTGAAATGAATCATTCTCTCTATTATTATTCTGAGATTGCACATTCTTAAAATAAATAAGACAAGGCATTTTTACTCGGATTAAATGTCAGGAATTGTGAAAAACTGAGTTTAAATATATTTGGCTGAGGTGTATGTAAACTTCCGACTTCAGCTGTAAGTAAATAAGGTATTTTTAATTTTGTATTATTTGTACATTTGCTAAAATAAAATAAAAACTGTTTTGTTTTGTCATTATGGGGCATTGTGTGTAGATTGATGAGTATTTTTATTTCTTTAATCAGTTTTAGAATAAGGCTGTAACATAACAAAAATGTGGAAAAGGTCAAGGGGTCTACTCACAGTATTCATATAAATTCATTTTGTATCAAGTCTTTGCTTTGGTGGACCTTTTTTTATTGACTTTTGTTAATAAAACTCATGAATGCAACTGTTTATACCAAATTGTGTTCTACTCGTAGCCCTGGTTTTCCTGAAGAGAAAATGGTAAAACACTTCATTGTGAGGCTTAATTTAAGGGCTTGACATAGCCTGATATTTCCAATTCTTTCAATAAGTTTGTCCAATGACTTTCTTGGAGCTTTTGTTTCACATTAAAGATAAAAATGAGTAGCACCGTAGCACTTTACATAGTTGATGATTTTAATCTGTTTGACAAAGTCCATTTGAATCAGGACCAACATTACTATATGAGATCTGTAAAGTGGAGTATCCCTTCAGTTAGTAAAACAGGAGGGATAAAATAATGATGTAGATTTTGCTTAATTAAAACTGCATATCAACTATTGAGATAGTTCATGACAGGCTTTCTTTGAGAAGGAGAAGAGTCTCTGAGCCATCAGGTCCAATATGAGTCTACCAAACAATATTCTCACAAATGATGCTCGTTAACCCATCATTTGCTTTTAACAGGAAACCATCCAGTGAGGCGATTCAAAACAGTTTCGAAATAAGGGTTCACCTAGCATGACATCCTGCCCTGTTCATTGTCAAGTCTGTCATCAACATGATGAACTCCTAAGTCAGACTTTTTTTCTTAAATTGGACATTTCTTCCACAACTCTGTGCCAAAAAACATATTCATACGAGGAGACTAGGTTCAGTTTGAAATCCCCAATGTCTCAGTGGAGACTGGAGAGAAAAAATGGATTGGGGATAATGTTTTTGTCATCTGCGTGAACCCAGGAAACACAGCGTTGTACAGATCTAGAACCATAACTCATTCATGCTCCTCACTTAGCTAAGTCTCTTAGGTCATGAGCGGTTACATTGCACATCTGATCCAAGCCAAGGCACTGTATAGACCTAACTCTTGAAGCACACCGCAAACAGACATTGACACTCTGCACCTGGGGAGCGAGCATGAAAAAAGCTTTGGCGAGATACAGAGTGAATAGTGATATAGTCTCTCATAATTTATAGTCTTCCAAATCACAGATCATGTAACGCCACCTTACAAAAGTTGAAGTCCAGCTGAACGACGAGTGAGGTACATAAAAATCAAACTCACAAATGGTTTGCAAGCAATTTCTAACTTATTTCCACTTGTCTCTAGGTCCTAGACCGTCCTTGGGAAAAGAGTCTGGCAAAGAGGCAATGTCAAACAAATGAACATACAAAAGATATCGCATACTGCCCACCTTACCTAGACTGATGGGACTGTCCCTAAGGGGACAATTGAGTGTTGATTGGGAGCCTGTAAGTGATCATGGTTTGAACAAAGGGAACATAGATCACCTTCCTTCCATCTCAAAGAAAAGCAGTGGCACCCAGCCTGAAGGTAACGATCATCATGGCAACAATAATAAATAGAAGCTCATTGCAAGGAAACATCACTTCATTACATGCCTGTCAAAACACAGCTCTCGACAGACGAGGGGGGGCTCGTTTGACTGCCAGTTCAACATACTGTAGAAAAGGCACAGTATGTTAAATGTGGAATACAGTGGAAAAGAATGCGCTCACTCACATAGTGTACCTACTCAGAGTTTCCTGCAGGTGCATTGGAATATTGAACACGATTCTGAAGAAGAAATTCCCACACACTGCTTGCTTGAAAAGTTTCACTTTCACTCATTTGAATGCCAACGTTTCAGTATTTCTTCCTTCGTCAAAGCAACAAACAGAAATGTTGGTGTTGTAAACAATTTTCCTTCTTTTGAAATATGAAATCACTTGCCTGAAAATTATGCCTGAAGGAGAATGAATATTCCTGAAGAGAGATAGGGTGTGAAGAGTTCAAGCAAGGTGCAGCTCGTGTGCCTCATGTTTTGTCATAGTTTTGGATTTTGGGAGGGTCACCTTAGCTGAAGACAGAGCTTCACAGCAACTGGCTTGGTGGTTTTGTGTGCTGCACCAGGTTTCTTCTTCTTCATGGAAATGTCCAATATCTTGACACAGACAAACCTTAGCACGAGGGAGGATGTGTGGTCCTTTTGGCTAAACACATGTTACAGGCTGTCCCTCCAACATGTTGGAATTTGTTAGACCTGACTTTAGACTAGAAAAACAGCATACTCACCGAAGTGAGTATGGATCACTCTTTAAAAACGTCTTATTTGAGTTTTTCCTTTCCAGTGCAGGTGAATTTTCACCTGGTAAATAAAACACAGAAGGCCGACTGCAGCAGTATCACAACATCTCTCTAGTGTACCATTTGCACTCTGTCCATCGGATTGCTTTGCTTCACTTTCACACCAGTCATATTTTCAGTGAATGAGTCTCATGAATCAACAGTGTCATCACACATCTCAGTCTTTGCAACAAGAGCATTCGGGCCCTGGTCAAATTTCAAAGCCACCCTGTCAGAGAGGCTCGTGAATAGTGGCGAGAAACTGTGGTTGACTTCAGCTACGTCAAGATGGCAGCTGCAGTTACAGTAGCTTCCAGTCAAAATACTGTCTGTCATTGATTCCCCCCTCCTTCCTCTAGGGATTCAAATCACCCAGAGCATTTTAGTTCCTCTTTTGTGCAATTCTGTGAACCAATCCCAAGAGGCCTAGCAGACACAAAGCGGGTAATTTCATGTAATAACAAAGTAGAAACCAGCTGTACCACTTACTGCTGGATCTGAAAACGCATTGTTTCATTTGAAGTGCCTTCAGGTTCAAACATGGGAGATGTTTAAGAAGGACAAAGGAAAGTAAAAAGAAAAACAATGTTTCCATTATTCATTTGCCATACATGTCAGGATGACTTATTGTTTTTTACATGTACCTTCAACATAATTTATTGATGTACCATGTTCCGACAGACAGAAGGTAAAGTAGATGTCAAGTAAATAGCCTACTGTACAGCAATTGAGTTGCAGTGTAAAATCATTTCCCATATTTTTCATAACTGATCATTTCAGCAACAAATACAAAATAATAAATAAATCGTTTGAATGAAAATGGACATGTGGGTGATTTTTAAGTTTAGTGTGTGGTAAGAAGGTTAGGAGCATGCATTCTAATGGAATGGCAGTTTAACAGGAGCTGTTTGTGATAGCAGCAATTGTCCACAGGGGGGCCAGGCAAGATGTGCTGCTGTGCATTTGATAACACATTGAGAAACCTGCCATTATCCTCTAATCACTGTTGCACCAAGGAAACCCTTTGCACCAAGGAAACCCTTTGCACCATGGAAACCCTTTGCATCAGGGAAACCCAACCCTTTGCACCAGGGAAACTCTTTGCACCATGGAAACTCTTTGCACCATGGAAACCCTTTGCACCATGGAAACCCTTTGCACCATGGAAACCCTTTGCACCATGGAAACACAACCCTTTGCACCAGGGAAACTCTTTGCACCATGGAAACTCTTTGCACCATGGAAACCCTTTGCACCATGGAAAACCTTTGCACCATGGAAACCCTTTGCACCATGGAAACCCTTTGCACCAGTGAAACTCTTTGCACCGGGGAAACCCTTTGCACCATGGAAACCCTTTGCACCAGTGAAACCCTTTGCACCATGGACACCCTTTGCACCATGGAAACCCTTTGCACCAGGGAAACCCTTTGCACCATGGAAACCCTTTGCACCATGGAAAACCCTTTGCACCATGGAAACCCTTTGCACCATGGAAACTCTTTGCACCATGGAAACCCTTTGCACCATGGAAACCCTTTGCACCATGGAAACCCTTTGCACCATGGAAACTCTTTGCACCATGGAAACCCTTTGCACCATGGAAACCCTTTGCACCATGGAAATCCTTTGCACCATGGAAACCCTTTGCACCAGTGAAACTCTTTGCACCGGGGAAACCGTTTGCACCATGGAAACCCTTTGCACCATGGAAACCCTTTGCACCATGGAAACCCTTTGCACCATGGAAACCCTTTGCACCATGGAAACCCTTTGCACCATGGAAACCCTTTGCACCAGGGAAACTCTTTGCACCATGGAAACCCTTTGCACCATGGAAACCCTTTGCACCAGGGAAACTCTTTGCACCATGGAAACCCTTTGCACCAGGGAAACTCTTTGCACCATGGAAACCCTTTGCACCATGGGAACCCTTCTCAAAAACACACACAGACTGCTAGTCAATCAAATACAGACAAAACACCATTGAGAATAATGAGTGAAATAAATGTGTGTACTGCACTTGTAATTAACAGTTGTGTAAAGTACTTAAGTAAAAATACTTTATAGTATTTATATTTATAGTACTACTTAAATCGTTTTTGGAGTATCTGTACTTTACATTACTATTTCTATTTTTGACTAATTTTAATTTTACTTCACCACATTCCTAAAGAAAACAATGTACTTTTTACTCCATACATTTTCCCTGACACACAAAAATACTCGTTACATTTTTAATGCTTAGCAGGACAGGAAAAGGGTCCAATTCACATGCTAATCAAGACAACATCCCTGGTCATCACTACTGCCTCTGATCTGGCGGACTCACTAAACACACATGCTTCGTTTGTAAATTATGTCTGAGTGTTGGAGTGTGGCCCTGGCTTTCTGTAAATAAAAGAAAAGTAAGAATATGGTGCCATCTGGTTTGCTTAGTATAAGGAATTTGAAAGTATTTGTATTTTTACTTTGATACTTAAGCATATTTAAATCCAAATGCTTTTAGACTTTTACTCAAGTAGTATTTTACTGGGTGACTCACTTTTACTTGAGTCATTTTCTATTAAGGTATCTTTACTTTTACTCAAGTATGACAACGGGGTACTTTTTCCAGCAATGGTAATTAATGAACCTGTTCACAAATTATATATATATGTTTTAACCAACTGTGTGGTTGAGTGTGTGTTTTTGGGGTCAATGATGGCCATGAAAGGGAAAGTTTTCTCCTGACCATCGATGTCACCTCCCTCAGTGACAACCTCAAACCCATATACCTCAGAGAGAGGGTTATCACTTTACCTATCATCTCTCTCTGGTGAGCTCACAGTGAATATTTAACCCTACGTTATCGCCTCTGTCGAGTCGGCCTAATTGCAAAAGAGGTGAAGGCTTGTGTCAATCAACCAAGCCAGCGGCAGTGCTGTGATAACACTCGCGGTCGGTTGTAGACACAGACAGACTAATTAACCCCTCTTGATTATGGCAATTAACCCTCACACATTAGGGCTAATCTGTGTGATACCACCAATATTCATCTTGAGCATGAACTCCATATCAGTGACTCTACCACAGTCACAGGGAATAAGCCTGGGAGGTTGTGAATGAATAGTGTGTCGGTGGTGGGAGGAGACTAGTTTTGCACTTTCCGTACTACATTTTACCTTATTGGGAGACAAGATGAACTGTGCTTCTATTTTCCTGTCGTACTTTACTAGATGGAATGATGTTATGTTGGCCACGCAATAAATGATTGATTTGCCCTGTTGATACTTTTGTCCATTCTAGCATGGCCATCTCGTGACGACAGGTAGGAATGTGGTGATTAAAAAAAGAATCATCAACTGCATTTCATTTAACTTTATGAATGTACTGGAATTGAAATAGAACTGATGTGAATTCATTAGCACTGCGGCCATTAAAACCAATCATTAAACAAGGATTACCTCATCTTCTGGATGTTCCATTCCTACATCCATTGCTTGAGCCTTGTATCCCTCTTCCTCTGTCTTATATAATTGCAATTAGCAGAGAGCAGAAAGGAATGCCCTTCAACTGGCAACTCTGTGTATTAGCTGAGAGTTTTATTAAAGTAAAGATCAATGGAAGGTGAGTGCATGATTCAGAACAATAATGTGCTCTATATTTAATGACTTATGAAGCTACCGATGTGCTCCAGGCACATAGAAGATTCCCTACATTGCTTTGCACGTCCAGTGGTGTAAAGTACTTAAGTAAAAATACTTCAAAGTAACTCACTACATTCTTAAAGAAAATAATGTACTTTTTACTCTATACATTTTCTCTGATATCCAAAAGTACTCGTTACATTTTGAATGCATAGCAGGACAGGAAAATGGCCTAATTCACATACTTATCAAGAGAACATCCCTGGTCATCCCTACTGCCTCTGATCTGGAGGATTCACTAAACACATGTTATATTTGTAAATTATGTCTGAGTGTTGGAGTGTGGCCCTGACTGTCCGTAAAATAAAATAATAATAACAATGCTGTCTGGTTGGCTTAATATAAGGAATTTGAAACAATTTATACTTTTACTTTTGATACTTAAGTGTATTTAAAACCAAATACTTCTAGACTTTTACTCAAGTAGTATTTTACTGGGTGACTTTCACATTTACTTGAGTCATTTTCTATTAAGGTATCTTTACTTATACTTGTACTTTTTCCACCACTGAGCACGTCCATACAAAGTCACAAATCCCATAGAAAGTTTACAGTAAAGTAAAACTTGGCCCAATGCCAACTTGAGATTTGCTTAACTCCGATCTTCACGTATATCATGCATTGATGTCAATGGGCTTTACATTCAAGTTGCAACCACAGATTTTAAGGTCGGATTTGGCTTTGAATTCAGTAGAAAGTGGGAGATCTGGGAAGATGGAGAAAAATTGAATAAATATTGAGTGAATCAGAGAGGGGAGTTGCAGACAGGGTAGATGGAAAGAGATGCAGAAAGAGGAGACAAGGACAGAGGGTCTTAGAGACTGTGGGAGATGAATCGAGACATGGATAGACATGAAGAGAAAGACAGGGTTAGAGAATAGGGGACACGGAAGAGATATAATCAAAGGGGCAGGAAAGAGAGAGAGAGACAAGTGAAAGAGGGAACGGCTTAGACACCAGGGCAGACGGATAAAGAGGGGGATATAAACTGAAGGAGTGAGAGAGATAGAGAGCCAAGTGAAAGAGGGAAGAATCCGAGGAACAGAATCAGCCCTGGCTGCCTGGTCTGATTAATATTCATGGGCCGGAGGAGGCAGATGCGGCTGACATCTGGGTGATGTCAGCGTGTTGTCAACACATTGTTAGCGCCGCAAATGCGCAAACAGATTAACAGCCCGGCGAAGCTACGTTGCAACGCATTCGCAGGGTGAGAAAACCAGCTCCCGTGTTTTACTTACAAGGAAGAGGGAGAAGAAGAGTATAGACAGGTCAGTCATTAGAAGTGAACAATGGTTCAAGAGTGGGCACCTTTTCCGTAAATGTTCAAATTATCAGTCGTCGTTAGGCTTATTCAAAGTTGATAATGAACTGAGTACAATTAATGGTTTGGGAGACAGAATAAATGATAGACGATAGTTACTTCCAGTTGTGTGTTCTTGTACACTCTTTGAAAAGAATATGCTATCTAGAACCTAAAAGGGTTCTTCAGCTGTCCCCATAGGAGAACCCTTTTGTTTCCAGGTTAAACCCTTTTGGGTTCCATGTAGAACCCTATGTGGACAGCCGAAGAACACTTTTGGAACCCTTTTTTCAAGACTGTAGGGGAGCACATAAGTGCTTTGTTGAAACATTTTGTGTGACAAAGGAGTATTCACAATGTGTCCTTCTACAGACAGTTACTGGTAGGCCTACTGTCTTCGAATCAATTGTAATCAAACTGTTATGCGCCATATAGCTAGAGGAATTGTAGAATATTTTGTCAATGACTGCAATGCCAATCATAGATGATTTACAGAAGTAAAGTGCGCATTGGAAAAAATAGACAGAGGTTTTCCCTCAGACAAATTTAGTGTTGATGGGCATTATAGTTTAACCACTTCAACAAGACAGGATTCATAATCTCAACCAATTCACTATTCCACATCTACACACTCATCCCCCATGTCAAGGCCCGTGAGATACAATAGGATTATTTCTGTACAGGATCTACATTGTTGAGGCTTCAGATCTTGAAGTGGTAGATGAGGTCACTGGAAGGTGAGGTGTGTTTCAGGAAGTGCTCCCCTCAATGGGACACTACCAATGGGAGTTTGGATGTTGGAGAGCTCCCGATCCCTAATTGACACCCACATCGTACAGCATGCACAGGGATAGGCCTTGGCTCAGTGCACAATGCAGAGCAGTGTGTTACTAGCACAGAGGAGCCTGCGTGGGTTAGCGGGGTCATATGCCAGACCATCCATATTGTCCCACCAGCGGACAAACTGGGAAAATTAGGACATTCCTGCCACTCCCTGCCACTTGGCAGATACAGCTTTGTCTGTTTTGAAATCAACCCTCATTTTAAGTTGTAATCCTAACATACACTCACACGGACATTTTCTGATTCTCTCTCTCTCTCTCTCTCTCTCTCTCTCTCTCTCTCTCTCTCTCTCTCCCTCTCTTGCTCTCTCTCTTGCTCTCTCTCTCTCTCGTGCTTTGTTTCCCCCGCTTGTGGCAACAGAAAGAAAACGCCTTTGATAGATGAAGTGACAATGTCTCGTTAAATATCCACCTTGTTATCCGATTCTACAAGAAGTTCCAGGACAAAAAGGCAAAAGCAAGCAATGAATGAAATACACACAAAGACACAAATGCACTTTAATAAGCTACATCTATAGACACAATGTCAGCAGTGCATCTAAGTGTCTCACTATACACAGTTCACATACAGTAATAACAACATTAATGAGGTTTTTATTAGCGGCATGTGCTGTAATCCACCTCTATGGCTCCAGGCTACCGCACCTCGGCACTGGGAGAGAGGTGTTATGTGTTTGATGTGAATACAATTATGTTCATGATGGCTCCTCTCCTCTCAATTGCTGATTCTCTAATCACTGAAGAGCTTAGTCTCCCTGTAGCCTGCCTGCATTGCTCCATCATAATCAGTCCTTTACAGCTGGCTCGTTCACTTTGAGAGCTGCAATGTTGTTTGTACTCTATTTCTTTTTACGCCAGCATCTCGGGGGACGACTGTTTTCCAAGTTTCAGGACCTCTGGGAAAGCCAGTGAACAATTGGCCCTGTTTGAATTGACTTCTTCTTCTCTCCTCCCAGCCTGTCTTCAGTTTATAACTGATATGTGAAAAATTTCACCATATTGCCTTCCACTATACATTCCTCATGGATCACTGAACATGATGTAATCTGTGAGAATGGGCTGATGAGATTTAGCAGGTAAACTGCCAGTAGGAGGAAACACTGTAAAGGAAGCCATCTTGGATCTGAGCTGGGTGCATGGAGAAATGTAAGTCAGCCTATGTAATTTCACAGATGTTTGTTCTATTTGACAGGCAATTATGGTCATACAGTACCCTACTAATGACAGTGTTTCTATGTGTATCTTATATGGGACACATTTGTGTACATTGTATCTAAATATTCTTATTGCACTCAAGAGTTATAAAGACAGCCTCATACTTTCTAGAAACACAATACTGTTAGGTTCCCGCACGTCTACCTTACTTTGCCAAACTTTGCATGACGTTCTGTTAATATAATCAATTACAATAGTCATGGAGGGGGGAAAATACTGAAAGATTTGGAACCTGAATTCATTTGACATTTTACCACAACATGAATATTTATAGAAGGTTTTGGGAAGTGATTTTGTTGCATACCATTACGTGATTTTTCACGTCTTTTGGTCGGCATGTAGTAACGACACTGATGTCTTCATTTCACATGCTGCATAATTATATCCTCATCCTCTCTTCAGCCAGTCATTTTGAAATGTATATCTTGGCAATAGAGACTGTGCCGGTAAAATGAGCAATGTAGTGGCAATTGTTCATTTTAATTGTGGAAACGTATGAAGATTTGTAAAAAAAAATAACTCAGCCAGATGTTATATTGCTAGCAGGCTGATTTGCATTTCATTCGGCACTGTCGAGGAAAATCCTGATGCATTTGCAATATTGAAATGCACTGAGGAAGAAACTGTTACCAGTGACTTATACGAACAGGAGGCATTTTTTCGGGTTGGGGGGGGGGAGTGGCAGAAAAATAGCTCCTCCTATAGCAATTAGCCACAGAGCTTGTAATATGCCAGAATCTCTCTTACTTAGTGATTTTCTCTCTGTCAAACGAGCCAAATTAATTTGAGTGATACTTTTCATTTAGTTAGCTTCAAAAACAGCCTTTCCGTTCACATTCCATATGGGCATCTGATGCAAGGTATGCCATTAAACTACTGCAGCCAGATGTTCACCACAGCCCTCCCATTATCAATGCAAATTTATTCATTAAACAATTTAATTGTGTCAATGATTGACAGGAGGCCACATTATTATGGGGGAATGTTATGAAGCTAATAATATGTTGGTCTTATTAACTCCCTGTGTAAGCAATATGTGTTTCAACGTT
The DNA here is from genome assembly GCF_023373465.1 of Oncorhynchus keta. NCBI lineage: Eukaryota > Metazoa > Chordata > Actinopteri > Salmoniformes > Salmonidae > Oncorhynchus > Oncorhynchus keta. The sequence continues at coordinate 54,876,057 of NC_068424.1, read as the reverse complement.
TGTATGGATTAACCCCTTCTGATGTTGTACAGTGGGCCAATTGGTTCCACCCACAGATAAGATAAGGTACAAATGCTGCATAATTTGACATCAGTGGTTATTACGCTGCTCAACTATATATGGAAGAGGATCTGCATGATAATGTGGAAAGCCCTAGAGACATGCCCCACAACTCTCAGAACACTACCATTTGTTCTCGTAGCCAGTTTAGATGAAGAAAGCGCATATCGATTTCTGTCAATTTCATAATGGATTTGTGTGGGGCTATGCCAAATTTACAGGGTGGTCTATTAAGGCGTATATCTTACAGACAATCACAGCTTCTGAAGGCCTTTCCAAATGGTAGAACCAGAATAGTTCACTTTTATTTGTATATTTTATGTAAATGTGTGTATGTATATATATATACGGTATGTTATACATGTATACATATGTATATATGTATATATAAATGTATATATAAATGTATATATATACATACGGGGACACTGTGAAGTCCATGGAGAACAAGAGCACCACCTCCCAGCTGCCCACTGCACTGAGGCTAGGTAACATGGTCACCACCAATAAATCCATGATTATCGAAAACTTCCATAAGCATTTCTCAACGGCTGGCCATGCCTTCCGCCTGGCTACTCCAACCTCGGCCAACAGCTCCGCCCCCCGCAGCTCCTCGCCCAAGCCTCTCCAGGTTCTCCTTTACCCAAATCCAGATAGCAGATGTTCTGAAAGAGCTCCAAAACCTGGACCCGTACAAATCAGCTGGGCTTGACAATCTGGACCCTCTATTTCTGAAACTATCTGCCGCCATTGTCGCAACCCCTATTACCAGCCTGTTCAACCTCTCTTTCATATCGTCCGAGATCCCCAAGGATTGGAAAGCTGCCGCAGTCTTCCATTTCAATATTATCGCTTGCACAGTGCTCCTTGGGATGTTTAAAGCTTGGGAAATCTTTTTGTATCCAAATCCGGCTTTAAACTTCTTCACAACAGTATGTCGGACCTGCCTGGTGTGTTCCTTGTTCTTCATGATGCTCTCTGCGCTTTTAACGGACCTCTGAGACTATCACAGTGCAGGTGCATTTATACGGAGACTTGATTACACACAGGTGGATTGTATTTATCATCATTAGACATTTAGGTCAACATTGGATCATTCAGAGATCCTCACTGATCTTCTGGAGAGAGTTTGCTGCACTGAAAGTAAAGGGGCTGAATAATTTTGCACGCCCAATTTTTCAGTTTTTGATTTGTTAAAAAAGTTTGAAATATCCAATAAATGTCGTTCCACTTCATGATTGTGTCCCACTTGTTGTTGATTCTTCACAGAAAAATACAGTTTTATATCTTTATGTTTGAAGCCTGAAATGTGGCAAAAGGTCACAAAGTTCAAGGGGGCCGAATACTTTCGCAAGGCACTGTATTTCCCTCTGTTTCCCCCATGTCTTTGTGTGGAAATGTTTCATTACATGTTTTCATGTTACGCGCCAGGCTGGTTTTTCCCTGGGCTGGTTTTCCCCTGGGTACCGTGTGGAACCCGAGTGTGGGTAATTGTTTGACTTATGCATTATTGTGACTGTTGTCGCGCTTTGCACTTCTGCCATGCAGTTGCGTCCGTCTGTTGTTACTTCTGCTAATTAAAGTGTGTGCCTGATCACAACTCTCCGCTCTCCTGCACCTGACTTCTTACCAGTAGCTCACAACCTGACAATTAAACTATATATACATTCGAAAAGTGTTCAGATCCCTTTCCTTTTCCCACATTTTGTTTCAGCCTTATTCTAAAATGTATTATTTTTAAATTCCCTCATCAGTCTCCACACAGTATCCCATAATGGCAAAGTGAAAACAGTTTTAAATTTTTTTTAATTTTAGCAAAATAAAAAAATAAAAATCTGAAATACCTTAGTATTCAGACCCTTTGCTATGAGACTCAAAATGGAACTCAGGTGCATCATGTTACCATTGATAATCTTTGGGATGTTTCTACAACTTAATTGAAGTCCACCTGTGGTAAATTCAATTGATTGGACATGATTTGTAAAGGCACACACCCGCTTATTTGTGACCCGTTTACGGAAACTAGGCATATGTCGGAAGTCACGACTTCACAGGAGAGACATTTGAACATGTGTGATCTTACACGTTGTTTACCTAGCTAGGTTCATTGTTTACCTAGCGAGCTAGCTGCATGTCTTAAGCTAAAGTGTACTGTTAGCTAGCTAGCTAAAGTTAGCTGGCTGGCTCCCTAGCTGACGTTACATGTATGCCATTATTATTCGTATCCCAAAGCCGTTTGCTTTGCTAGTTTGATCCTAATGTTAGCTAGCTAACATTGAACCTGGTTGGTTAGCTCCCAGCTTAATCACGCAGGGTAGTAACGACATGATTTGGCACTGTTCATTGTTGTTTAACTAGCTAACGTTAGCTGGCTGGCTCGTTAGCTAACGTTACGTGACATGTGTTATCTTACATGTTGTTTATCTAGCTAGGTTCACTGTTTACCTACCAAGCTATCTACATCTCTTAAGCTAAAGTGTACAACACCCGTTGAATACGTCGGTGTCAGTAAACGTCGGCTGAAAAGCAGAATTAAATTGTTTCCAGCAGAGCTGGCCAGGCCGTTTTCATATTATCCAGAGGTAAACAAATCATCGGCCAGAGTGTCATGTGTGCGCTCTGAACGAGCTGAGAGCGAAACGAGATTAGTGGGGCTAAAGCGTAAGAGGGTGTGAACGATGCTGAATGGGTGTAGACAGAGAATGGGTGTAGACATGTACCAAAACATTCAAAGGCCATTTTCTCAAATGCTAGTTTAGAAGTTTATCAACTTTAAAAGCAGAATTACTTTCCCATTGTTCCTCAAAAATGTATTATATGATATACCATTTTGTAGCTCTGAGTCTCTACTTTTATACGACGTAAAAAACACAATTTAAAATATTGCTACACAAGACCAAATCCAGGTGGTGAGTCACATTTATGATCCCACAGTTGACAGTGAATGTCAGAGTAAAAACCAAGCCATGGATTTGTCTGCAGAGCTCAGAGACAGGCACCTAAAGGCTGTCAAACAATGAGAAACAAGATTATCTGGTCTGATGAAACCAAGATTGAACTATTTTGCCTGATTGCCAACCGTCACGACTGGAGGAAATCTGGTACCATCTCTACAGCGAAGCATGGGGCTGGCAGCGTCATGCTGTGGGGATGTTTTTCAGCGGCAGGGACTGGGAGACTAGTCAGGATTGAATTAAAGATGAACATAGCAAAGGACAGAGAGATCCTTGACCTCAGGACCTCAGACTGGGGCGAAGGTTCACCTTCCAACAGGACAATGACCCTAAGCATACAGCCAAGACAACGCAGGAGTGGCTTCGGGACAAGTCCTTGAGTGGCCCAGCCAGAGCACAGACGTGAACCCGATCTAACATCTCTGGAGAGACATGAAAATACCTGTGCAGCGATGCTCCCCATCCAACCTGACAGAGCTTGAGAGGATCTGCTATGAGTTACTATGTAGGCACTGTGTCGTTAGTTACTGTGTAGGCATTGTGTCATTAGTTACTATGTAGGCACTGTGTCATTTCTTACTTTATAGGCACTGTGTTGATAGTTACTATGTAGGCACTGTGTCATTAGTTACTAAATAGGCACTGTGTCATTTGCTAATATACAGTATAGGCACTGTGTCATTTGTGACTATGTAGGCACTGTGTCATTTGTTACTTTGTAGGAACTGTGTCATAGTTACTATGTAGGCACTGTGTCATTTGTTACTATGATGTAGGCACTGTGTCAATTGATACTATTTAGGCACTGTGTAATTTGATACTATGTAGGCACGGTGTAGTTAGTTATTATGTAAACACTGTGTCATTTGTTACTATGTAGGCACTATGATGTTAGTTGCTGTGTAGTGCACTCTGTACTTAGTTACTATGTAGTCACTGTGTCGTTAGTAAAATGTAGGCACTGTCTCATTTGTTGCTATGTAGGCACTGTGTCGTTAGACACTATGTAGGCACTGTGTTGTTAGTTGCTATGTAGGCACTGTGTAGTTAGTTACTATGTAGGCACTGTGTCATGTGATACTATGTAGGCACTGTGTAATTTGTTACTATGTAGGCACTGTGTCAACTTCCAACGACGGGCCACAGTCCGGAACCTCCAACGACAAGCCACAGTCCGGAACCGCATCCGGCGACAGTTCACAGACCGGAACTTCCAACGACGGGCCACAGTCCGGAACCTCCAACGACGGGCCACAGTCCGGAACCTCCAATCACGGGCCACAGTCCGGAGCCTCCAGCGACGCCAAGTCCGGAGCCTCCAGCGACGATCCCCAGTCCGGCGATAGTACCTAGGCCAGAGCGTCCAGCGACAGTACCCAGTCCAGAGCGTCCGGCGACAGTTCACAGACCGGAACCTCCAACGACGGGCCACAGTCCGGAACTTCCAACGACGGGCCACAGTCCGGAACCTCCAATCACGGGCCACAGTCAACTTCCAACGATGGGCCACAGTCCGGAACCTCCAGCGACGGGCCACAGTCCGGAACTTCCAACGACGGGCCACAGTCCGGAACCTCCAACGACAGGTCACAGTCCGGAACCTCCAACGACGAGCCACAGTCCGGAACCTCCAATGACGGGCCACAGTCCGGAACTTCCAACGACGGGCCTCAGTCCGGAACCTCCAACGACGGGCCACAGTCCGGAACCTCCAACGACAAGCCACAGTCCGGAACCTCCAACGACGGGCCACAGTCCGGAACTTCCAACGACGGGCCACAGTCCGGAACCTCCAATGACGGGCCACAGTCTGGAGACTCCAATGACAGGCCACCGTCCGGAGCCTCCAGCGACGCCCAGTCCGGAGCCTCCAGCGACGATCCCCAGTCCGGAGCCTCCAGCGACGATCCCCAGTCCGGCGATAGTACCTAGGCCAGAGCGTCCGGCCACAATACCCAGTCCAGAGCGTCCGGCGACAGTACCCAGTCCAGAGCTTCCGGCGACAGTTCACAGACCGGAACCTCCAACAACGGGCCACAGTCCGGAACCTCCAACGACGGGCCACAGTCCGGAACTTCCAACGACGGGCCACAGTCCGGAACTTCCAACGACGGGCCACAGTCCGGAACCTCCAACGACGAGCCACAGTCTGGAGACTCCAATGACGGGCCACAGTCCGGAGCCTCCAGCGACGCCCAGTCCAGAGCCTCCAGCGACGATCCCCAGTCCGGAGCCTCCAGCGACGATCCCCAGTCCGGCGATAGTACCTCGGCCAGAGCGTCCAGCAACAGTACCCAGTCCAGAGCGTCCGGCGACAGTACCCAGTCCAGAGCTTCCGGCGACAGTTCACAGACCGGAACTTCCAACGATGGGCCACAGTCCGGAACCTCCAACGACGGGCCACAGTCCGGAACTTCCAACGACGGGCCACAGTCCGGAACCTCCAACGACGGGCCACAGTCCGGAACCTCCAATCACGGGCCACAGTCCGGAGCCTCCAGCGACGCCCAGTCCGGAGCCTCCAGCGACGATCCCCAGTCCGGTGATAGTACCTAGGCCAGAGCGTCCAGCGACAGTACCCAGTCCAGAGCGTCCGGCGACAGTTCACAGACCGGAAGCTCCAACGACGGGCCACAGTCCGGAACTTCCAACGACGGGCCACAGTCCGGAACCTCCAATCACGGGCCACAGTCCGGAGCCTCCAGCGACGCCCAGTCCGGAGCCTCCAGCGACGATCCCCAGTCCGGCGATAGTACCTAGACCAGAGCGTCCAGCGACAGTACCCAGTCCAGAGCGTCCGGCGACAGTTCACAGTCCGGAACCTCCAACGACGGGCCACAGTCCGGAACCTCCAACGACGGGCCACAGTCCGTAACCTCCAACGACGGGCTACAGTCCGGAACCTCCAAGGACGGGCCAGAGTCCGGAACTTCCAACAATGGGCCACAGTCCAGAACCTCCAGCGACGGGCCACAGTCCGGAACAACCAACGACGAGCCACAGTCCAGAACCTCCAACGACGGGCCACAGTCCAGAACTTCCAACGACGGGCCACAGTCCGGAACCTCCAATGACGGGCCACAGTCTGGAGACTCCAATGACGGGCCACAGTCCGGAACCTCCAGCGACGGGCCACAGTCCAGAGCCTCCAGCGACACCCAGTCCGGAGCCTCCAGCGACGATCCCCAGTCCGGAGCCCCCAGCAACGATCCCCAGTCCGGCGATAGTACCTAAGCCAGAGCGTCCGGCGACAGTACCCAGTCCAGAGCGTCCGGCGACAGTACCCAGTCCAGAGCTTCCGGCGACAGTTCAGAGACCGGAACCTCCAACGATGGGCCCCAGTCCGGAACCTCCAACGATGGGCCCCAGTCCGGAACTTCCAACGACGGGCCACAGTCCGGAACCTCCAGCGACGGGCCACAGTCCGGAGCCTCCAGCGACGATCGCCAGTCCGGAGCATCCAGCGACGATCCCCAGTCCGAAGCCTCCAGCGACGGTCCCCAGCCCAGGGTCTCCAGCGACGGTCCCCAGTCCAGAACCTCCGGCAATGATCCACGCAGTGAGTGTACCCAGCCCGGGGCCTACGGCGAGGATCCGCAGTCCAGAGCGATGATACACGGGTCAGTGCTACAAGGGCGGAGAGCTCAGTGTAAAGAAGGGGGGCGGCGTCCAGAACCAGAGCCGCCACCGGAGTTAGATGCCCACCCAGGCCCTCCCATATAGGTTTAGGTTTGCGGCCGGGAGTCCGCACCTTTGGAGGGGGGAGGGGGGGTACTGTCACGCCCTGACCTTAGTTATCTTTGTTTTCTTTATTACTTTGGTTAGGTCAGGGTGTGACGAGGGTGGTTTGTTTAGTTTTTGTATTGTCTAGGTTTTTTTTGTATGTCTAGGGTTTTTTGTATGCCTAGGGTTTTATATGTCTATGGTTGCCTAGATTCGTTCTCAATCAGAGGCAGCTGTTTATCGTTGTCTCTGATTGGGGACCATATTTAGGTAGCCATATTCTTTGCGTAGTTTGTGGCCCGTATTCTATGTTTAGTTGCCTGTCTGCACAATCCATATTAGGTCCACGGTTCGTTTTGTTGTTTTGTATGGTTTGTTCAGTGTTCTTTCTTAATTAAAGAAGTATGTACGCTTACCACGCTGCGCCTTGGTCTCCTCCATATGACGACCGTGACACACTGTGTTGTTAGTGACAATGTAGGCACTGTTTCATTTGTTTCTATGTAAGCCCTGTGTCATTAATTACCATGTAGCCACTCTGGCATTTGTTACTATGTAGGCACTGTGTCATTTGATACTATATAGGCACTGTGCCGTTAGTTACTATGTAGTCAGTGTGTTATTTGCTACTACATAGCCCCTTGTAGTTAGTTACCATCTAGGCACTGTGTCATTTTCTACTATGTAGGCACTGTGTCGTTTGATACTATGTAGAAACTGTGTCATGTATTACTATGTAGGCAATATGTTGTTAGTTACTATATAGGCACTGTGTCATTTGTTACTATGTAGGCACTGTGTTTTTAGTTACTATGTAGGCACTGTGTCATTTGTTACAATGTAGGCACTGTGTCATTTGTTGCTCTGTAGCCACTGTGTAGTTAGTTACGATGTAGGCATGGTGTCATGTGTTACTATATAGGCCCTGTGTCATGTGTTACTATGTAGCCACTGTGTCAGTTAGTTACTATGTAGGCATGGTGTCATGTGTTACTATATAGGCACTGTGTCATTTGTTACTATGTAGGCACTGTGTTTTTAGTTACTATGTAGGCACTGTGTCATTTGTTACAATGTAGGCACTGTGTCATTTGTTACTATGTAGCCACTGTGTAGTTAGTTACGATGTAGGCATGGTGTCATGTGTTACTATATAGGCCCTGTGTCATGTGTTACTATATAGGCCCTGTGTCATGTGTTACTATATAGGCCCTGTGTCATATGTTACTATATAGGCCCTGTGTCATGTGTTACTATATAGGCCCTGTGTCATGTGTTACTATATAGGCCCTGTGTCATATGTTACTATATAGGCCCTGTGTCATGTGTTACTATATAGGCCCTGTGTCATGTGTTACTATATAGGCCCTGTGTCATGTGTTACTATATAGGCCCTGTGTCATGTGTTACTATATAGGCCCTGTGTCATGTGTTACTATATAGGCCCTGTGTCATGTGTTACTATATAGGCCCTGTGTCATGTGTTACTATATAGGCCCTGTGTCATTTGTTACTTTACGGAATAGGCACAGTGTCATTTGTTACTATGTTTAGCAGTGTGTCGTTAGATACTATGTAGGCACTGTGTTGACAGTTGATATGTAGGCACTATGTAGTTGGTTACTATGTAGGCACTGTGTAGTTGGTTACTATGTAGGCACTGTGCCACTTGTTTATTTGTATGCACTTTGTCATGTATTACTGTGTAGGCAGTGTGTCATTTGCTACTATGTAGGCACTGTGTCATTTGATACTATGTAGAAGCCGTGTTATGTATAACTACGTGGGAAATGTGTCGTTAGTTACTATGTAAGCACTGTGTAATTTGTTACTTCGTAGGCACTGTGTCTTGAGTCACAATGCAGGCACTGTGTAGTTTGTTACTATGTAGGCACTCTGTCATTAGCTACTAAATAGGCACTGTGTCATTTGATACTATGTAGGCACTGTGTCATTTCTTCCTATGTAGGCACGGTGTAATTTGTTACTACATAGGCACTGTGTAATTTGTTACTATGTAGGCACTCTGTCATTAGTTACTATGTGGCATTGTGTAATTTGTCTTTAGTACTATGTATGCAATGTTTCATATGATAATATGTAGGCACTGTATAGTTAGTTATTATATTAGCACGTTCTTATTTGTTACTATGATGGCACTGTGCCGTTAGTTACTATGTAGACATTGTGTCTTTTGTTACTATGTAGGCACTGTGTCATTTGTTACTATGTAGAACCCGTGTCGTTAGTTACTATGTAGGCACTGTGTCATTTCTTCCTATGTAGGCACTTTGTCATTTGTTACTTTGTAGGCACTGTGTCATTAGTTACTATGTGGCATTAGTTACTATGTGGGCACTGTGTATTTAGTTACTATGTTGTCACTGTCACGTTTTACCAAGGTGGGTGGAATCAGGCGCAGAGAGCAGGTTTCAGTGATTTGACAGTCTATTCTCCGGCGCACAAAAAACGAAGGTCAACCCAACACACAGGGTGAATAATCCAACACAGGATCAAAAATAGACCGGAGAATAAAACACAAGTACTCCACCAAATGACATGAATACAAAAACAGTAAACAAAATAACAACCGTGAAGCTGCGCTGAAACAAGCCATCAACATAGACAATCACCCACAAACAAACAGTGCAACCCAGGCTACCTAAGTATGATTCTCAATCAGAGACAACTAATGACACCTGCCTCTGATTGAGAACCTTACTAGGCCGAAACATAGAAATCCCAAATCATAGAAAATCAAACATAGACTGCCCACCCAACTCACGCCCTGACCAACTAAATAAATACAAAACAAAGGAAATAAAGGTCAGAACGTAACAGTCACTGTGTAGTTAGTTACTATGTAGACACTGTGTAGTTAGTTACTATGTAGGCACTGTGTCATTTGTTATGATGTAGGCACTGTGTTGTTAGTTACTATGTAGCCACTGTATAGGGGGATATGTCCAAATCTGAATGAATCGTAGGGCTCTGTAACTAGACAGAAGGCTAGTTTACAACACCATTACCTGATCATAACAGATGAACATTAGACTGGACCTCTGTGAGCTTGGTGGCTGTTTTTTTGTTGTCCAATGTTACCTTCTTACCTTTGGCTTAAAGCTGGTTAGAGAGTGCATGTTCTCTGTATTTACATACTTTGTCTTATTAATAGAGTTTTGACAGGCACTCCCCAGATGCCTATCCCACCATCTTAAGGACCCCATTACCTCCTGCTTCAGGATGTTGTTTTAGCTCCTTAAGTGTTCCTGATTTGTTTTGCTCAACCACCCTCTGTGTGAATTATGTTCCCAAAGAGGAAGTTGTACAGTGTATGTGTTTATACAGGAAGTGTTTGGTTTCCTGACTTGGTTCAGGATGACCATCTGTATGCAGTGTCACTCACCCCAATTTCCATCTCTTAATTCATGCTGTACAGTTAGTGATTTCATCCTGTACATTTAGTGATGTTCCACACAAATGCAAGCTTTTTTTTTTACACATATACTATATTTATTTGTTCCAAATAGGACAATCAACAGTTACAGAAATATAACATTTTTTTAACCCTCCCCCCAACCCAAAGACAAGAACATAACAACAGACAAACATTAACAACAAAAAGAGGTCAACCATTTTCTTGTCTCTCCTATGTAAAGAGATATTCTCTGGGTAAAGATTTAGCATGTAAAGTTTAGGGATTAGTGGTATTGTGGTAGAGGTAATCTCAGAGATATAGCGCAGTACTGAGCTCTAAAACTTTTGTATCTCAGCACACTCCCACGTGCAATGATATAAGGTTCCTAGATGCGTGTTACATTTAACACACATGTATGGGATATTAGGGTCACATTTGTGAAGCTTAACAGGGGTGGTGATATAAGTTCTCATTATCCAATTGTATTGCAACAATCTCAGGTAAATGTTTATTGTCTGAGTTTTAGAGCATATCATACCCAAGTCTTCCTTTAGTAGCTGCCATTTTCCCATATAAAAACGTAATTTCACCTCTCCCATAACACATATTAACAGAGAGCATTACTAAAGTGTTCAAATGGCAGATTGTTTTCGACTGGAAAAAATAAAGCTTCTCAATTGTAAGTACAGTTGAAGTCGGAAGTTTACATACACCTTTAAACTCAGTTTTTCACAATTCCTGACATTTAATCCTAGTAAAAATTCCCTGTCTTAGGTCAGTTAGGATCACCACTTTATTTTAAGAATGTGAAATGTCAGAATAATAGTAGAGAGAATTATTTCTTTCAGCTTTTATTTCTTTCGTCACATTCACAGTGGGTCAGAAGTTTACATACACTCAATTAGTATTTGGTAGCATTGCCTTTAAATTGTTTAACTTGGGTCAAATGTTTCAGGTAGCCTTCCACAAGCTTCCCACAATAAGTTGGGTGAATTTTGGCCCGTTCCTCCTGACTGAGCTGGTGTAACTGAGTCAGGTTTGTAGGCCTCCTTGCACACACATACTTTTTCAGTTCTGCCCACAAAGTTTTTCGGATTGAGGTCAGGGCTTTGTGATGACTACTCCAATACCTTGACTTTGTTGTCCTTTTGTTGCCATTTTGCCACAACTTTGTAAGTATGTTTGAGATCATTGTCCATTTGAAAGACCCCTTTGCGACCAAGCTTTAACTTCCTGACTGATGTCTTGAGATATTACTTCAATATATTCACATCATTTTCTTTCCTCATGATTCCATCTATTTTGTGAAGTGCGCCAGTCCGTCTTGCAGCAAAGCATCCCCACAACATGATGCTGCCACCCTCGTGCTTCACGGTTGGGATGGTGTTCTTCGGCTTGCAAGCCTCCCCCATTTTCCTCCAAACATAACGATGGTCATTATGGCCAAACAGTTCTATTTTTGTTTCATTAGACCAGAGGACATTTCTCCAAAAAGTATGATCTTTGTCCCCATGTGTAGTTGCAAACCGTAGTCTGGCTTTTTAATGGTGGTTTTGAAGCAGTGGCTTCTTCCTTGCTGAGAGGCCTTTCAGGTTATGTCGATATAGGACTCGTTTTTACTGTGGATATAGATACTTTTGTACCTGTTTCCTCCAGCATCTTCACAACGTCCTTTGCGGTTGTTCTGGGATTGATTTGCACTTTTCAAACCAAAGTACGTTCATCTCTAGGAGACAGAACGCATCTCCTTCCTGAGCGGTATGACGGCGTTGATGATGGTGTTTATACTTGTGTACTATTGTTTGTACAGATGAACGTGGTACCTTCAGGCTTTTGGAAATTGCTCCCAAGGATGAACCAGACTTGAGGATGTCTACAGTTTTGAAATATATCCACAGGTACACCTCCAATTGACTCAAATTATGTCAATTAGCCTATCAGAAGCTACTAAAGCCATGACATAAGTTTCTCGAATTTTCCAAGCTGTTTAAAGGCACAGTCAACTTAGTGTATGTAAACTTTTGACCCGCTGGAATTGTGATACAGTGAATTATAAGTGAAATAATGTCTTTAAACAATTGTTGGAAAAATGTCTTGTGTCATGCACAAAGTAGATGTCCTAACCGAGTTGCCACAACTATTTAACAAGAAATTTGAGGAATGATTAAAAAACATGTTTTAATGACTCCAACCTAAGTGTATGTGAACTTCTGACTTCAACTCTATTTAAAAAAATGCTTTTGTGCTAAATTTTTCCTGAAGTTTTTCAAACAGCCTGAGCCCCTTTTCACTGTATAAGTCCATTACTTTAACAATAGCTTTTTTTTGCCCATTCTTTAGATCTCAAGTCATTTTTACCAGGTGTGAAATTGTCATCGCCCCAAATTGGTGTAAAACTGGATGATACAGGGGATTTACCCATATATTGCTGTTCTTTGTGCCATATAGTTAGGGTGTTTTTAACAAAGATATTGTTTGTCTATGTATATCTAAATGCTATCCACAAAATATATTGGTGCTGATGATTTATTTAAAAAATTGATATGGCTGAAGTCAACAAAATACAGTAGGCTACAGTAAAGTTAAAGAGATAATTACATTGTATACAGTAAACTGTAATCACAATTTAAATATTTTTAGGCTACTAATGATTTTGCTATTTCTCCACACATGGTTACCTCCCAGACAACCCCTGATCTTAAAGCAGCACCCTGGGCTTACAGTTTGATTAGCCATGTCTTCTCCCGCTCCGATATTCCCCAGAGGTAGGCTCAAGTTTTGCTCCTTGTGTAGAGGAAACGCCATTGCCAATGGGCGATGGAGGATCATAGATTTTTATGGACCCCTTGGCTTGGCCCCTGTGAGACGGGTCCCCTGGCTGCAGTAGGCTAGGGGCCTGGGGCCCCAATAGGAAGTGCAGGCTGGAGGAGGTCACGCACAAGCAGACATGTGCCAGCATGTGATCACTATGATTTAATGGGCAGGACGTCACTTACCAATATGATGATTTAGGGTACTTTTCCCTTCGTCTTGAACCTCATAATGAATTCTATTGAGGGGCTACACTATTTGTGCAGGGATTTTTATGGTGGAGGCCTACAGTTTTTGGGCAACACATATGCAGCCTTTGTAATACTGGCATAGTGGGATGGAAATAAGTTATCTGTTTGAATTTGAGAAGTTCCAACAGGATTCACACTACTTCTTATATAGCCTCATACGAGGCCCCAACTCTGTAGGTGTGTCTTTTAAGTAGCGATACCATGCCAGATTTATTTGGGAATAAACCCCAGACAAAGCTGGGTTCCATCCCATTCCCTGATATACAGTGCTCCTTAGTGACACGCATCGGTAATAAAACAGTAATGTCATTCACATATGGTAGCCATATTCTCTTATGTTGCGATGGCTCCAATATAGAATATGGTTTCTACTTATACATTTCCACTTCAAGGCTGAGGGCGAAAGCCCCACCAAGGATTTCCAAAATGTTTACAGTAAGAAACCATTTGCTCCACCATTGCCTTGTTTTATCTATTATTTAAGTATTTTTTCACACTGTTTTTTTAGACCTGTTTTTTTGGGTGATGCAACTTTTGTGGTGAATGTTCATTTAACATTCTGACATTTATTGATAGTCTGAAGCTTTGTTTTATATCATTATACCATATTGTATTTACACTGTGATTGCCAAATTGCAAAACATTATGGAAATATCCCCTTTCTCACAAATAACATTTATCTTGCAACAATAACACCGTATTTCATGATATGACACTGCGTACATAGTATGATTGCTTTCTTGTCAATTGTTGACTTTATTTTGGGCAGGCATCCCTTATCTATTTAATGAAGCCCTTCCAGGGAGCAGGCAGAGGTGGTGCTAAGAGAGAGAGAGGGAGCGAGAGAGAGAGAGAGAGAGTGTGAGAGAGAGTGAGGGAGAGAGAGGGGGGGAGAGAAAGAGTGTGAGAGACAGAGAGAGAGAGAGAGAGAGCGAGACGGGGGGTGAGTGAGAGAGAGGGGTGGGGGAGAGAGACTGAGAGTGAGAGAGAGCAAGAGAGAGAGAGAGAGAGAGGGGTGGGGGAGTGGAGTGTTCCAGACCAGGGACTGCTTTGTGTTTGCGCTGGTATACTTGCCTGGTCCCTGTTGTAACTAGACTGGCTTGTTCCAGTCCAGTACACCCCTCTTCCTGCAGGGCCTTCTGGAGCCCATCCACACACCTCTTCCTGCAGGGCCTTCTGGAGCCCATCCACACCCCTCTTCCTGCAGGGCCTTCTGGAGCCCATCCACCACTGCAAGCTCTCTTTGCATGCAAATCCACTCTGCCTCTAAGGCATTAAGATTAATACATAGCTTTCATAAACAATGGACATCTACTGAAGATACATATGCCTCTCACTACAATATTTACCATATAGCCTGTTCTACATACTACATAGACTCGATAGTTGTTTAATGTTCACATGGTTGCTCAGCAACTTTGTTGTTAACGTCATGGCCTGAGGCCGCTCTCACTGCAACAAAGAAAGGGATCGTCAGACTGTCGAGAGCAGTTCTATACCACGACTCCTGAGGGCAAGAAAAGGCAAGGATGCTCAAGTGGTGATTTTCTTTTTAAGGGCCCATGCAATACAATTCATTCACATTCAAGGGCATCACCTGAGATTGCGTTTTAGCATGTTTCAATGAAATTATATTCCACATAAATGTCAGCTGGAGGATTACACTTTGCGTTTGCTTACGATTGGACACATCTTGTTATTTACCATTGTCCTTTTGGCTGTTTCGTTATTTGAAACACCTCTCCAATGCTGTACTTTCCATTTGCCTACCAAATTCAATTTTGTTTAGCCAATTAATCAAATAGATGTATTAATTGTTTTCACATCTTTCATCCTCATCATAGAGCACGGTAAGGTAATACTAGTTTTGTTAGGGTCATGTAGAAATGACAGGAGGTATGGAAACCTGTGAGGGGAGCTGGTGTTCATGAGAGCGTTTAGGAGTCACTGAGGGGAAGTTAGCCTGTTGCCACATTGCAAAGCTGCCTGATGGACTCGGGACAGACTATTAACTCCAGCCAACACCCGTGGCTTCGCTGATGTCTGCTAATCAACTTGGGTCCCCTCCAAGCCCCAAACAAAGAGGCAGGGAGGGGACGGTGCTTTGAGAGCTTTTGGCTTTAGGCTTTAGCTAGCTATGCTTTGTTTTAGGCATTTGTGGGTGCACCAAATATTGTTGAAAGAGGACTTTGCATTTTTATTAGATGTCTTCTAAGACAGCCAAAGCCGAATATCCAGTATTCTGCCTGTGATAAGCAACTGGGATGTGAGAAATAACAAAATAATAGTAGTATTGTGAGGGATTGGAAAGGTTTGGAAAGGGTGAGCTACAATGGTCACGCCTTTGAGTCAGGGGTAGAAAGTAAAGCATCTACTTACGCTGTATAATGGCTGGATTCAAGTCCTTAGGCGTGGACCGCTCATGGGACACACATATTTTGGAGAGGAGGGCTGATACTGCAGGCCAATGGCTACAGGGCTTGATAGGAAATCCCTAGCACATTAAACCACTGGGAAAAATCGTCCTGTTGTATTTCTAGTAGCTTGTAGTCAAGTAGGTTTGTCCCATTGTCCAATAAGCCACACACTGAAGTTCATCATAAACCATATATAGATGTATAGAAGTTATATGATAAAGTAAGCTCAAACATAATCTTTACAACTCCTCAGGCCGCTCTCTGGGCCCCTATTGTTCTGATGGTTTTCATGCTGTGTTCTATGGCTTCAAGATTGATCAGATTCCGTGTTCCCAAGGCACAACATGGACAGTATACAGTACAAAATAATCTACAGATTGAATGTTACAT
Source organism: Oncorhynchus keta (assembly GCF_023373465.1). Lineage (NCBI taxonomy): Eukaryota > Metazoa > Chordata > Actinopteri > Salmoniformes > Salmonidae > Oncorhynchus > Oncorhynchus keta. Next base: position 54,860,033 of record NC_068424.1, on the reverse strand, counting down.
GTTAATGTAAATGTGTATAGCTACACTGCCTTCTGAAGTTATCCATACCCCTCGACTTATTCTATATTTTGTTGTATTACAGCCTGAACTAAAAATGGATTGAATATATTTTTGTTCTCACCCATCTACACACACTACATAATGACAAAGGGAAAACTTGTTTTTAGAAATTTCAGTAAATTTATTGAAAATGAAATATATAATATACATACATTTCAGCCCCCTGAGTCAATACTTTTTAGAAGCATCTTTGGCGGAAATGACAACTTTGAGATGTCTTGGGTATGTCTGTATCAGCTTTGCACATCTGGATTTGGGGATTTTCTCTCATTTTTCGTTGCAGATTTTCTCAAGCTCTGTTAGATAGATGGGGAGCGGTGGTGAACAGCAATCTTCAAGTTTTTCCACAGATTTTCAATAGGGATTTAAGTCTGGACTTTGGCTGGGCCATAAACGGACTTTCACATTCTTGTTCTGAAGCCATTCCAGCATTGCTTTGGCTGTATGTTTGGGGTCATTGTCCTGTTTGAATGTAAATCTTCGCCCCCAGTCTAAGGTTGTTTGAACTCTGAAGCAGGTTCTCATCAAGGATTTTCCTGTATTTGGCTCCATTCATTGTTCCCTCTATCCTTACCAGTCTCCCAGTCCCTGCTGCTGAAAAGAATCCCCATAGCATGATGTTGCCACCACCTTGCTTCACAGTAGGAATGATGTTAGATGGGTGATGAGCTGTGCCTGGTTTTCTCCAGACATAGTGATTTGCATTCAAGATAAAGAGTTAAATATTTGTCTCATTAGACCACATACTATTTTGCTGTATGATCTCAGAGTCTTTCACGTGTATTTTTGGAAACTCCAGGCGTGCTGTCGTGCCTTTTTCTCCGAAGTTGCTTCCACTCTCCCATAAAGCCCAGATTGGTGAAGTGCTGTAGAGACTGTCCTTCTACCGGGTTCACCCATCCCAGCCAAGGAACTCTGTAGTTCTGTCAGAGTGATCATTGGGTTCTTGGTCACTTCCCCGACCAAGGTCCTTCTTGCCCGGTTGTTCAGTTCGGTTGGAAGGCCAGCTCCAGGCAGAGTCTGGGTAGTTCCATATTATTTCCATTTTCCAGTGATGGAGATCAATGTGCTCTTTGAAACTTTCAAAACTTTACAATTGTTTTATACCCTTCCCCAGATACAGTGGGATGGGTGTATTTGATACACTGCTGATTTGGCAGGTTTTCCTACCTACAAAGCATGTAGAGGTCTGTAATTTTTATCATAGGTACACTTCAACTGTGAGAGACGGAATCTAAAACAAAAATCCAGAAAATCACATTGTATGATTTTTAAGTAATTAATTTGCATTTTATTGCATGGCATAAGTATTTTATACATCAGAAAAGCAGAACTTAATATTTGGTACAGAAACCTTTGTTTGCAATTACAGAGATCATACGTTTCCTGTAGTTCTTGGCCAGGTTTGCAGGGATTTTGGCCCACTCCTCCATACACACCTTCTCCAGATCCTTCAGGTTTCGGGGCTGTCGCTGGGCAATATGGACTTTCAGCTCCCTCCAAAGACTTTCTATTGGGTTCAGGTCTGGAGACTGGCTAGGCCACTCCAGGACCTTGAGATGCCTCATTCGGAGCCACTCCTTAGTTGCCCTGGCTGTGTGTTTCGGGTCGTTGTCATGCTGGAAGACCCAGCATCTTCAATGCTCTTACTGAGGGAAGGAGGTTGTTGGCCAAGGTCTCGCCATACATGGCCCCATCCATCCTCCCCTCAATACGTTGCAGTCGTCCTGTCCCCATGCTTTCTAAGTAGGAAAACCTTCAAAATCGTCAGTGTATCAAATACTTGTTCTCCCCACTGTATATGCCTCATCACAATTATATCTCGGAGATCTACGGACAGTTCATTGGACTTCATGGCATAGTTTCTGCTCTGATATGCACTGTCAACTGCGGAACCTTATAAAGACGGGTGTGTTTCATTCTAAATCAAGTTGTAGTGACATTTCAAGGATGATCAAAGGGAATTGGATGCACCTGAGCTCCTCATTTTGACTTAAATGTAAATGTAAATGGGTGTGAATACTTATGTAAATGAGATATTTATGTATTTCATTTTCAAAACAATTGCTAAAATTTCTTTAAACTTGCTTTCACTTTGTCATTATGGGGGATTGTGTATAGATGGGTGAAATATAACATATATAATATAACATATATTTAATCCATTTTGAATTAAGGCTGTAACACAACAAAATGTTGAATAAGCCAAGGGGTATGATTACTTTCTGAAGGCAAAGTATATGAAAATAATTTAGGCCAACACACTCCACTAGATCAAACACAATAATTGTACCAAACCTCTCCTGTCCTTGGTGGACAAGAGGGACTTGGTAGCACTACTCACTGCATTCCCCAAAGAGAACAGAAGATTATCAGAGAGTAAACAAAATGCCCTACTGGTTTTTCCTCTCCCCACATCTTTTTCCTGATACGCATTATTACACTGACACCTGTGTGTAACATGTGGAATTTAATGTATATTCATTTGCCATTTGTTTCCTCCTAAACAAGGTGCAGGGCCTGGGTTCGTTGTGTGTCTGCTGGGAACGACGTAAGGGAACGCCAGCTGCAGATTTACAGTCTGCTGTGCAGTCCGAAAATATGCTGTAAAGCTCCGGCAGTCATTGTTATAAATATAAATCAATTCATTTTTCAGTCCTCCCTCACTGCGTTTTCAGTTTAACGTGACACGTTCATATGGTGTCAGCGAGAAAAGTTACATAGAAAAAGGATGAACATTTTGCAAGTGTTACCAGACCACAGTGCAAGATTTCGCTCATGATCTATCTGCAAAATGTGTAGTTGTTTTAACATAATATAGTTCCAACGATTCACTATGTTTTTTTTCCTGGCAATAAATGGTTTTGTATTGGTTTGACTTATTGGTCCTATTCTTGAAAGGCTTATACAATGAGGCCAGAATTTTATCACATACTGAGTACACTGTTTGAAGATATGGTGCTTTACCGCAGAACCAAAAAGGTTCAATGGCTTGCTTCACAAAGTTCTCTATAGAACCCTAATGGCATTTGTTCACAGTGCATATCTCTTTTCATACTCTATATACAGAAAAGTATGTCTTGCTTCCGATACAGTGCATTAGGGGAAAACGATGAGTCGTCAGCTTAGCTCGGCTTTAGGATGTTTAATAAATCCGTCAAATTTCATGTGAATTGTTAATCAACCTTGCCAATCGAAGGTGTGTTTAGAACCGTCTCAAGAGAAGCATAATGTGCTGTTCACTGAAAAAACATGAATTTAATGATCTTTTAATGAGTCTATGATTGAAACAACAAGGTAAGTCAATGCTACTGTAAAGCAAGCTCGATTTGGAGCACAATACCCTTTATTCCAAGAGCAACCTATCTTAAGGTCATATGTTCAAATATTTCCTACTGAAACTGGTACACACCTGAAAGGATTTCATTTAGCATTCACAAAGCCTTAATGAGCACAATACCGCATGCTAAAAATAGTTCACACAAATTGCATGATTAGTCTGCACCAGTCTGAAAAATTGACAGTAATAATAACTCAGTCAAGCTCTTTGTTAATGCTCTCAGCATGTTCCTTCTACAGAGATATACTAAACAGTAGCACAGTGAATATATTCGTTTAAATTAATTTAGCTACAGTTTACAGACCCGGCTCTAGTGAATATCCTCAAACGTGTTAGGTACCCCACAGCAATGTTTTCCAGTGCTGTTGCTGTGCTTAAGCTTACTGCTGAGTCCTGCAGAGGAGGAACAAGGAGGAACCCCTCTGACCAGACACTAACTGTCAAAATAAAAATGATGAACTCTGCAGAGGGTAAACATGACCCAGTGGATCTCCCATCCCATTGCTTGTGCTCTACTCTGGATGGCTATCCAAGCCTGCCCCCCCGGCCCCCCGGCCCCCTCGTCTGGGGCCAGTATGCATGCTGAGCTGTTTTTATTTTTATTTATGGGGATAGTATAATTGGGCAGATAAAGAACGCGGGCGGATTAGGAGTGGAGTGACATGTTTATCGTCCGCTCGGATCAGGACCTGCCGCGAGCCACAGGTGCAGAGTTTTACATGAGGGCCGATTTATGGTGGCCAAAGGCGAGTGGGGAGGAGGAGGAGGAGGAGGAGGAAGAGGCGGTGGAGGAGGAAGAGGTGGTGGAGGAGGATATTGCCCTCTGCTGGGCACGGTTAAAATCTCCTAGTGCTTCAATTTGGCCTAAACCCTGATTTAGGACATGGGACTGGTTTCCCAGATGTAGTCTAATGTATGAAAGTGCTTTATAGTCCAGAAATGGTTTATTTAAATTGTATTATGATGATATACTTGTAATTTCATCCCAGTGGTCTTGATTTTAGATCAATAAATTAAATAAAGGTCTATGGGAGTGAAGAAGATGTTCCACATGCTCTTCCCATTTTAACATTCTGGGTATCTCTTACCTCTTGCCAAATCACAGGAGAATATCAAATGACTAACAGTAATGGCAATAGCAGACTAAAATTATTGGCAAACTATGATGCATTTTATGCAGCCATTTGTTTGCCATTACTATTTACAAGTTACAGTTGTTTAAATTTCAGTGCAGGTTAATTGGAGGAAGGGATAAGAAATCCTCTTTGATAAACCTTAGCGAAGAAATAACTGTGGTACAGATGTAGGATCTTAATTTGAGTCAGTTTGCTACAGCAGTAAAATAATCTTGCAGCAACAGAAAATGTGAATTACAATTAATGGACATTTTTGTATGACTGAGCGAACGGGATATGCAGAGTGTGTTACTTCATTGTGTGCAGAGCTTCCTCACCAGTGCTACATGCACTTGTCCAGCCATAATGTTAAAGGGGACAGTGTGAACTGAATGGTATTTAGGGGTTCTCTGACTTTAATGTAGCTAGTAGGGTAGCCTTTACTAGCAGGCAGAGAGAGGCCAGCCCCGGGGCCTCCAGGGCCCAGTAAGCGGGTGGCAGGTCCACTTTATCACCTTCCTCCACGTGAACTCTGGCTGAACCGGGCCACCACCAGCCATCCTGCTTTTATTTCCTTGGCATCTGCCCTGTTCCCGCATGAGACATAAGGTGAGTCGCGCCTTTTGTTTTCCACCTCCTCGCAGCATCTGCCAGGCCATCTTTAGTACTTCAATAAGACCCACTCACCCCCTGCCTGGATGCCCTCAACCTCCCTCCATCCCTTCCCCCTCCTGCTGCCTTCAATGCCGCCACCACTAGAGATGGAGGGAAATACCGGAGCCATGATGCAGACGAGGGCTTTTGCACGCCGCTGGGTTATGCATCTGAGGAGCAGCGAGGGAAAATAGGGAAGCAGGAACCGGGTTATATGAGGGTGCAGATGTGTCTCATTTATTTTATCCGGTTCGTCACATTTCATCCACTACTTCTCTCTCCATCCCCTCATAATATTTTCCCAGCTCTGTCACTCTCTCTCTCTCTCTCTCTCTCTCTCTCTCTCTCTCTCTCTCTCTCTCTCTCTCTCTCTCTCTCTCTCTCTCCTTCTCTCTCTCCTTCTCTCTCACACACACTCGCTCTCCCTCACTCTTTCCCTCTCTCACTCTTCACAAATAGGCCTGCAACCATGCCCTTTCCTCTTCAAACTAATTACCTTGGTTACCTTGTACCCACAACCCCTCGGGACACTAACAACTGTCAGACCAGTATTATTTTTGAAATTTAAACAATCATCTTACGTGCGCTGCTGCTAAGATCCTGGCCTTTTCGGCAGCTTCGACCTTCAGTAATTAATACCCCAGGGCACATTATTGGCAAAGCCTTTATCCTCCGGGCCAAGAAGCCTCTAACCCGCTAATTACGGGCAAGCAGCTAATCTTCTAGCTCCATGATTGACAGGTACACCTATTCTACTAATTGCCTGTTGCAGACAACACCTGGTGAACTGTATCGTCAAGGGAGACTGGATAGTACTGAGAACTCCTGTGGGTCTCGTGGGAGGATAAACAAGTGTGAATGTGTGTGTGTGTTTGTGTGCACTTCGAGCTATGGAAAAAGTGAAAGCCGAGGCCAGGTTGAGCTGTGCTTTCTGAGGCGAGTGTACTAAGACGAGCTCCAGTCTGCATTTTTATTTGGTGCGTATCTAATCCTACGATGAACACCTATTTTGTATGACAACAGACAACAAAAACACCATGACAATTTAACTATCTAGCCTTACTGTTTAATTCCATTTCTGATTATGGTAGTGTGTTCTGCTCGATAATCTAGCTTCTATATTTGAAAAAAAGGCTTCACTCAGGCATTGATTGTACATGAAGAAATCCCATCAGAATCTCAAATGGTCAACCTTTGAATTATTATTCATACTTACAGTACACGTTTTTTAGCTAACCAAAATTATTTTTACATTTTGTATCAATTCATGCACACATATGAATGAAAAGAAAAGCAACGACGTTAGTCATATCTCAACATGTTCAGATAGTTTTCCATTGTTCCATTTATGACATGATTCCTTGTTTCAGCCTTTCTCAAATCATCCCACTTAAATAACGCGTAAGGATGTTGAGAGTCACCTCTGCCTTGAAATGAAATATGAAGTGTGATACTGAGGGATCTTAGTGATGAGAGATGCCACATTTCTCTCACTGCTCACTTGGAAACATACTCCATTTGAAATGCTCTGGACAGTGTAATAGAATGACTTTTTGTTCAAAGTTGACAGGTCAATAATTCTCATTCAAGTGAGGCAGGCATAGAACAGAGAAAGCAACATGGGAGATAACTTTACAACAAGGACCACATATACAAATCTGCTCAGTGGTTCACACCTGCAGCAATAGTATTAGTAAGTAAGTATTGGCTTACTGCGACAGATAAAACTTTATAAGTAGAAGAATAAGTGGAATAAGTTTAAATGGAATAAGTCAGGGTGATTTCCGACTCAGCTCACTCTTTGACTGCTTGAAGAGCTAGCTGAGAGGAGGACAGTGGGCCTCTGTTGTGGGAAGTGCTGTCAGTGGTCTTCACTTTGACAAGGCTGGCGGGGGAAAGGCCGAAACGTGTGACTAGTGTGAGCAGGCAGCATGGGGCACTAGACGTACAACAAGATACAACGCCAGGCTCAGACACTTCCTTAGTCCAGGGGGACATGGTGCGCCTGCATGTTTTGCAAATGTAACCCGTCACCCCCATGGCTCTTGACCTTAGAGTTGCAGGGCCAGCAACGCGGGGAGCACCAGCACACCAATGGATCTAAATAACATTATGATGTGATTACCATACCGCCCTCGGAAAACAAAGACCCGCTCACTCAGTCCTCCCCTTCCCTCCCCTCCTCCCTCCAAGACCAGACCCACTGCACTGCAGGGATGCCTGGGTGGCAGTAGTACATCACTGGAAATCACAGGGTCTGACTCATAGAAATATAATGAATAGAAAAGTATTCTCCATTCAAGTCAATGATGGCATAGTGGGTGGACTGGCAGCCATTTTGAGTGTACCCATGCCAGTAAGTAAAAGCAGGAAGTGTACTCTTCATTCCGTGCTGTGATTTGTTGTGTAAACTCAACTGGCATGACAAAAAATATATTCCATTGCATGAGCCACATCAGTTAGCATCATTTGAATTAATATGCTATTTTACTATGGCAATCCAGGATCAGTTGATATAACATTCCAAAATGAAATGGAAATGATTGCATCACAATACCAGGCAGCCATTGCAAGTGAACCCATGAGTTTACCAGTCGAATTGCCAGGTTTAGAGCTTCCAAGCCCGTTCTATTCATTCTATTGCTATGGTCTGACTTCTCTGGTCAGCCTCTCTGCTGGTAAAAGTCTATATGATTCTGGCTACTATGCCTGTGTGACTGATAGTGCCCATGGTCTGACCATTGTCAGGAGCTGTGGTAATTCTACTAGCAATTAGATTTTATGAGATATGGAATAACACTGTAAATACACAATATCCTACATAATGTCATACAGCCTACTAAACAAAATAACCATAATAGATACAGCAATGTCTTGACCTTTACATTAATCATGAAAATACAAATCTAATGGACTGCATAAACTCTCCATTCTTTTATCATTTTCAGAGTTGGTTCCTTCTTGAGTCCTGGTTGCCAGTAGCAGTTAAAGTTGAGTTCCTGATGGTGGTGACTCCTTCCTCTGAAGTCCTGAACTCTTGATGGGTGCGTGAATGTAAACCAAGCAGTAAGAAAGTAACGTTTCAACCAAGCAGCAATGAAAACATCAGTCTTCTGGGTGACCATGTCAGCCACAGCACAGATCAATGGTGAAACAAGACCCTTGACGAGAAAGGGTTGACCTGAAACTTAAAAAGACGACCAGAGAGATGAATTAAGGACCGCTGGCAACACAAGGGAATGGCAATGTAAGCTACACTGGGACTACCAATGGGCACAGAGGCGTGTTTCTTGTTCAGGAATTGCAGGATTACCACTAGAGTGCAGTCATCAGAAGTGCTAAAGTGATATGCTAGACGATGTTAGATTAGAACATTGTCCTCATCATGTTTCTTGTAACTGAAATGGAAAATAGGAATATCATGAAAACATTGTGTAAATCAACAATGACAGACCATAATGCACAGGAAAGGTTGATGAATTCATACTCTATCATCGGTCAATCCAGGTTGTGTGTGTTGGAAACACTGAGTGGGTCTGGAGCACTGGGGTCTAGGTGCACAGCAGTCAGGAACCCTGAAATGAGTGCCTCATTTATCAACATTCTTCTTAGAAAGTGATTTATCTACTCATTGAATATGCACAGATGTCTTCAATGGGTGGGTATGCCCAAGCGGCACTGTTGATTTTGTGTGTGTGTGTGTGTGTGTGTGTGTGTGTGTGTGTGTGCTTGCTTGCGGGGGGACGTATGGGGGTATAAAAAGGGAAGGGTAGACCTGAACAACAACAGAAAAGGCACCCATTTTAGCAGACACTCTTATCCAGAGCAACTTACAGGACCACTTAGGGTTAAGGGCCTTGTTTAAGGGCACATCAACATAATTGTTTTCTCATCTTGGGGATTCGACCCAGCCACCTTTCGGTTACTGGCCCAACACTTAACCGCTAGGCCACCCCACCACCTCTAACGCAAGTGTCCTTTTCACATGTGTTGGAGGCCTTTTTTGGTCCACTTCATGCAGACCCCAGAGGCTCTATTTCACAATCCATTTCCACTGGTCTCCCCTCTACCTCTAGCATCACACTGGGCAGCCCAACCTCTGCAGGGGATGTTCAGGGGGACATGCATGGACCAGGACAGTAAAAGAAGTCAATGGACTGGAAAAGTAGACAGAGGGGAACCCAGAGTCTCCACCATAGCATGACATCTGTGACCGTTCAGATCTGATGGCCTTCTTTCTGGATGTCTACCCAAAACTTCTCGCTAAATACGACCTAGATATCCTCTGTGTAAAATAATAATTACGTCTCAGTACACACTGGGTCTTTTGTTGAAAATACTGTTTTGTGAAATCTCACTTGAAAGTGTTCTTCATCGTTCTTCTTTGTTTTTCTTTGTTTGTTTTCTTTACTGACCTTTGCAGGAAATGTCTTTATCGCACCCATAGGTTTGTCAGTCAGTCTCGGGCAAGCGAAAACGTGTGTGGCTACATATTTTCGCGGAGGTGTCTTGGGAAGGCGAGCTTTTAGAAAACTGTAGCGATTCTAAACCTGACAGATTATCTCAGTCACATACACCTGGGAAAGAATTCCCTAAAAGCACAATTCAATCCAGCATTGGCAAGATATCTTTCTTTCTTTTGAAAAACATTTCATTATGACCAACCCAATAGGTATACACTTTGAGGTTTAGAATTCCACTCGAATAAGATATTCATGTCGTTCCATTGCAGGGCCCAAGCAGGGAGACCAAGCACTGCTTAATTGTGCAAGCTTCAGCTGCTGAAGCAGATGCTTTATTATTTATTATTGAAACCCTATCAAACAGACTTGGGTGACCGCGCTGTGTGCCTGAAAATGCTGTAGGGTCAATGACATGCAAATACTTGCATGTTCCGTAGCCTCTGTAACACAGAATGAAAAGGAGAGGAATACTTCATCATGTTGTGTGCATATAATATAATTGTGTCTCTGGTTGGGTGCAGTCTGTTTGAATTTAATTAGGAGCATACTTACAGCCCCAATATTCACCTAATGAAGCTCAATTGTGCGGCTGTTGCACAACTAACACCCAAGTGATGAATGTGAGGCGTCACTGTAAAGATGATAAATCTGACGCTACCCCTCTGGATATAAAAAAGACGCCAGTTTCCGTGGCATCCGACTGGGGGTGTGAATGCACAGATTCATGGGTAAATGAGACCCGGTTGGCTCCCTGGTGGGTGGGAGTGGAGTGAGGTTTCGTGGTAAGTTGCACACACACACACACACACACACACACACACACACACACACACACACACACACACACACACACACACACACACACACACACACACACACACACACACACACACACACACACACACACACACACACACACACACACACACACACACACACAGGCATTGAAACCCAGAAACATTGTGAGAGAACTGACACACACACACACACACACACACACACTGCTGAAATGTCAGGTCCCATGAGAGAGGACCTATCTGACAGACAGAGCATAGAATACAATACAAATATGAAGAGGAGTCCCAGAGTACACAAGCTTTTATGAAGTAGAGCTAATGTAAATATGAAAACACGCAGGACTGGGATGTACACCCACACACTGGACATGACTGGTTATTTGAAGAATGTATGCCCAACATAATGTATAGAAATATTAAAATGACAAATGCTTCCTTAGTTTTGTGTATGTACTGTATATATTAAACTGTTTGGGAAATGTATGACTAGGAGTTTACTATGCCAGCTTGACCATATCACACTTATTATGCTTATAATCAAAACCAAATTCAAAACGTCTCTTAACCTAGTAACCACTATGAAAAAAATAATAAAATACACAACTCATAGTGCCCTTAAAAAAAAAAATAATGAAACTGGTTTCAATATTTCAAATGTTTCTTTTTTCAGCAGCCCGAAAGGGTGATTTTCTTCCTTCTCCTCTCTATTCTCCTCTCTCTCTCTTTTCCTCTCTCCTCCTTCTCTCTCAGCTATGTGCTGCGTAATGACACAGAGATAGACTTAATGCACCTACCAAGACAGTGATTATCACCTCTGTAATCCTACAGTTCATTAGTCTCCCTACTTAATAATTAAATTGGAGAAGTGCTATGGTCCGGTGAGACACTCCTCACTAATGCACACATTAACAATAAAGCCTCTGTTGGACTTAAAATGTGCCGTACACTCTCAGGATCTCTGCTTTAACGCCGTCTGGAATTACAGGGAAGGCCTAGAAAGGTGTGTCTCCTCACTTCACTTGTTAGTGGCCATTTTATGGGCTTTGTCAATCAACTGTGTGGCATGGGCTGAGGTAAACGAGCAGAGGTTGTTTGCTTAATTGAACTTTATGTCGCCAAAAGGGAATTCTTTGGAAAGTGCTTTTTAAACGGTCCCCAATGTTTTCAGAGTTTCCCTGGTATGTGTTTAGTGGAGTGTGGCTTGTGCAGTCACTATCGCCACACAGTGCAATAATGTACACTCCAAAAGGGTTCTTCGGTTGTCCCCATAGAAGAACCATTTTAGGTTTCAAAGAGAACTCTTTTGGGTTCCATGTAGAACCTTCTGTGGAAAAGGGCTTACATGGAACCCAAAATAAGTCTCCCTGGGTTCTTCAAAGGCTTCTCCTATGGGGACAGTCGAAGAACCCTTTTAGGTTCTAGATAGCTCCTTTTTTTCTAAGAGTGTACCATGTCAATACGCTATTGGTGATGGTTAACTCTTCTTGGAATTAAGGTTGACCTGCAGACAAAGATGTACAGTAGTTGATCTGAAACATGCAATTAAACTCAGAAGAATACAGGATGAAGGTGGAAATCTGAAACCCCCGACGCCCTTTTTCAGGCAACAAAACGTGAAATTAACATCTCTCAATACTGTCCAAGCACATACCCTCAAGCTGCGCCTTGACAGCCTTGAAACCCAGAAACATTGTGAGAGAACTGACACACACACACACACACACACACACACACACACACACACACACACACACACACACACACACACACACACACACACACACACACACACACACACACACACACACACACACACACACACACACACACACACACACACACACACACACACACACACACACACACACACACACACACAGGCATTGAAACCCAAACACTGTAATGTAATCTGTAAATATTAGTCTTTCTCTCTCTCTCTCTCTCTCTCTCTCTCTCTCTCTCTCTCTCTCTCTTGCTCTCTCTCTCTCCATCTCTCCTTGTCTCAGAGGGGTGACAGCCTTCATGCATAATGCAGAGGAAGAGTTTGACCACTGGCCTGTGGCTGATTGGCCATCTGGGGTCGAGTGGAGCGTTGGGGTAAAGCTACCTCCATCTCTGCCTGGCTGACTGACCTTCTGGACCTCTGAAACCCAAGCAGAGTATCCTCAATAGCTCACTATACTGTCTGGGATCAGATCTGACCACCAAACAGCTCTCCTTCTCCTGGTCAGCCAGGAACAAACGGATCAATCCCTCAGTGGTCAGGAGCAAGAGGATTACTTATAGGAGTGGTAGGGATAGTGAACAGTACTTTGTTTACATTTCTGAATACCTTTCTGTTTACCTTTGCTCTGCAGTTGGAGACAGAGAACACAAACCAGTCTCACTAAAGTTTGACAGAATATACTTGTCCGGCTCGAAGAACCATGTTTGTAATTCTGTACGGGTGGATATAAAGTGAATATGGTTACATTCATGTTTTTAAAGATGCCTATTAGACCTTTCATTGCCCCGCTAAAGTCTTACTTGTCTTCCATCCGCCAATTTGCTTTGAAAAGGGGGTTGAGGTAGCGTGGACAATTCAGACTTTTTTTTTTTAATGGAGACATGTAGCCATGATTTATTCAAATGACAAACCTCTCCTTTCTCTTTTTTTCCTGAGGTATTAGTCATTGGGTGCTAATGTCAGATTACTTTACTAGCCATTCTGGCTTTGATAAATGACTGAGACAGGCAGTAAAAAATAGATCAAAACCACTGGGATGAAAAAAAAGGGAAGGAGCAGAAAGGGCCATTAAATCATTTCTCTGAAACGCCCAACAAGGCTGGAAAATGCCACACGTTATTCCACTACCACGGCTAATCAAAGCCGAGAGAGTGATTAGAGGGAGCGGATGGTGTAGTTACATTCTCTTTCTACCTTAACAAGCCATTATCCCTCCTGCTGCACTAGAGGCAATGCACACAGGCTCGAGGGGTGAAATATGGAACACTTCTTCACTGCACACACTGTATCATAAGGCCATGCCCTGGAACACAAATTAAGATTGTTGGATTGTAAATATGTAATTTAGAACGAGTGGTGTACGCAAAGGTATAGTGAGGTCCAGACATATTCCGTAGGTGCAAGATCTCCATGCACCCTACTGAAAGGATAAAGAAAGAAAAGTTGTATATTTTATAAATAACATCTATACATGTATTGATAAGAGACAATTCCCAATGTATTATGTTGGCCCTATATGTGACTAACAAGCCCAAATCGGTCTTATGTAGCAACATTTTAAATTAGCTTTTTTTACATTGGATAAAAGTAGAGACTCAGAGCTACAAAATTGTATATCATACACTGCAGTTGTGGAACAATGGGGAAGTAATTTAGCTTAGAAAGTTGATAACCTTGTAAACTCACTTTTGAGAAAATGGCCTTTGAATGTTTTGGTACTACTATTGGAGAGCCCTTCTTTGTCTACATACATTCAGGATTGTTCACACCCTCTTAAGCCTTAGCCCCACCCATCTCTTTAAGGGTTGATCCTAGCATTCTGTACTAACAGCAGTCAAGCACCCAAGCTAACTCTAGCGATCTTTTGGTTACTGGCCCAATGCTCTAACCACTAGGCTACCTGCCTCCCCACTGTAACTGTGCTGCTGCCAACAATTGAATGGCGCTTTTTTGCAGACGTTTACTGACACCGGCCATATTCAAAGGGAGATTCAGAGTTTGTAAATTCATCAGTTATTCCGTGCTCTGGCACACTAAGACGAGAGTCTTTTGTTAAGACATGTAGCTAGCTAGCTAGGTAAACGATGAACCATAATCCCAACTCATGACGTACTACCCTGCATGAATCTGCAGGTAGCTAACCCCAAAATACTTTACGTTCAAACAGCTTTGCTGTGAAGTAGTGACCCGCAACATACGCCGAGTTTCCTGAAACGGGTCACACATATTATCAAGGGTGTTGACTGGAGTTCACAGAGGAATTAGTTCTGAGAAGAGGAATTCATTATCTAGTTTCTAGTTTCATTTATCGAACTAAGCATTCGGAGAAACAAACTTTGTTAGGGCAGTTTCTTTGACAGGTATGTAATTGTTTTTGTACATTGTTCGATTAACAAAGAAACAAAGAACTGCCTTCTTATAAAAGCCTTGGATAAGACTAGAGAGGCTGAGCCTATATTACACAACACTATTGACACTGTTTATAAGATACATATTACATGACAGTATTATTGGTAATGCGCACAACACAATTGTAATTTCATAAAACCATGCACATGATTGTCTTAGCGAATTAGCATGGGCAACATACCTTCCAGATGAAGACGTCCCTCATCTCCTATAATTCCCTCATGCAGCAATTACTAGTGTGCTAGCAGATGAAGTTATGTTTTGCCATAAGCAAGTTATCCTTCAACCAGTCATTGAAAAGCAGAGAACTGAGATATAAGCTCTAAGCCCCTGTGAATGTAATCCATTCTAAGTAGACAACAACACTCACTCAATACAGAGAGAGAGAGAGAGAGAGAGAGAGAGAGAGAGAGTATGCTTGTATTTACTGTCCTAAGAGGTTACTAGGTTAGAGCAAAGAGCCAAAGGGGGAAAGGGGGAGATAAGCAGCAGATAAGGCTGTATTTAACCTGTGGTTGACTGAGGTGTAGGGTATATGGAATACAGGCATACATATGTAGGATCTTAATTTGATCATCCTGTTGCAGTATAACCTTCCTGCAATGTAGGAGATTTTCAACTTGTAGTGTATTTGAGGTTTAATAAGGCTTCTGAATGTCACGCCTTGGTCTTAGTATTTTGTGTTTTCTTTATTTATTTGGTCAGGCCAGGGTGTGACATGGGTTATTGTGGTGTGTTTTTTGTCTTGGGGTTTTGTGGGGTGTCTAATTAGTCTATGGCTGCCTGAGGCGGTTCTCCATCAGAGTCAGGTGATTATCGTTGTCTCTGATTGGGAGCCATATTTAGGCAGCCATATTCTGTGAGTGTTTTCGTGGGTGATTGTTCCTGTCTCTGTGTAGTTGTTCACCAGACAGGCTGTATAGGTTTTCTCCTTCCGTTTGTTGTTTTGTAATATTATAAGTTATTTCATGTCTCGTTCACTTTCATTAAAGAACATGAGTAACCACCACGCTGCATTTTGGTCCGATCCTTATTCTACCTCTTCGTCAGAGGAGGAGATAGAAGAACGCCGTTACACTGAAGTTTGTAATTTCTACTTTGACATTTCAGACTTGATTTTCCCTTACAAAAAATGTATCAACCTCTACAAAAACATCCATAAATTTTATTCCACATAATAATTGTACAAAAAAGGCCCTTTCAACCTGATTGGCCTGCAGCCAAGTCAATCACCCACTCACGCTAGTGTGGGTTTACATGCCTTTGCTAGAAGAAGAAATTGCTGAATGTGACGAAGTGTTAAGTGTTTGCATGCTGTTTCCTAACCAAAGTGTTATGCACATCCATTGCAGTACGTAAGTCTTAGAAATGTTATTGAAATGAGATTGGGTTCAATATTAACGAGGGTTAGTTATTTTACCGTCTAATGCACCTGTGTAAGATAGGTTTGTTAGCTAAGTTTGCAGTGTTGTTTGCTAGCTTCCTGCTAATGCTAGCATTGTTTGTTTGTTTGCCTGTGCATGCTACATCGTTCTAGTATCCTTATTAATTTCTACAAGTGTGTTTATTGGGTGCGATTAGCCTACTCATTAGTATTAGCAATGTTGTGTATTACTTGCATGCCGTCGCTGCCATATGTTTATATCTGCAATATATAAAGCCTTGTGTGTAACTTGTGTAGTAGCTGGTGCCATTCTACAGATTCTAGAAGTTTCCGGAATGTTCTAGCTCTTTCTGTGCGACAGCAGATGCGTAGAAGCCCTGAGTTAAGATCTCAGCCAGGCCAGAGAGATAGCCATAAAGCTCCATGGCCTTCTACTTTTCTCTCTAACCATGTATATTCTTCAATCATGTCTCGATGCTATGCTATTGCATTCATTCACATATTTATATTATGCCACAGATAGTTTCACCTTTTTAGAACTACAACAATATAAAGAACTTCTAATGGAATCAGATGTGTCTGTGTCTATGTGGTGGTGACCAAGTCTTGAGTATGGGCCTCAACATCACGTTCTGACCGGAAAGCACTATAGTGGCAGAACCAAAACCAATCAGTATTAAGTATATAGCGGGTGAGAGCATATCAATGCCGACCACTCACACAAGCTCCAGCTAGCTGTTTTTCATGGTTTTAGTTCTTGAATGATTGTTTTTTTCAATAATTGACATTTCCTGTGGCTGCAGGATTATTTTCCTGCTGTAGCAAACTGGCTCAAATTAAGATCCTACATCTGTAGTCTGTGCCAAAACGTTTTCAGTCCGCCTCTCTTGGGTGTAGTACTGCTAATAATGAAAATGTTCATGATTCCTATGCAAATTCTTGCAGCATATGGAATCTTTTTGATTGCATGTTACAGGCACATACTGTCTGGCAATATCACCACCATCAGGTTCAAAGCCAATTAACGTTGTGATTGAAGCAAAATCAATGGAGGTAGTTTTTACAAATAGAAGTCCTGTGATCTGAAATTTACCCACTTGGAAAAGCACACGCTGCTACGTTTTTAAGGGAAGAAATACACCTACAGCTAAAAATTTTTTGTTGCATTTTCACCAAAAGAGGGTTATAGAGTTTTAATTGATTTCAGCCTAAAACCCTGTGTTCTTGTCAAAACTCACTTGATTTTTGTCCTTGGATATTGTCAACGGGCATCTAACGGAGCTAAAGGGCAAAATTAATATTCATCTTTCCATGCCCATCGATTATCCAGCAGAGGCTGACTGTTCTGTGCTGACAACAGACAGTCCCCAGAAGACAGCACTCGGAGACGAAGTTAGGCAGGAACAACCTTGGAGTTGAGTCAATTCATATACACTATTTTCTTTCTGTCACAAATTATAACCTTCAAGTCATTTTTCTATACTGTAACACTTTCTTTGAACCACATGTATATAATGTATCCTAGTCATTCATAGGCTGTTGAAAGAAGCCATATACTGTGTAGCATAAGCTATTTACTGAAACAGCATTGTCAATATTGTTAAATGGCAGTTGGTTAGCTAAATAGTATAATTATTTGATTTGACTGTAGTTGCTATGGGTTCATCATATAATACAGTTATTCAACTTCATGAATGTGGTTAAATACTAGTCATAATGCATTATGAATGGTACCCAAATTAAATACCAAGAAAGCTTAGTGGGATTGATAAGTACTTTCTATCCTGGACTTGGAGCTAGCTCCATTCAGTTCATTGTGAGGGTTGAACCAAACTGACTGGTTCTTTAGTAATTGTCTATCCCAATGTAACTAAGTAACCCGTTATTAAATTGCTTGAGAGCCTCTCTTTCTATATTGGTTTTGTCATAATTGTACTATCTTTTTCTTTTTCATACTATACGCCTCCAATTTGTAGTGAGTTATTGGGCTGTTCCTGTATATTCCCTTGTGATTGAAGGGGAAGTATTCAGGACATGATTTATAGTTGTTAATTGTGGTATTCAAAAATTCACAATGGACTAAGAAAAAGGGCACGAAAGTGATATGCACATCTGGAATAGTCATTGTAAGTGAAGCCAAGCTCTTGCCCTGGGAGGAAAGTAAAACCAGTGCTGAATTTGAACTAGCTACACCCTGGAGATTACAAAATATTTTCCCCTGTCAACTAGGCCGCAGGCCCTCAATTCCCCAGGCTCCTGACCTCACCTGATCCTTGGTTCACATTTCCTTCTCTGCTGAAGTTGTATTTGCACTGTACTGAAACATGACGTATTTGATATTCAACTAGCATCAAATGTGTCAAATCAAGAGCAAAGTGGCCGTCGGATTTGAAACATTTTTGACCAATGTCTAAAGTTAAACCCATCATCAGTTTTCAAAGACGCCTGTTTCCAAGACCCTCACAGGGATCCTAGAGAAACCTCTGAGTACATGAAAGTGACTGGAACTGTTTCCAAAGGCACTAATGATCGCTTGCTTCCTTTCTTCTCCCCCTACTTCTTCTCTATCAGCGAGGCCATCCATAACGTTGGCTGTGTATCTGTGCATTTTCCTTCTGGTGTTGATACACTGAATCTGACAGTGACAAAGACCAACTGGGAGACTGCATATGATATTGGTGATGATGATATTGGCTCTGTTGGCGATTTTTAAATGGATTCTACAGGACCTCAGTATAGGATTTCACATTTGACAAAGTAGAACCCAGCTTGACAGGAGGCGTGTGCGTTAGTGCAGAAACATCCACACCTTTAATTACAATGCTGATACCACTCTTGATCATTCTAACAGAGCTCAAGCCCCAAATAAAGATTATATGTAATTTTCACATTTGGTTGCTGCTTTTGCCTATAGATAGAAAAACAACCATGCCTCCACACTTAAAAACAAATGTGCCAGTTGTAACCAAATAAGATTTTTGCATGCCAGCAAAGCTACTACACAAAACGACACTAAACAATACATTAATTGCACTATAACGGTGACAAACGGTGCCCACAAACTGTTGGTGCCTACATAAAGCTGTCCCAACAGCAGGGTCCCAAAATCAGTCTCAACACCGTACCACTGCTACAGCTGGCTATCAGCGGAGCCTTGTCTGGCAGCAAAACAGTTAATCAGCCTCATTTACTGCCTTTAAAAAAACTTAGCTGATTATCCTGACTTGCTTAAACAAATGTGGTTTCTAATGACAATTGAGATATACAAATTATGGTATAAGTGGATGACAAGCGGATAAGAGGCATTACTGAGCGAGCTAGGATGGACATTGTCAATATAGCTATTTGCTCAGCACTTTTGAAATGTACAGCGACAGAGTTCAGAACCGTTCTTACAGTGTTCTCCCTGTACACCAAGTCAGAACCGTAAGATAAATAAAGGGGGCATATAAGCAGACAATGAAAGGTCTTACAATATTTGATGATTATATTTCTCTAAAACGGGTAATAGGCTACATGTGCACCACCAAGTCAGAACAGTAGGCAAAATTAGGAGGTAAATAGACCAAATTATCAGGGTGAGGCACTTGGGCTACTAACAGCTTACTACACAAAATTATCACTTTCTTAGTTATAGTATACATATCTCCCTGTCATATTACATCATTTATGCAGCAGCATACAAGACATTTTTTGACTCACCTAGTTTAGCTGTGCTCACTTGAACAGGAAGGTGGTGCGTCAGTCCTTCGTGGTCAAATTTAGTCATTGAACTTTGTCATCAAAGCCTGTCATTCTCTGGATTTATGGTGTTTACAAGACAACTGGGAAGTCAGAAAAAACAAGATCGAATCATGATCTTCAGGTCATAGCTCAGTGATCTTCAGATCTTCAGGGGGGTCTGTGCATATTTGAAAACAGCTGGTGCGAAAAATCTAAGGAAGTCTCTAGATTTTGCTCACTTGAAGTAGAGTATCTTATGATAAACTGTAGACCACACGATTTGCCAAGAGAGTTTTCATCCATACTTTTCTTGGCTGTTTATTTACCAACACAGACAGATGCTGGCACTAAGACGACACTCAGTCAGCTGTATAATTTTATTTTTTACCTTTATTAAACTAGGCAGGTCAGTTAAGGACAAATGATTATTTTCAATGACGGCCTCGGAACAGTGGGTTAACTGCCTTGTTCAGGGGCAGAACGACAGATTTTAGCTTGTCAGCTCGGGGATTAAATCATGCAACCTTTCGGTTGCAAGTTCAACGCTCTAACCACTAGGCTACCTGCTGCCCCAAGGAAATATAAGCAAACAGGAAGGAAACAAGCAAACAGGAAACCGTTCACACAGAGGCGGCGCTCCTAGAGGTCAGGGATTTGAATGTAGGGAAACTTAAATCAGTTTTTCCTCATTTCTATCAACATGTTAAATGCGCAACCAGAAGAGAAAAACTTCTAGATCACCTGTACTCTACACACAGAGACGCATGCAAAGCTCTCCCCCGCCCTCCATTTGGAAAATCTGACCACAATTCTATCCTCCTGATTCCTGCTTACAAGAAACAATTAAAGCAGGAAGCACCATATCAGTCACTGGCTTTATCAATAAATTCATCGAGGACGTCATCCCCACGTTGACTGTACGTACATACCCCAACCAGAAGCCATGGATTACAGGCAACATTCGTACTGAGCTAAAGGGTAGAGCTGCCGCTTTCAAGGTGTGGGACTCTAACACGGAAGCTTATAAGAAATCCTGCTATGCCCTCCGACGAACCATCAAACAGGCAAAGCGCCAATACAGGGCTAAGATTGAATCGTACTACACCGGCTCTGATGCTCGTCTTATGTGGCAGGATTTGCAAACTGTTACAGACTACAAAGGGAAGCACAGCCGCGAGCAGCCCAATGACACAAGCCTACCAGAGGAGCTAAATCACTTCCATGCTCGCTTCGAGGCAAGCAACATTGAGGCATGCATGAGAGCATCAGCTGTTCACTGTGTGATGATTCTCTCCATAGCCAACATGACCTTTTTAAACAGGTCAAAATTCACAAGACTGCAGGGCCAGACGGATTACCAGGACGTGTGCTCCGGGCATGTGCTGACCAACTGGCAGGTATCTTCAATGACATTTTCAACATGTCCCTGATTGAGTCTGTAATACCAACATGTTTCAAGCATACCCCCATAGTCCCTGTGCTGGAGAACACTAAGGCAACCTGCCTAAATGACTACGGACCCGTAGCACTCATGTCCGTAGCCATGAAGTGCTTTGAAAGGCTGGGAATGGCTCACATTAACACCATTTTCCCAGAAACCCTAGACCCACTCCAATTTGCATACTGCCCAAACAGATCCAAAGATTATGCAATCTCTATTGCACTCCACACTGCCCTTTCCCACATGGACAAAAGGAACACCTAAGTGAGAATGCTATTCATTGACTACAGCTCAGCGTTCAACACCGTAGTTCCCTCAAAACTATTCACTAAGCTAAGGATCCTGGGACTTAACACCTCCCTCTGCAACTGGATCCTGGAGTTCCTGACGGGCTGCCCCAAGGTGGTGAGGGTAGGTAGCAACACATCCGCCACAGTGATCCTCAACACTGGAGCTCCTCAGGTGCATGCTCAGTCCCCTCCTGTACTCCCTGTTCACCCACGACTGCGTGGCCAGGCAGGACTCCAACACCATCATTAAGTTTGCAGAAGACACAGTGGTAGGCCTGATCACCGACAATGACGAGACAGCCTATAGGGAGGAGGTCAGAGACCCGCCCAGGTGGTGCCAGAATAGTAAACTATCCCTCAACATAATCAAGACAAAGGAGATGACTGTGGACAACAGGAAAAGGAGGACCGAGCACTCCCCCATTCTCTTCGACGAGGCTGTAGTGGAGCAGTTTGAGAGCTTCAAGTTCCTTGGTGTCCACATCACCAAAAAACTAGAATGGTCCAAACACACCAAGACAGTCATGAAGAGGGCACGACAAAGCCCTTTTCCTATATTTTAGGAAACTAAACTGATTTGGCATGGGTCCTCAGATCCTCAAAAGGTTCTACAGCTGCAACATCGAGAGCATCCTGACTGGTTGCATCACTGCCTGGTAAAGCAACTACTCAGCCTCCGACCGCAAGGCACTACACAGGGTAGTGCGTACGGCCCAGTACATCACTGGGGCTAAGCTGCCTGCCATCCAGAACCTCTACACCAGGCGGTTGTCAGAGGAAGGCCCTAAAAATTGTCAAAGACCCCAACCACCCCAGTCATAGAATGTTCTCTCTACTGCCACATGGAAAGCGGTACCGTAGTGTCAAGTCTAGGACCAAAAGGCTTCTCAACAGTTTTTACCCCAAAGCCATAAAAGTAATCAAATGGCTACCCGGACAATTTGCATTGTCCCGCCCCTCCCAACCCCTCTTTTACGCTGCTGCTACTCTCTGTTTATCATATATGCATAGTCTGTTTAACTATACATTCATGTACATACTACCTCTATTAGCCCGACTAACCGATGCCCCCGCACATTGGCTACCTGCATTGTGTCCCACCACCCACCACCCTCCAACCCCTCTTTTACGCTACTGCTTCTCTCTGTTTATCATATATGCATAGTCACTTTAACCAGACCTTCATGTGCATGCTACCTCAATTAGACCGACCAACCGGTGTCCGTATATAGCCTCACTACCGTATATTTCCTCTGGCTACCCCACCACCGCAGAAAGCACTGAGCTACTGTAGACTGAAACACCTTCATTTTGGATCTGCCTTACTCAACAAAGTAAAAAAGAGACCATGTTTGTATGGAGGCTTTATTAACTCAATTATTACTTACATTTTTTTGACGTTGTTTGCAAACTGATATGTGACACGTATTAATGCCAAAATAACATGCAAAACAAGCAACCTAAAGATGTGGGGCTCAAAACAGGCGGGGCTCTGCCTGGAACTGGAACAACCATTTCAGTAACGCATGCAAACAGTACAAGTTACAGATTGGAATAGTTTAGAAAAAATGTTATTATATTTGAGTAGCATAACATGAATTAATCAATTAATCAATATACTTGCAAAAATATAAATATTGAAACAAACAATTTAAAAAATCAACCTGCAATAGAGCATGCTGGTAAATATGATAATGATAAGCTTGGTTTTGGTTCAACCCTGGTTATCAACACCAACACTGGGGTTATTTTACACCACTGAGTGTTAATTTAACTATTTACAGTGTTCATTTAAGTCTTGAATTATCACTAGAAATGTTACACTGAAAAATCAACACTAGTTAACACTAGCCAATTTGCTGTGTGCCATGAAAGGGACTTCACCATCCTTTGTGCTACTACTGTTTCACTCAAAGGCAGATTGGGAAGCTTGAGGATGATACATGTATATAAGCCGTCCCTCCAGTCAATGCACAGAATGTCCTACCTCTTTGAGGTAGATGTTGGCACCAGGTTGGCACCAGGTGCCTTCCAGTTTATGTGAAGACTCCTTTTCTTTCAACAGGCACACCACCAGCCCCTCAGTCCCATCTCTACCAAGCTTCTCACTCAGGTTAATACCTCCCTCTCTGCTTCCCAACTCAGTTGGACTCTCCTCTCTTCTCCGACGTCTTTTAAGTTGTTGAGCAGAACAGATGGCCAAACATGGAGCTGACCTAAAATACATTGTTCCTCGGGGGAATGTTTTTTTTTCCTCTCAATATGCAATAGGGACGATTAGATCTGGAAAAGGCTAAACGGCTACCGTCATAAGACACTGATCTAAATGCATTGCTACCGTGAGGCCGAGGGATATTTTAGCAGTAAGGCTCCAGGAAAGGTAGTCTTAAGCCTAAATAAAACAATAACTTTTACATTTAGCTGCTTTCTTACATTCACTGAGATCCTCAAGTACGATCTTTCACAGCGTTGTAAATATCATGCAATAGAATGGTGGTTTGAGACTCATAGCACGGATGAAGTTCCTGGCAAAGGAATAGTAGTGTTGATATGTCCATATAGAGCCCCAATACGTCCTTGCACAGGTCGCATACAAAAGTCAATGTAGGTATCTATTGATGAGATCTTGATAACTCATTATTATCCTTAGTAAGGGGGATGATGGAAAATATGTTTACAGTTAGGATATATATATATATATATATATATATATATATATATATATATATATATATATATATATATATATATATATATAAAGCACAACATTTAAACAAAGATTAAAGGCCAAGTAGCTATTTCAACCACAATCTCAAAACCGTCATGTATTTTTTTGCTACTAACCACATCACTCCCCTTGTCTGTGACTCACAGTGTCATGAACAGTCAAACCAAAGTAGGATCTGACCTCCCTGAAAACAACCTGCACATGAACCCTATGATGCAACATCGCTAGCAATTGAAAACACACATAGAGATAATGCCACCAAGATGTTTGTAATGTGTCATGAACAAAGAACACCAGTGATGAGCGGAGCAATGACTGATGAGTTTCAGTGAGAACCGTGTCCAAGAGTGTCTTCTGCAGTTTTTAAAAAAGTGTTCCCATCACTTAGTTCAGGCCAGACAAAGTGACCTCAGGCAGATCAATCGTCTCGGAGGAAATGCATAAAGACTTGGACTAAACCAATCTGTGAATCACTCTGGGGCTATGAAATTGTTTGGCAAGGATACTCTGATAGTACCATGAGTATATTACAAGATCTCATTTTGTGTGGTCTCAGAGGCAGGCATATAATATACCCTGTCTACTAATACTTAAATCTCTGAAGTTACTACTCCCGTATGAATACCAGAAAAATACCTGGAGGAATAACACCCTACCAATATGATTGCATGGTCAGCGCCACTACTGTGGTCAGCCTTAGCCCCTGCTTTGTCACATTCAATCTTTCTTTAACGTGTAAGCTGGAATGTTGAAAGCAGTGGCATACCCGAGTGCCTTGTGCTGAGTCAAGACTGGATTTCTCATCAAGATCACACACAGAGATACAGAGTGAGTGTAAAACTGCTTCCTGTCAGCCTGTATGCTTTCCTTTCCTACACCTCAGACCAATACAGACCAAGACATGGCCATCGTCATAGGGGAGGATAAAATATCTCCACTATTAAATTAACAGTAATTCAAAGTACTATTAGCAGTCTCTCTGGGCCGTGCTAGTTTTCCAGCAGGCTAGGGGGGAACACCACTCAAATATTTGGTCCACACATTTTCTGGCCACAAGATTGTGGTAATTCCCACTAATACCTCTGTAATAACAGGAAGCATGGATGAAGTCTGCCCCAGGAAGTTGGGTTAGTTTGTGGGTAGTTGGGTAGGATTAACGTCACGTAGAGGAAGGACACCCATAGTCACAGCAAATGGACTGAGTGCCAATTTGGAGCACCTCCCTCTCTGGTGGCCGAAAGCCCACCCCTCTCGCACCCCACCCACCCTGACTCTCTGGCAAGGAGACAGTACCTCCACATGACTCACAATGGATAGAGCAGTGTTCATAACACACAGCCAGTCAGTGCCAACCCCCTCTTAGCACAAGCTTTGTATTCTAATAACCCCCTAAATTGTGAAGCAACTCATTTTCTGTCCATTTGTGCGACCGGGGTGGCGACAACACTACTGCAGCTAATGCTCTTTAATTCACATTACAAAGGGGGATATTGTCCAACAGGGTGATCCTACACTTAATGCCAGCAATTGCATCACATTGCACATGTTGAAATGACCCCATGGGATGGCGTAAAACATCTTTGCTGTCCTAATCTACTTTGCTGTCCCAAACACCTGAAAGACAAGGCTGAAGTGCCACATGCAATGAAACAGAAAATCAACAGGGTTTCTTTTTTATCTTCTGTGTTTTTTCCTCTTCTCTTTGCACCGGTTCTCTTTGGTTTCATTAAGAAATAAAACGTTCAGGAATGTTATTGGATGGTGCAGATGGCCAACATTTTTGCAAAACCTGCAGTCAATTAGAGAAGTACAATGCACGTTTTGTCCTGGAAAATGTGGGATTGTTGTTTTATGGCAGTTATTTATTGCCTTATAACCCAGAAATCAAATTAGTTCATATTGAAAAGGTTGTGCGCAAACCAAAGTGATTGATTCTCCTTGCAGGTTTGAGTTGACCAGGCAGGCAGGGGCCAAGGAAAATAGACCCAAGTCAAGCCCAGTGAAGAGGTTGAGCTGGCGGAGGTGAGCAATGCCATCACCAGGCCACATGAACCAGTGCTTGGTACCATTAGCAGGGAGAGGGCTCACAACTGTTCATTACAGGTGATAAGTGCTCACAAAGGACCGGGCCTGCATGGTTTGACAGAAAACACTGGGTCTGGAAATAAAAAAAAGGGTATTTCGGACGGCCTTTATGGGCCTGCCCATAGACAGGTTCATTCTTCAGAGCTCTCTGGAGACGCCAGGAACTGGGCCACTCGCTGGAATAGTCCCCCTGTGACCCGTTTCACCGCAACACTGAGAGTGCAAGTGAGGACCATGCCAATTAGAAAAAGATAATAAAATGAAATATATAGAAATATAATACATAAATAATCCTCATGTCAGGTGTCGTGTTTTACTCCCCAATTTTTATACCCCAATTCTACACTCCTGTATGTTTAAATTGGCCTGTCCTTTTGTTCAGGCAACAGGAAGTCCAGAACATACCTCAGCACTGTTCTGAGGCTATGACCAATCAGGGAAGCATGGTCAAGTAACGATGACGAGGACCAACATAATATAACTGTAAAATCCTCCCATTAGAGTTGATATTGATAAATCACAAGCGCAACTGATTGTTAATATTGTACATGGACCATATTGTGAAGATAGAACACTTTGAGCACGGGTCTGAACTTGTGACTTAGTCATATATTGACGATCCTCCCTCAAAGTCACAATTATCATCGGTAACACAATATATTGTTATTTCACTTTGAATACTTTATGAATACATTCACAATGCATTACACTCACAGGCTGTCATAATGACCCCATTGGAGATATTCAATATCTCTTACATGGCTTCACTTTGTTTTCAAATGTTTCTGTCTGCACATTACGAAATTGAATGAAGACAACCATACAGGTTCCAAGACTACAAACAAAATAATATTTGAATGGTAAAGCTTAAGAAAAAATATTGGACTGGTCTAGAATTCAGTTATGTTATGTTTGAGTGTTGACATTATTGAGACTGCATGACAGGAAATTCATTAAAACCAGAACAGCATCGGGAGGGTTGGAAGGGTTGGAAGGGTTGGAAGGGTTGGAAGGGTGGCAGGGTTGGAAGGGTGGCAGGGTTGGAAGGGTGGCAGGGTTGGAAGGGTGGCAGGGTTGGAAGGGTGGCAGGGTTGGAAGGGTTGGAAGGGTTGGAAGGGTGGCAGGGTTGGAAGGGTGGCAGGGTTGGAAGGGTGGGAGGGTTGGAAGGGTTGGAAGGGTTGGAAGGGTTGGAAGGGTTGGAAGGGTTGGAAGGGTTGCAGGGTTGGAAGGGTGGCAGGGTTGGAAGGGTGGCAGGGTTGGAAGGGTGGCAGGGTTGGAAGGGTGGCAGGGTTGGAAGGGTGGCAGGGTTGGAAGGGTTGGAAGGGTTGGAAGGGTGGCAGGGTTGGAAGGGTGGCAGGGTTGGAAGGGTGGCAGGGTTGGAAGGGTGGCAGGGTTGCTCCACAAGCAGTAAAAGAATAGGCAAGTCCAAGGTGATTATGGATTGGATAGTTGTATGGTTACAGAGTATATCTTAAGTGCATTTGTGGATATTTTGATGTATACCCCACTGCTTGCTTTGCATCGTGGGGGTTCCACTTTACAATAAGCATATCTATGTATTTCTAGGTTTTATATGCTGCTACATCTGCATTGCCTGCTCTCTGGGGTTTTAGGCTGGGTTTCTGTAGAAGCACTTTGTGACAACTGCTGAAGGCTTCATAAATATATTTGATTGATATCAAATGAAGTGTAGCTAACCCTCTTCTGACTCTCTAATTATTTGTTAAGATAAGTTGTAAGTACTATGTTACAGTACGTACCCACATTGTAATTACACTGTAATAAAGCCTATTAACTGTGAAATACATAGGTATTAGGGACAGTTAAATATCAATTTCACGAGTTGAAAATCTTTTTTATCTTAAAAAGAAAATCTAACTCTTTCCTTTTTTTTGCATCTTACTTTGGCAGGACTGAAATCAGAGGGGGAGACAGGTAATTGGGAGAAACGGTGTAGGTGGGTAGAGGTGGTTATTGGACCCCAGTCTTTGGTGGGAGTGCATATACTGTATGTACATCGAGCTTGGGGCATTACCGCTACACCACAGGCTCTGCACACAATTGTGTTTTATCTTCTTGGATCCAACAATAATCCACAAATTCAATTATGACCTAGAGCCACAGACCCCTATATTTCCACTTTTGAAAAACAGTCGCAAAACAAACTTACAGAAGTCTAACTTGTTATAGGGCCCTATGGTGTGCATGGCCTGGCCCCTGCCCGGTCCCTGGTGACTATAGCTCCCATCTGTGACAAGCGTCGTACACCACAGCCTTAATATAGAAAGTGATACTTAGGTACGTAGAATCCTGTTCCCGGCTTAACATTAAACAGTGGCACGACATAACCCAACATCTGCACCCTCCAGCCTAGAGCCACATCCATAAAGGCTTTAATGCCCTTGACTTGGCAGGCCACAAGGTTGTTAACTTGTTTATAAATTGTCATCCTTCATGTTCTTCATTAAGTGCACTCTTAGGGGCGATTTGTGAGTTCAGTGACGACTTGACCTATAAGACGACAGGCAGCTACAGGACAACTGACAAGTCCCTCGTAGCTCACGATTTAGAGAAACAGTGCTGGGACATAAGTATTGACTATCGTATTTGAGACTTTGCAAGTATCTACAACTTGTGCTTAAATATCTGTTGTAATTAGTGTTGATGAAGTAGAAGCACCAGACTCGCTGGGTTTTTCAGAACCAGAGCCCAATTACTATAAGACAGGAAAGTTGTTTCTTAAAGTGTATTGAAGAAATATGTGACATACAATGTTTCTTTTGATATGAAATAGTTCGCAATATTGCAAAACTTCCAATGCACTTGAAGATGGAATCTGCAGTAGCGGGAAACAGCACCACTGGCAACCCCACCTCTTGTTATTGTTTTTGTTGCCGAGCTGAGGCAGCATGGTAAAAATAAAATGGTGTACATATTGTGCTCTTTCGAGGCAGTTTCACCATTATTCCAGCTTTAAGGCCTAATGGCTGTGACATTTCCTTCATTGAATATAAAAATGATAAGTACATTATAATACAAATAAAATGCAATAAATTCAGTGGATGTGTAAAATGTTTACATAATGCAGTAGCAGCCGAGCATTTTACTGATTGGCACTTTAAATAAATACAATTAAAATGATTTAAATAAGGTTATTCCGACCAAGTCAAATAATGTATATTATATTGTAATAATGTATATTGCATTTTCTATTGTAATTTCAAATTGAAGATGATTCAATATTATTTTGCCTTAAAGCTAAGTATACTTACTGAATGCTTTATCAGTACTGTATTTGGAAACATTTAGAAAACGATAACTCAGTTACCTCAAACCTAAGAGGCATGTACCCATCTGCAGGTAATGCGAGATACCTAACGCCAAATAAAATATATTTTCTATGAAAGATGCCCTTAAGCTACATAGGGAATCTGACCTATCTGAGACTTTCAGGCAAAATACAAAAAGCAAGACAGGGAGAAAAACGCTGAAAAACAAAATGTAAATACGTTTTATATCTGGGAGCAGCTTCAGAGCGGTTTAAAACATCCCTCAAAACAAAAGCTTCCTGGGGTAATGAACAAGGAGATTGCTTCATGTATATTCTTTATGGCCATAACAATGGACTGTCAAAGTCCAATTTTCTTACATTTTAATTGATGGAAAGTTCAAAAATCTATTTATTTATTAAGACCATTCCTGTGTCTCCGAAGAAGAGCAGCGTCTAAAACAAAATAAGAACAGGGACCCTAAGACATTGTAAAGATAGTTTCTTACAGATTTTCTACTGAGGATTTCTGAACTCCATCTCAGCTAATCACAATGGAACCTATTAGTTCTTGACATTTTTATCCAGCAGCCAAAGACTTCCCATCTCGAAATGCAGTGGGCCCACTGCTGTGGACAGCTCAGCGCTGCAGCCTGCACCCGGACAGGGCACCTCTGGGTCCACCTGAAATCCAATACCTGAGCCCCAGTTGCCTGGGCTTCATTGATTTCTTGTCAGGCGCAGAACTTTTCAGTCCATGTTGGGAGCTGGGCTCAGAGAAAAAACACACAAGAGGGGGTGAGAGAAATCTTAATTAGGACAGGGGGATTTGCAGAACCTGGTTGCAGCTTTGGGGATCTGGTCAATGAATCATGGAGAGGGGGGAAGGGAGAGTGCTGGTGATGCTGGCAGAGGAAGACCTAGATTACATAGAATGACAGGCCGAACGCCCAGCCGCTGTGATGCGATGTCAGGGGCTCGAGCGCTGTGTTTTTCTCATGTGGATTTCCTTTTTTATTGGAGGGGGTTTGTAATGGTAAAGGTGGGGCCTTGGGCAGATTTGCACTGTTGAACTCATTACAGAGTATTACCCACAACGAAAACACTTCACCGCTCTAATTGCCCAATTTAGGACTGCAGGTGGTCGCAGGAGTTGAGCTCTCCACTCCACTCGCATTCACCCACACCTTTTCCTGGTTCTTAGCTTAGCCCCCATTGCCTGTACATTGCCTGTACTTTAATTCGTTGTCAGGCAATCACATAGGTTTAAGAGAAAACACATAAAGCAGTGTAAAGGGATATAACTGAATTGGACTGGAAGTTACAAAGTCTGTCTGAGTAAAACTTTCATTTGACAATGTTTAGCATTTTATTTAGTTTAATTATATTTTATGTGAGAGGAGTAGCTATATGTCATAACATATCTACTGTAAACATTTACCCTAAACATACACAGACACTCACATGGGTTTCTGCAGTGCAAGCCTTGCAGCGTGGCCAGGAGTGTGGTCTTAGCAGGGTTTTGAGCTGTACAGGGAAACCACACACAACTCCAGCGACAAGAGACACAATTAGCTTCCAGTGCAGAAGAGCCTGGCCCTCAGTTAGCAGAGGGGATTAATCCAGATGTTGCTTCACTTGTGAGGGTGATGTCACAATCCAAAGCACTGTTTGAGGAGGTGTTTTTTTACGAGGTCAGCACTCCCAGCAGCCACCTCTCCAACCGTTCCAACACACTCACACACAGCAATTGAACGCTGTGTAAGAAGGGGAAGCTATACCTTGATTCATATTTTCCAACTTATATTCGAACTTGGAAAGTATTCCCATTTTCCCTTTTATTTGCAACAGTATTTTGACATACAGGGCACTCCGTAGTGGTAAAATAGACATATTTACTTACTTATCTTCAGTAACAGAGTATAAGAATTGTCTAACCGTTACTTAAGGAATATACAGTAGATCCTATCAAGAACCTGGTGGGTGTGTCAACATGTGAGTCTGCCTTTATTGGGCCGATTGATGGATTCTGAAGTCGACACACCAACACACACGCCATCCATATTTTGCTGGGGACATGGGCCGCCGGAAGGATGGGAGGAGGGATTACAAGCATGAGCACTATACTACGTCCTCGCATAAGTCATCCGGCCAGGTAGGTGATGAAAGCCCAGTGGTAGTTGTCGTCCCTAGATTTGCTTCTATGTGCTGCTATGCTTTTAATTTAAATATATGTACTTTGGACTTGTACTTTCTGTGAGCGAGCGAGGGCCAAAGAATTTATGAAAGGAAATGGCTGTGTATTACTTTTCTATTTTATTGTATTTTCCAGGGAAAGTGTCACGTTCCACTGCTTGGTGGGAATTGGACAGAGGAAGCAGGAAGGGGAGCCTATGACAACATCTGGTAGTGTTTTCAGAGATGGCGGTGAAATATGACATTTAAACAAGCGCCACAGAAATTCATGTTTCAGCAACTAGGCTGCAAAATGTATTAAAATGAACATGCTTTTATTGCGGCAGCGTGAGTGCAAAATTAACTATATTAATTGTCTTCATTTTTGTTTGTTGGCTGCCAAACCATGAGGTCATCTCCCTCTCTGTCAAGACATTGATGCTTAGAGATGCTGTGGTACGTGACAGGATTTGACAGTGTTAAACTTTCCAGTTACTTATAGATATTCTTATCTGTAATGTCATGTTCATATTGAGTTATATAAGTCATCTGGGAACAAGCCCACTGGAAAGGGAATCTGAAGGTCTGAAGAATTAAACTGTAGGAAATAGCTTTTCAAAAAGGCATTTATATCAGGATCATCTGAGTTATAATAAATACAAGTACATCAACTTCAATTGTTTTTCATCTACAGTAACAAATATATGTAAACACTTGAATGTGAACGTAAATAAACATAAACAAAAAAATATGTATATGATATAATATATAATATATATATATATATAGATATAATATAACAACACAAGAAATAAAACAATGATATCAATGATTTACTGCCTTAGATATGTCTCCATATTATCTGGTTAAATTTCATCATATTATCCCAGGGGCAACACTTCCCTGTCTTCTTGTCCTGCGCTGTGGCACTTTAATATTGACTCTCACCAGGGACATGGGCAAATATCTACTATCGTTTCAGGCGATGAAGATGAAGAATATGTTAACATGGATCAAAAGAAAGATAATGTTACCCCCACATTAAAGACAGTGGAAACACTGACACTTTCTATCAAAGATACTATGTTCATTTACATATTCAATGTTGTATTTTAGAGGGTAATTCAGGACCCTGGAGGCACCTTGTCCCCCGAGGATCACACTTCTCTAAAGATAAATGAAATGAAATAATTCCTCAAGAGGTAATTGAGGATGGTGGACATCTTAGAAACTTTGAAGTCACATACAGTAAAAGGAATATTTAAAATGTTTCATTGTTTGATATATTGCAGTGTTTTCTGCAATTACCTCAGACAGTTGAGTTATTAAGGGTTATTAATGAACCACCGCTTCTGAATTCCCTTTAAGACATCATGTTTAGTCTGGTCATACTGTAGGTCCAAGGGAAAAATGAAGAACACGGCAATAGCAGTGTACATTGTACCAACTTAGTAATAACCTTTATCAACATATATAACAATGTAACTAAAATTGCAATTATTAGCCTTATAATTTAAGATCTAAAATCATTGGAAGTGTTTCTAATTCAATAACCGTATGTTGAAAAAAGTATAACTGAAGTGTTGTGTTCAAAAGTGAACGGTTCTAACTTCAGTGTCATAGTGCTATAACTTTGATATAACTTTCTTTGATATTGAAACAGACTCATAATTTTAAAAAATTTACATTTTCTTACCTTTTCTAAATATTTTTTTTTTCAACCTACTGCTTTCAACCCTG
The DNA here is from genome assembly GCF_023373465.1 of Oncorhynchus keta. Lineage (NCBI taxonomy): Eukaryota > Metazoa > Chordata > Actinopteri > Salmoniformes > Salmonidae > Oncorhynchus > Oncorhynchus keta. Next base: position 54,826,635 of record NC_068424.1, on the reverse strand, counting down.
ATCCATAAATACATATAATTGTATAATTAAGCAATAAGGCCTGAGGGTTGTGGTATATGGCCAATGTACCGTAGCTAAGGGCTGTTCTTAGATACACACCTTAGGTGTGGTATATTGGCCATATACCACAAACCCCCAAGGTGCCTTATTGCTTTTATAAACAATGTAATTAGAAGAGTAAATATAAACGTTTTGTAATACCCGTGGTATACGGTCCGATAAACCACGGCTGTCAGCCAATCAGCATTCAGGCCTTGAACCACCTGTTTAACTTTACGGTATGAGGAAGTATTATAATGTTAATGCTAAACATGCAAACATTTATCTATTTCAACACTCCGTGGAAAAGCCTCTCAACACACTTATTTTATACACTGTCTTACATGTGCGACACCATGTTAAGTAGTATTTTGGTATCTTTAATAACTTATGTGCAAAACAACACAGTTAATATAGATGGATGATTAATAGTTGTTTCCACTGTCAACAACTTAATATCATGTAGAATTTGAAATGTTGATGACGCTCTTTCGCCACAGCATCGCAGGTGTCCATCCACTGGTCCGCCCACACCAACACTTAGGACTCAAATTGCTGATTGAAACACGTCCATTGTTCCATAAGACTGTTGGCTATGCATTAAAGTCAAATTGCACCTTCGAGACCTAAGTGAACAATATAAAAAGCACCCCCCTCTTTCAAGGATGTTTTTCTTTACTGCCTCCATAAAATACGAACAAGATTTCACGGAAACTGAAGTAAGTCCCTGAGACGTAACGCTTTCCCCTGTGATACAAGCTGGATACATATTTACCTCAACCACTGAGAGACAGGCGATGTATAGTAAAAACATAAAGGGTTTTGAATCAGCATGGAAGCATGGACTATGACAGGGCTTGGATATGGGTTTGATTTGAGGAGGAAAGTGTGGTTTCGGACCATCACCAGCGGGTTACAGGTTCAAAGCTCAGATGAGGTATAGAGTTATTTTACCGCTCGGTCTCAAGTTTACTTTAGGTGCCTAACACAACATTACAGTTTATTTTAAGTTGCTAGTAAGGGAAATGGTGATAACCACACATTATCATTCAAGTCATATTGCTCACATCTATACCACACATAAATGTTTACTGTATAGTGTGTTTTATGTGCAGTATCATTAAAGGGAGTACTGAAAGGAAGTTCTGCTCCATACTCATTTCCCAAAAGTCAAATAGTTTTGTGTTTACAAAAAGTCAAATGTAAAATAACAAAGTATTTCCCACACTTTTAGAAAAAACAACAGCTGGTGCGCGGCGATCTCTAATGTTAAGGACGTCTTACGTTTTTTGCTCGCCTGAGATAGAACGCCTCATTAAGCTGCATACTATACAATTTACCAAGTATGAGTTTCTATCTTTATTTTTCGAAGCTGTCTATTTACCACCACAAATCAATGCTTGCACACGTGACCGCACTCAACGAGCTGTATGGGGTCATAAGCAAACAAGAAAATGCACATCAAACAGGTAAAGCATTAATACAGGACCAAGATCGAATACTACAACGCCGGCTCTGACGCTCAATGGAAGAGGCAGGGCTCCAGCCACCCAAGCCATACACCAGGGTTCCCAAACCGGCGGCCCGTGGGTTTTCTGAGCTAAGTGTTGGAGTGTTGTACTTGTCTTTATTGGCGGACATAGAAGACTGTAAAAACAGCAGGAAATCAGCTCCAAGTGATTTTGCTTTTGGAAATCTGTCCCCAAGTATTCCCACGCATAATAGAGAGACAAAAAATGCAAGGAAGGTTTGAAATTATTGTGTTTATTGTATCTGTTTGAGCTTCTTGCTGTCAATTTGCAGGTTAATAATTATTTGTAATTAAGTTCCAGCCCCCCAACCATCCGCTCAACGAAAAAGAAAATCGGCCCATGACTGAATTTAGTTGATGATTTTAGGAGATGATGGCACTGGAAGAAATGTCAGTAGTTTTACAGGCGCCTAACCAATTGTGTTATATGTGTTTTCTGTTGCGTTATTTGTCACTTATTTTGTACATAATGTTTCTGCCACCGTATCTTATAGCAAAAAAGAGCTTCTGGATATCAGGACAGCGATCACTCACCTCGGATTAGACAAAAAAAAATCTTCATCAAGCAGGACGCACAGGATGTACACCCGACAAGGCCGAAATCCCTGCCATTGGCAAGAGAAAGAGACACAGGTATAGAGGACAAAGGGCGGGGTGCCTCGTCCTGGATCCGCCTACGACGAGTGTGAAATCTGCCCTAACCATCAATATTACTTGCCAACGTACAATCACTGGACAATAAATTAGACGAGGTATGATCACAAATATCCTACCAACGGGCCATCAAAAACTGTAATATCTTATGTTTCACCGAATTGTGACTCAGCTAGCGGTACATACGCTGCACCGGCTTGACAGAACAGCACACTCTGGTAAGATGAGCGAGGGTGGTCTGTGTATATTTGTAAACAACAGCTGGTGCATGAAATCTAGGGAAGTCTCTTGATTTTGCTCACCTGAAGTACAGTATCTGTAGACCACACTATTTGCCAAGAGAGTTTTCATCTATTTTTTTCGTGGCTGTTCATTTACCACCACAGACGGACGCTGGAATTAAGACTGCACTGAGTCACCTGTATAAGGAAATAAGCACAGGACACCGCTCACCCAGAGGCGATGCTCCTAGTGGCCGGGGACATTAATGCAGGGAAACTTAAATCAGTTTTACCTAATTTCTATCAGCATGTTAAATGCGCAACCAGAGGGACAGACATTCTAGATCACCTGTACTCAACACACTGAGACTCGTACAAAGCTCTCCCTCACCCTCCATTTGGCAAATCTGACCATAATTCTATCCTCCTGATTCCTGCTTACGAACAAAAATTAGAGCAGGATGCACCAGTGACTCGGTCTATAAAAAAAGTGGTCAGATGAAGCAGATGCTAAACTACAGGACTGTTTTTCTAGCACAGACTGGAATATGTTCCGGAGTAAGACCTTTAAACAGGTCAACATTCACAAGGCCGCTGGGCCAGGTGGATTACCAGGATGTGTGCTCCAGGAATGTGCTGACCAACTGGCAGGTGTCTTCACTGACATTTTCAACATGTCCCTGATTGAGTCTGTAATACCAACATGTTTCAAGCAGACCACCATATTCCCTGTGCCCAAGAGCAGTAAGGTAACCTACCTAAATGACCTCAGACCTGTAGCACTCACGTCCGTAGCCATGATGTGCTTTGAAAGGCTGGTAATGGCTCACATTAACACCATTTTCCCAGAAACCCTAGATTCACTCCAATTTGCATACCGCTCAAACAGATCCACAGAGGATGCAATCTCTATCGTACTACACACTGCCCTTTCCCACCTGGACAAAAGGAACACCTAAGTGAGAATGCTATTCATTGACTTCAGCTCAGCATTCAAAACCATAGTGCCATCAAATCTCTTCACTAAGCTAAGGATCCTGGGACTAAACACCTCCCTCTGCAACTGGATCCTGGACTTCCTGATGGGCCGCCCCAAGGTGATTAGGGTAAGTAGCAACACATCTGCCACGCTGATCCTCAACACAGGAGCCCATCAGGGGTGTATGCTCAGTCCCCTCCTGTACTCCCTGTTCACCCACGACTGTAGGCCAGGCACGACTCCAACACCATCATCGAGTTTCCAGACGCCCAAACAGTGGTAGGCCTGATCACCGACAACGACGAGACAGCCTATAGGGAGGAGGTCAGAGACCTGGCCGGGTGGTGCCAGAACAACAAGACAAAGGAGATGATTGTGGACTACAGGAAAAGGAGGACCAAGCACACCCCCCATTCTCATCGATGGGGCTGTAGTGGAGCAGGTTGAGAGCTTCAAGTTCCTCGGTATTCACATCACCCACAAACTAGAATGGTCCAAACACACAAAGACAGCCATGAAGAGGGAACGACAAAACCTATCCGCACTCAGGAGACTGAAAAGATGTGTCATGGGTCCTCAGATCCTCAAAAGGTTCTACAGCGGCAACATCGAGAGCATTCTGACTTGTTGCATCACTGCCTGATACGTAAAATGCTCAGCCTCCGACTGCAAAGAGTAGTGCATACAGCCCAGTACATCACTGGGGCTAAGCTGCCTGCCATCCAGGACCTCTACACCAGGCGGTGTCAGAGGAAGGCCCTAGGGTCCCCCAGTCATAGACTGTTTTCTCTGCTACCACATGGCAAGCGGCACTGGAGACGCCAAGTCTTGGACCAAAAGGCTTCTCAACAGCTTTTTCCCGCATGCCATAAGACACAGCCTCGCAACTGTTATTTCCTCTGTCATTTTACTTTTTAATTTTTAATTTATTTCTGTACTTATCTATTGTTTACCTAATACCTATTTACTTAAAAATTGCACTGTTGGTTAGGGCTTGTAAGTAAGGTCTACAGTTGTTGTATTCGGCAAACGTGACAAATAAACTCTGATTTGATTTGATCTCTACCATACACCGTTCTCTCTGCTACTGCACAGCAAACGTACCAGTGCACCACCAACAGGACCATGAACAGTGTCTACCCCCAAGCCATAAGATTGCTAAACAAGGCTGGCAAATAGCTAATCAAATGGCTACCCAAACTATCTGCATTGGCTAACTCTCTTGCACTGTCTATGCACACGCACTGGACTTTACTCACACACTCACACATACAGTACATACACCCACACACACATAACATGCACACACATGCATACTGATGCCACACATGCACATACACACACTTTCACACCAAATACGCTGCTGCTACTGCTCAGTATATTATCTATCTATTATCTACCCATAGCTACCTCAGTTACTTCATACACCTGCACATCGACTCAGTACTGATACTCCCTGTAAATAGCCATGTTATTACCTGGTACTTCCTGTATATATCCATGTTATTTTATTCCTCATGTCACTATTTATATATATATGTACTTTTTTTGTACCCCTTTTGTGATCCAATTACGATCTTGTCTCATTGCTGCAACTGCAACTCCCCAACGGGCTCAGGGGAGATGAAGGTCGAGGAATGCATCTTCCGAATGCAACTTTCGGGTTAGGGGAGGGGGAGGGTGTTGGCCGGGGGGGCTTTACTTGGCTCATCGCGCTCTAGTGACTCCTTGCAGTGGACGGGCACCTGCAGGCTGACTTCGGGAGTCAGTTGAGCGGTGTTTCCTCCTACACGCCTCAAGCACTGCGAAGCAGTGTCTTAGACCGCTGCACCACTCGGGAGGCCCACTATTTAGATTTTAATTTGAGCAAATGTATCTTTATCTTTAAAAGGACTCGTAAGTAAGTGTTTATCTGTTAGTCTACACCTGTTGTTTATGGAGCATGTGACAAATACAATTTGACTTGATGTAAGCAGCAGGTAGCCTAGTGTTTAAGAGCATTGGGCCAGTACCCAAAAGGTTGCTGGCTCAAACCCCAGAGCCGACTAGAGGAAAAATCTGTATGTGTCCTTGAATAAGGCATGTAACCTTAAATGCTCCTGGATGTTACTGGATAATAGTGTTAGTAAGTTACAAAATCATTTTTGGAGTGAAAAAGGTGCTATCTAGAACCTTAATGAGAACCTTTTGAAGAACCCTTTTTGGTTGCAGTTTCAACAATACATGGAACCAAACAGGGTTATATCTGGAACCAAAAATGGTTCTACCTGGAACCAAAAATGGGGACAGAAGAAGAACCCTTTTGGAGAAAAAAAATTCTAAGAGTGCTTTGATTTTTTAAAATGTTTATGCTTTTTCTTCTTCTTGTAATGCCAGCCCTCATCCACATACAGCTTTTTCTTCTTCTTGTAATGCCAGCCCTCATCCACATACAGCTTTTTCTTCTTCTTGTAATGCCAGCCCTCATCCACATACAGCTTTTTCTTCTTCTTGTAATGCCAGCCCTCATCCACATACAGCTTTTTCTTCTTCTTGTAATGCCAGCCCTCATCCACATACAGCTTTTTCTTCTTCTTGTAATGCCAGCCCTCATCCACATACAGCTTTTTCTTCTTCATGTAATGCCAGCCCTCATCCACATACAGCTTTTTCAAATTCAATAGTTTATTTTAATTGGTGGTGTTAACACATCCACAGATGTGGCTTAGACACACTTGCCCAGGCTATTTCATTTGGATCCTTTCAGTAGACTGGAACAACAGAGCTGACTCTGAGGTCAGTGTTCAATGTGTCAGGCCATTCTAGTGATTCTGTCTTCTTTGTGTTTCTCTGCGCTGTGTGTCAGTGTTTGTGGGGCCTCTACCTTGTTGGTGAGTCATTAATCAGAGGGAGAGAGCTCGGCTGGCCCAGGCCCCAGGAGCAGATGTGCCTGTAGCCCCCTCCCCAGATAAGCAGGTGTCGAGCACCAGGCCCTATTGTGGAGCAGAGTGTGTGAGGGGAGGTAGGACTAGGGCTGGGGGGCTGAAGGAGCAGAGCGTTAAAGGGGGATCGGGTGGGCTGGGTTGGCTTGCTCAAAGCCGTAGCAGCAATGGGGCTCGGGAGATTCCGACTCGAAGACTTGTGATTGGATGAGGGCAAAGAATTGGCAGCTGCCGGCCAGGGGGCCATATGGACTGAGCTGACATTTAGCAGCATGCAGCGGGTGTGGGTGTTTTTGGGCTTGTGTGCGTGAGCCAGGACTTACACCGTAACCTTTCAGCACACAACCGCAGTACCTATGTTGACCTGTGGGAGTGGCACTGATGTTTTTTGATGTGGCGTGTTTTGATGGTTGAGAATTACAAGCGTAGGGTATGAGTAATAACATAATGACATTTTGTTTGGGCGGGTTATTCTCTCCAAACAACAGAATCTCCATAATATTCATGAATAATATTTCAAATGTAGATTGTTTAGTTAACTCATTTGGGACACAATTGCAGGAACTTTTCATAATATGCTACACTATTATCAATGCTGTATTTCAATTGTCTTTAGCCTGATGACAAAGTACTCTGTTAAGTTTCACACTAATCAAACTAGTAAAACATAAAAAAAGGGAAGAACGTTAATCTCAATGACTCAACTAGAAAAATCTAATAATAGATGTATCATCTGAGCAAAATAAAACAACCCTGAATCCTGTTACGGCTGTAAAACATATTGCATTTAACAGTAATTATTTCCCTCTCTCAGATCCAACACTTGTCTTACACGGATAATGCAATTAATTTTCAGCGAATACGTATATAACAGCGCTTCAAGCTGCTACTGAAGCAGGGTTCTCACCTCCTCTCTAAAGCTGAATTATAGTAATAGATGACTTCCTACACCTTCTGTAGCGCAGACCTGGCTCAGAAAGTGAAACACTGAACATCACTGATAAAGAGCTAGTGTCACTCACATTGGGTTTATTTACTTGTTGGGCTCGCTCGCTCCAAAGCCTCTAATTGCTTGTTGTTTTGAAGTGGACAATTTATCCTTTTGTGCGACTCTATATTGGAATGTACATCTCTGAGGTTAACAGAAGGTGTGTACTTTGGTAATGCTTTATATGTGTTTTGTGAATGGATTTGGTCTACTGCACTGCTTGTACAAAAGACTGTGGATTCATATTCAGTTCATCAATATTGATCCTTTGAGCTGGATTTGAACCAGCGACCTAAGGATTTACAGTCCTCTTAGCCTTCCCCCAACACTGATATTGGAAAATATTTATGTTACACTGCAATTTCAAACAGAGAGCACTTTTTCAACATTTGAACATAAAATGACATGGCTGATCTACAGTCATTTGTCCATTTAATCTGACCTATAAACTATGGAGGATGATGGGAGAAGTTGTACAGTACGTCCCCATCGTGGCACTAACGTCAAAACATTATACCATGAACGCATTACATGGGAAAATAGGGAACTGGGACAAGGGAAAGAGCAACTTTCCAGATTAATTTATTCTGGGTAACATCCTGGCACTGACCACGAAGGTTCCGCTGCTGTGGGGAAAGAGCAAAGCCCCAGGCCCTAGGCAATCCCATGGTCAGGGTGTCCCTTAAAAACTCAGACCCAGGGCAATGTGAGGTAGTGCAACCTCTTTGATTCCGCATCAGGATGTTTTCTATCTAGTATCTTGCAAATAAGATTCTGTGATGTCCAACAACCACTCCGGTTGACTTGCTTCTCAGAGACCATTTAGCATGCAGAACCATTCATGGCGAGTCTGTTTGATTGGCAATATGTCGATACGGGAATTAGCATGTCCAATGGGTCTCCCTTGGACAAGGGTTTGATTGACAATGGGATTAGAGGGGTAGCTCTCCCCAATGCCCTCAGGTCTATGAGAAAAACTCAGCAGTTAGATTGATATGTGCATAAAATGAAATATGATTATAACAGGAACATGTTTGAGACTGTCAGCTATTTTGTTTCCAACTACATAAATCTGATGTTTTGTGAAAGTCTCCTGATAGCTAAAGGTCCTCAATTTGCCGTGAACCATAATTTCCTCTAGATCTTGGCAGGTTCAGCCAGTGAGAGAACTGGTGGCATCACAGCCCCAGCTCCCAAGCAGATCCTTCAAGAGCAGGACTGAAGGGTGTAGTGGGCTTCCTCCACAAACTCTACTGCAGTGTGATAACAAAAACTTGAGATTTGGACATGAAGCATTAAATTGGTTTAAAAGTATATTTCTCCACAGGAAAGTGAAACGCTCACATTCCTTAATGTGTTTTTGGTTTCAAATCTCTGGGCATTCTTTCAGGTCCACTTAAATGGTAAAGAGATACCAAGTGCCCTCCAGCACAATAACACGGTCGGTACTGTGATTGCTGACACATGAAAAGAACTTCTTTTCCCCACTTCTTTAGCTGCTGCTCTCACATCCTTCCCAGTCCATGGTGAAGAAATGTTAAAGGCCAGGTTTGACATCCCCCACCTCACACCCCCCCCTTAAAAATAACCAACCAAAGTCCCAATACAGGCACACTGAATGTGTCAAAGTGTCAGGTCTGCTTCAGATGGGGAAATGGGAAGAGAGACACGAATGAATCAAAGTGTTTGGAAAATGTACTAATTTCATCATATGTTTACCGATGTTAACTTTTTGAATGAAAATATACTCTTAAAGACATCAACAGCTAACCTTACACAAATTATACGCTTATTATGACAATTGTTATTTCTCATGATTTAAAATATAACAATTTATGCTAAAATGTACATGGTATGCTGCTAAGCCAAGAATCATGATAAATCATCTTAAAAGTAACTTTAATCACTTGAATACTGTACCATAAATAAATGCAATAATTTCTATTTCTATTCCCATCCTAATAGATTATGATGGAGGGTTTCCACACACAAACATGAACATACACACTCAAAATCCAAAACAAACTGAAGACCATTTTGATTAAGGTTATTAGTTGCTCAAAATCTGCATATCAATATCTGGGCCAACAGTTATTAAGATGTTTTGATCGGTGAGGGATTAAATAATTAATTTTTTGTTAGAGGCACTATATTTATTTATTAATCAGCCTTCAAGCTGGAATGAAATCAAATTACTCTTGTGATTTAAAACACCTCTTCTCCCTTCTGAACTATAACATGATGTCAGAATCAATCGAAGCCATGTATTTACATACTACCAAATATGAATTGTACTACTTCATGGAGCAATATTAATTTGGTATTTATGTCTATTGATAAACAGAAATGCTGTTTCCTTAATGGAAATGTTTCATTGGATTTTAATTGTGAAAAAGTGAATAAGTGCGAAAAAACACCAGATTAATTGTATGATAGACAGGTAGATTATTTAAATCGACCAGTGGGGGTTTCATGCTTTGAAACCCTAAATCCTCCTTTGGCTTTGTTAATTAGAGCTTTTTGTAGCTTATTCAGTGGAATGAAATTGGTTATGATTTCAATGAGCCATTAGAGTAAAGTTTGGAAAATCTAAATTACCTCTCATTGGTGCAAGTAACTGAAACACTTGCATCATGCCTCCAAGAAACATACAAAAAGCAAAATAGCCTGTAGCAATGTATCTTAATTATTTACTATGATGTATTAAACATATCTTTTCTCTAATATGTTAATAGTCATACAGCAATTGTTATAGACTTACTCACTGCAAAGATGAATTCATTTAAATAAAAAATCTGATTTATGAAAAATGCATAAATTGTATTTAGTTATAAACTGAGTGTACAAAACATTAGGAACATCTGCTCTTTCCATGACATAAAGTGACCAGGGGGATCCAGTTGAAGCTATGATCCCTTGTTGATGTCACCTGTTAAATCCCCTTCAACCAGTGTAGATGAAGGGGAGGAGAAAGGTTAAATAAGGATTTTTAAGCCTTGAGACAATTATGACACGGATGGTGTATGTGTGCCATTCAGAGGGTGACTGGGCAAGACAAAAGATTTAAGTGCCTTTGAATGGGGTGTGGTAGCAGGTGCCAGGTGCACCGGTTTGTGTCAATAACTGTAACGCTGCTGGGTTTTTCACGCTCAACAGTTTCCTGTGTGTATCAAGAATGGGCCATCACCCAAAGGACATCCAGCTAACTTGACACAATTGTGAGAAGCACTGTAGTCAACATGGGCCAGCATCCCTGTGGAATGCTTTCAACACCTTGTAGAGTCCATGGCGTGACGAACTGAGGCTGTTCTGAGGGGGGGAAAGGGGTGCAATTCAATATTAGGAATGTGTTCCTAATGTTTTCTACACTCAGTGTATATTCACATAGTTTCCTTTGAACCATTTTGGAACATATAGTATTTCTAAAAGTGAGAAACACATTCCAAGAACAATTTCATAATTCCATGAATACAATGCCTGAAGTGAAGTTACTTGGTTGTGGATTATATTCTGAAAAATGATTCTCAGAACAGTAAATGTGTTACATCAACACGTCCCCCGTGTAACATGAAGCCTGACACCACCATGATGTCATGTGTAATGTACAGCTTGGGTTCTTAGGTGCCTCTTTGGACTTTTATTGACTGTATTATGTAATGCCTTTCACTAAGATTTTTATTGAAAAGTTATATTTGTCCAGCTGAAAATAAAACACCAAAGATGGTCATGCAATGTTAAATAATGATTTATATATATATATATATCCTGTACAGGACAGTATTATGGGGCCAGATAGATCAAATTTGCCTTACCAGATCTATAACAGCAGGCTAGTACCCACTGCTGACAGAAGAGGAAGAGGCAGGACGAGAGGGGAGGAGGGGGTCAGACTCTCCACCTTACCCCAGTGGAGTTCCCTTAACTAGAGTTCACTAGTACAAGCAACAATTCCCTCCCTCAAACCCCTTCACCCCAAAATCCACGATTTATGGCCTGCCGTCGCCACTTCAAAACGCCACCAGTCACCGCAATAGATTCTGTCCCTCCACAGACACTGGGCCCTGGCTCTGCTCTGGTGTATCCTGGCGGGAGTCCCGCCACCACCGCCCAGCCAGTGCAGGTTTCCCCGACCGCCGCCGTTCGCTGACAGCTGCAGATGATGACAATTAGGCAAATCTGCCGTTATGTTTCCAATTTGCTCCCTCTCAAATTAGGGATCATTTATGATCTTCCCCACTCTGCCGCATGAATGCTCGCTTTTTCTCCCTCGCATCAAGTCAGAATCCATCATCATAACTTCCCCTGATATGTTTTCCTCTCAGATGTAAATCTTATGGATCTCTCTCTGAACCGGGCCCAATTTCTTTCTCCCCACTGTTCGTTTCCCTGCCTTCCAAACTATTCATGTTTCATTTTAATTGGTCGACGTCACAGTTGACAACAGCAGATCCACGGTTATTTCTCTGCAGTCACCAGCATGAGGCAAGAACCCTATGAGAGTAGGGGGAGGAGGTCTGTTGGCACTCCGCAGGCTCAGCTCTTTCCCTGGGAAGGTTTGCCAAGCTACCGAACCCTCAGTGGCAGTGGCTCAGCTTCTGCCTGCCCAAGGGACTGCAGCTGCCCCGGCTCCCAGCTTCTTTTCTCCACTGTATCTGACCCAAACTGGCCCCCTGACAACACACACACACACACACACACACATACGCACACTCAGATTAACATGATGTATACTGAGCCTACAAAACATTAGGAACACCTTCCTAATATTGAGTTACACCCCCCTTCGTCAGGGAATTAACTACAGGGATGCTGGCCCATGTTGACTCCAATGCTTCCCACAGTTGTATCAAGTTGGCTGGATGTACTTTTTGTGGAGGACCATTCTTGATACACACAGGAAACTGTTGAGCATGAAAAGCCCGGCAGCGTTGCAGTTCTTGACACACTCAAGCCTGGCACATACTACCATACCTCGTTCAAAGGCACTTCAATCCTTTATCTTGCCCATTCACCCTCTAAATGGCACATGTCTCATTTGTCTGAAGACTTAAAAATACTTCCTCAACCTGTCTCCTCCCTTTCATCTATAATGATTGAAGTGGATTTAACAAGTGACATCAATAAGGGATCATAGCTTTCACCTAGATTCCCCTGGTCAGTCTATATCATGGAAAGAGCAGTTTTGTACACTCTGGCTGATATAGTGCACCATGCGTACACACGTACACACACACACACACACACACACACACACACACACACACACACACACACACACACACACACACACACACACACACACACACACACACACACACACACACACACACACACACACACACACACACACACACACACACACACACACACACACACACACACACACACACACACACACACACACACTTCAAGGCCAGCATCCCCATCTCACGCAGTACAAAGATAGGTCTTTCCAAATGCTCTCTTCTCACTTTTGGTTTAATACGCTTTAACATTGCTGCACATCCCACTGTCACTTGGCCAATGGGAACTAAAAGTGAAAGTGAAACGGATGCAGTGGGAGGGTGCCAGAGTGGATTAAATGGCCCTTTCATCTCCCTTCTCTGTAGTCACACACAGGGCTGCCTGCGCTGCGATCACACACGCATGCACACACACACACACACTACCGCCGGCACCACTGTCACCTCTGTCGCACCCCTGACTCGACTTGGCTATGCTCTCGGCGGAATGTCAAAACCGACAACGGAAATCCAATCTAATAGCCGTCGAGCTCAATCCTAAACATAATGTCACCTTTTTCATATGTATTATTAATCACAGATTAGCCCAACGTTTCTGCAGTGAGTGTATAGCCCGAGCGGAAGCAGGTCCATCAACAATTTCAGGCACAATAGAAGTATTAATCACAAATGCCCACAGCGGTTGTTTTTCTTGGCTGTGTTAATGAGAACAGGGTTAGCTTTTATGGCCGTGCTCCGAGGAGATGGACACAGGTAGATATTGGGTGAGACAGGTATAATCACTCTTGGCCATCTGGAGTGGTTTACTGTATCCGAACGGCCGAGTGTGCCGGGAGGACACAGAAGAGGAGGGAGGAAGGAGGCAGAAGGGAATATGGGGAGGAGGAGGGATGAAGAAGAAGGGGGAGGGGGGTTCCCCAGTAAAGGACCCAGGCTGACAGACACGATGCAGAGCTCATAATGAAAAGGGGAAGAGAGAAAGTAATCAACACCCATTTGAAAAGCTGCCTAAAGTTATCTTTAATTCCCTACAAATTTGATCAAGTGCCACGATTAACTGCATACATTTGGCCAAAGACAGGTACAGTATATTTAGAGGATTTACCATTCCATTACAATCATTCCTCAGGATGGGGATATTGACATGAATATTCAATCAAAGAAACCTCTCTCCATCCATGCTCTTAGCTATTATAGTGTGAAAGTTAGGGGTTAACCAGGGGTTAAATTGAGCCGTGACCCAGTGGAACAACGTTCTACCCTCTTTGGATGTACAAGTGTGAAACTAAACTCAAAGACATAACTCACACCTGAATCAGTCAGAGGACCGTTCCACTAGTGTCATTTAGTCAATTAATCAATTTCACTAATGGAGCCCTTTATAAAGGTCATAAGCTGTTTTAAGTTGTTCAGTACAGAATAACACTAACATACCCTTCGCTAATGGATATAAATGATTAGCGTCGACTGTTTTCAAGCAATTGACTATTGTGGTAATATGAGCTGAACACAGTGTAAATGGGACCGCTTTCCTCCATATTGTCCTGTGACATGTGAGCTGAGAGTAGTATAGTCTGAAAGCTCCCAGGGCTCCAGTTGCCGAGGGAATGGACAGTGTTTTACATGACTGTTAACAGTCAAACCTATCCATCCAGAAGCAGGAAACCCTCCTCAGCAGCACATGTCCTAGATTTGGTGTTTCACCTTCCCACCAGGAAATGAACTGCAGAGAGGGAGTGAGAGGGAGTGAGGGAGAGCGAGAGAGAAAGAAACGAGAGGGTGGGTGGTAGGGAAGGACAGAGTGAGTAAGGGCGTCTATGATTATATATCCATATGTCACCAGTTAAATGTCGGGGGCTACCAGCAAATGTGCAGGACGGAATGCAGATGTATTTTCCTGCAGGCCTGGATATGTGCTTGGTTCACTAGGTGTTTAGTGGTGAGGCAGTGCTGCCAAGTATGATGTTACTGGCTTCCCATGTTAATTTTCATTCAGGAAAGGCCTTTATTATCAAGCAGCGGGAGAATTCCAGCCAGCTGTGAAAACACTGTTAAAGAGGCTTTAGTGTTCATTTCACGAATACTTAAAGTTTACTCATTGGGAAAAAATATGAATTAATGGACTATGCATGGGCTTTTCCTTATTGTTCTTCCATGAACACGGACTTCCAAAATTCTCCATATGTGTGCCAGTGATGGTCCTTGGAGTTAAACACTCCCCTGAAACTTGTTCGCAAAGTTCCAAGAACAGAGGCAGTTTTGTGATCTGAGATTACCATTTGCCTTGTGAAAATGGCATGTTTCCCTTCAGCCCTTGCCATGTGAAATTCGACCTTAAACATTTACCTCCTCACCAAATATAACCTGATGGTCGGGTCCAGCAGAGAGGAAGAGTTCTTACTGTGGTTCAGGCATCCAAAAGGTTTTTTTCTTTTTCAGGATGATTGGATTTCCTGATTTGCATTTCTGGGAATGTCTGTATGTGTGGTGGACATGCTGATGGCCGTGCAGGGAGGTTGAGCTGTGCAAACCATCTCACTGATCGTATTGGTTAATAGCTAGCTCTTAGCTGTGCAAACCATCTCACTGATCGTATTGGTTAATAGCTAGCTCTTAGCTGTGCAGGTGGTGTGATGCAATACCCTTGTCATGTGAGTCTGCAAAATCCCCTCAGAAGGTTGCCATGACCAGACCCACACACACAGTTGAGGTTGGGGAGGAACTTTCCAGAAGTTGGATGGAAACAGCACGTCAGTATAACAGTCTCTGTGTGGGACCACATGATGAGACTCCTAAAAATTGAACGTGGGTGAGAATGTTACAAGAGGACTCTGACCAGGTTAGTTTTGATTGGTCGATCACACGTCGCCTTTGAAAAAAAAAATCAAAGACTCCAATATTGTCAAAGACTCCAGACTCAAGTCATAGATTCTGCTACCGCACGGCAAGCGGACCGAAAGGCTCCTTAACAGCTTCTCCCCCCAAGCCGTAAGACTGTTGAACAACTAAACTAATCAAATGGCCACCCGGACTATTTACATTTACATCTGTGTGCCATTTCTTTAGCAAGAGCTTAGAAATGACTCGTAAGGGACAAATCTTTAACGTTGTCAAAATCAAGTCATACAAGGTTTTAAAAGTAAATGGAGAGGGTGAATGTGTCCATCCTAGCCCCATAGCTTTCTCCCATCTGGAATACATCAGCATATTCATCTTCACGAGCCTCTAAAATCCAAGGTAACATAGAGGAGCATTTCTACCCCTGTATCGATACCTACATCCTCTCCATATATCGAACCATCCATAAGTCATACCTCATAACTGCGTCCGCATCCATGTCCCTATCAGACGTGATTCAAGATGGGGTTATTTCTGTCCATATCCTTGACCTCGGCGCATACAGTATAGCTCCAATATGTCATCTAGTGTGCTTATACAAGTAATGTTTATGGACCAGAGGTAAATCACTGAGCCGTCGTACCAGAGGAATGCTGAACCTTTCCGGACTTCTGTTACTGGATACTGGCGACACCGGGTCAGAGTGGAGTCTGGGGATTATCTTGGCTTGGTCCCACCATTTCCATTCCAAATAATGTGGGACTAATGGTGGTGACGGAATCCCCTCCTGCCAGCTCCTGGTCCTGGGAGGGAAGAGAGGGACAATATGGCGGTCAGCACTGAGGGTTATTCCAGAGGCCCTGAGCAGGTTCCAATGTTTTGATTTGCTGTGGCTGATGATCACAAGCATAACACCAAATGGTCAGTTATCGTGACCAATATAGGGTTTGGAAATGTTTGTGTATTAGTGACTAAGAAGGCAGTTAGCTGAGGTGTGTTTATAAACAATACAGCAGGTGAATCCGTAACTACATAATTGTAACTGATGTTAAATAGCAGGTTGCTGTGGTCAGCATCATTCATGATTACTTCAGCATGTCTGGGTTATGAGACACAGTGTTCCAGCAACAATGAATGCACTGCTCACAGCAACAGTGCACTCAGGAGGACAATGCTCTGTTGTTCAGTGGACACCCCAAACTGTGCATGTGCCTTTTCCATCATCCAGTCAGAAAGACCGTAAACCCCTCCAATCACACACAGACACCTCTGTAACCAGGAAGTTCCAACTGATAATCACAGCCACATACTTGCTGGACTTTAAAGGGATGAAGAAAGGAGGAGAGGTCTGCCTGATCTCACTGTCTGTTCTGTGGAGTTATCCAAATATTGGCGCCCACACTGCATCAAGAGATAGCCACCAGCCTTGTATAAAGGCTGGCGATTAACTTGAAAGATGACCGGCTGTAATTGCTAGGAATGTTTGTGCTCGTTTCAAAGACAAGGATTCCTATTTTGGTGACCACGTATGCTTTGTATCAGAGAACATAACTGACAAGGATAAAAACGGTAAAAATCTGTAATCCTGTAACAAACTATATCGTAAGTATAGATAGGGTTCCACCTTCGGTCTCATCGCACCTTTCCCAGCCTGGAGTGACACATTATATTACCTTCACTTCATCTCACCATTACATCGCTTCCTGTGTTTGGACAGGGACTTCCTGTGTGAAGCTGCCATGAGAATGGCTGGGGAGGAAGTGACTTTCCATAAGTGAAGGGTGACCTTGTCATCATCAGAGAGTAGCGTGACGCATGCTCCTTCGGGCAGACTGCGGTCTGCAGTACTGGGGCACAGCTGGCCTCTGTCTCTCCTCTAGAGGTTCTACACGCAGTTCCCTCTGTCAGAAACTGCACTTGCATAACACTGCATTCTCAGAGGAATTGGGAGACAGAGAGAGTGTGAGAAAATGAAAGGGAAGCAGAAGAAACTATACAGATAAGGCTTTGTTCACAAGTTGGCCACCCAGAGGAAGATCAAAGTATTCACCTATTGATTCCCAGAGGGTTTGACTGCTACATTCCGGAGCTATTGTCAGATGTGTCTGTTCTAATACTGCTTTTCTGAAGGGTCAGATGGGGTTAGTATATAAAACATGTATTTTAATGTTTTATTCCTGAAAATAACTCAACAATCTTGCAACATAGTGCAGCTCTAAAATTGTGAATGGTTTATGTCTCCAGTATTAAATGTGCATTGATACATGACTTAAGCAGTTGTTGGACCCTTACCAAGCATTTCCTGTGAATACCGATACAATAATATTAAGCTTAAGTAAGGTCATATCAAAAAAATATCAAAAAAGTTTTGAAGTGACCTTTACAATTTTTACTGGGACTAAAATATTGTATTTAATGGGTAATAATTATATTTGGCAGATTTTCTCATTGCAACCTGGATATATTCCAAAAAGGAAATCACCAAAGATCTACTATTCATTGAAAGTAGTCAAAGTCATTCTGATTGAATTCCAGCATTTTCTTCACCCACAGAGGAGCCAAAAGTTTGATCTTTACTAATTGATATATCCCCGCTCTACACATGAATCATAGAAGCCCATACCTTGGGCCAATTTAGCTGTTCCACTCACTGAGTTTTAATTGAGTCCACATTAAAATGTACTTATAAAATAATAATGGGCTCCCATGCAAATGAACCTATGCTGATATTGCCGTGCCAAAATTTACATATCCACAAGCAGTCTGGGAGTTCAGAAATCAATATAGATGATTAATAATATATGGGCAACAGGAATAATTTAATTCATTTGATGCAAGGACTCACTCAGCCTTGGCAAACGAAGGGTGCAATTCCGCCACAATCTAATTTAATACAAGTTGCCTGGATTGCAGTTTCAATTACCGGGATTGAAATAATAATGTGTTTAAAAATTACACTTTCAAATACATGTTATTTCATTTCATTTCATTGAATACATTTAAGGATGAATCTCCTTTATTCCGACATTAACATATTGCACCAAATTGCTACATTAAACTGGTCATTCATTTATTGCATGCCTAGTTGAATATACAGATTGTCAGTTCAAGTGATCAGATAGATGGGGATTTTTCACTAAATATTCCAGGACAGTTAGTACTATTACATGTAAACAAATTACATTTGAAACATTACAACGTTATTTGGAACATTAAGTCCTTCATACAGTTACAGAAGGAGTGAAGAGCTAGTATCTATCAAATCAAACGTCTCACCAGATGAGCATCTGTTAATTAAGTATCTTGGGACAGACACCCAGTGAGCAAAGGCCGTGTGTTTTCACAATGGTGCAATAACACACCAACAACACTGTTTGCATTACAATGCCATCTTAACCCGTACAATGTTAAGGTCATTTACTACGAAACATTAATGAAAAGCAGCACAGAGATTTGAAGAAGTCTCCGTAATGATCAAATGTCATTTTGGGAGATACATAGATGGCAGGTGGGCCATGTTGAAAATGTGTTGTGATTACAACCTACTAGCCCACAACCCACAGATCTCAGCTCGTGCCACCTGTACAGCCCTGATACAGCAGGCACGTACCATTCTGTTATTTGTCTCTAGGAACATTTTCAAGTCTACACATTAAGATTCAGCTTGTGTAATAAATTAACGGGATTCATTTGAAACTCCTTGGTGAGTCTGTAAAGTCTCGGACTGCTGAGATGATATGATGGACATTATGTTCTTGACATCGTACTATATCTTGGGCATTGCCAAGGCATTGTCAACAATACCCAGATTCCGGTCTTGCCCATAATGAATGCACTCCGATATGTAATGACTGAGTAATCACATTATTTGCAGCATCTACTTTATGCCGATGGAGATCTGCATCTGTGGTCCTTTAGTAATTGCTAGGCTGGGAAGCGAAGGAGGAGGATTTGCATCAGCGCAGGGGAGTTGCATTGCAAATTATTATGCTGAATTGTTTTTGGGACAGGAATGTCCAATCCAATAAAGTTAATGATCTTGAAAGACATGGGGTGGAGGAAAAAACCTATTAAAATGCAGATGTTTGCAATAGGTTTGGTGGTGGTAGGAATTATATCAATGTAATTAAGGTTAGAACTTTTTAAGACTTCTTTGTATCACTCCTGCCACTGTAAGGAGCCAGGACTGGGAAGGACACCCAAAATAAATAAATGTCTAATTTTCTATTTCTCCCCAACCTATTTGAAGGATAAAGCTGAATGAATGAGTCTCCTTGTGGGAATATTTGAATGGTCTATGTAGCGTAAGCTGGATCACATACACTGATACAGTACAAACTGTGATCACACCTTGATCTTCAAGACAGATAGATACGAGGGCTTGAAAACAAGGCCCCGTAGGCTATACTTCCATAGACACCCATAGTTACTCTGTTCCTCCAGCAGAATAAACAGAGAGGTCTACCCTGCCTTAATATTCTTGTGGTTTAGGCTCATAACTGCCACATAAAGAACTCTTGCAGTTTTCACATTTTGTTAATACTGGCTCTGTGATTACCAGGTAAAACAAATTATGTGCTTTGTTGGCAGCAGATAAATCTTGGTCTCAATTTGTTGTAATGACCCGTGTAATTTTTAAGCTGTGCCTACATATTGGCTCTTTTAACGTGTATCATTAGTGGGGTTTTATATTAGATATACATTCGGTGGCTTAATTTGGTCTCTCAGGAGCACTTATAATGATGCAGCTGCTTGGGCTGGAATATGGGACACCTTTCATTTATTTATTTTAAATGTTGTGAGTAATTGAGTTCTTCATGTGTGAGGCAACCTTGCTGGTAGGGTCGGATCCTCTGAAAAAAATGCATTCATTCCGCAGTGCAATCTGCTAAGGAAATTAATAAGGGAAGCATAGAGAGTTAAAGGAAAAAGCTAACATTTTCTGCCATATTCAGTGTGGCCTGTTGTAGCTAAAAATGACAGCACTATGATACCATGACAGTTTATTATCTCTAAAGGGCTATTTATTAGAGACAATCAAATTGTTCCTGTTCCACTCAGACTGTAATGACACAAATCCTCTTGGTCAATAACAGATGATGAAAACATTTGGTAAGAGAGGTTGGGAAGCATACAGTATTTACATCCCCTGAGCCAAAATTATGCGGTAATACTTGAAATCTTTACATTCCAATTGATGTATGCTCCGTTGTTAAAGGAAAAAACAGTAAAAAAAAGCAGGGATTACAAAGTCCCATGCAATAAAAGTATGCTTGAGGGTCAATAAGGCTTTTGTCGACCTGAGAAGCTTATGCTATGTTTACTGAGGCAAAGACATTGTACCTCCATATAAAAAAATATTTTTTTTTGTCTGTACCTCTTTCATATCACTCATCTCGTATGTATATACTGTACTCGATACCATCTACTGTATGCTGCCCTGTACCATCACTCATTCATATATCCTTATGTACATATTCTTTATCCCCTTACACTGTGTATAAGACAGTAGTTTTGGAATTGTTAGTTACATTACTTGTTGGTTATCACTGCATTGTCGGAACTAGAAGCACAAGCATTTCGCTACACTCACATTAACATCTGCTAACCATGTGTATGTGACAAATAAAATTTGATTTGATTTGATTTGTTTCAGTTCATAGTACAGTTTGACAACTTCAGATTCCTCCCCTCTTTGACCCTGGCTACATGTATCATCACTGCTCTTTGACCCTGGCTACATGTATCATCACTGCTCTTTGACCCTGGCTACATGTATCATCACTGCTCTTTGACCCTGGCTACATGTATTATCACTGCTCTTTGACCCTGGCTACATGTATCATCACTGCTCTTTGACCCTGGCTACATGGATCATCACTGCTCTTTGACCCTGGCTACATGTATCATCACTGCTCTTTGACCCTGGCTACATGTATCATCACTGCTCTTTGACCCTGGCTACATGTATCATCACTGCTCTTTGACAATCTCAAACCCACATCCTTGAAACACCAGAGCAGAGCAACCTGCTTCCACAGTGTGCAAAACCATCCTCGACCGTAACACAATCACACCCGTGGCGCTACAGGCTGTTTCTCAGCTAAATCTTTCTCTCTCTCCTGCTTGACCGCGGCACGGTGGTGGAGAGGATGCCTCGGCACGGTGGATCCGCCGGGAGTTGGCTTTGGACCTGGGCCCAGATCAATGTGACCTAAATTCAAATGCGAATTAGAGGGCTGTCAGTGGGAAAAGACACTCTGTAAATGAGCTTAGACAGTGTGAGGTCCCTGGAGGATGTGAGAACCAGGGCCTCGCCTCCGTCAGAGCACTTTAATGAGTTCCAAATGGAAGACCCAGGCCCCGGCACTGGACTCCACGCCCCTCCACGCCCTTCCTGCCAGCCCACGTCCATTGCTCTGGGATGGCCAATCCCGACAGGGGAGAAGGAAAGTATGTGGCCCTGGAATTGGGTACAGGCCTAGGCACCTGGAGGCACTTTTCCAGGGGTGCTAGATTCAACTAGCTGTCACAGTCTCAAGTCAGAATTAAACATTCATCCATGTTTCCCAAACTTCAAATTTCAAAGTGTTTAAGTTTAAGTTTAGGCATTCACCAATCATTTTTAAGGTTAGGGTTAAGTCTAGGCATTAACTCTGAAATTTTAAAGTTAGACATTAACTACACATTTTTAAGTTAAGTGTTAAGGTTTGGGATAGGCTTAAAACAAAAATATCAAAAACAACTTCCTACCCCTGGATTTGAACTTGCAACCTTTGGAATCAGAGGCAGATGCTTTTTGGCCATCCACCATCCCCATCCACAACACCTTGAAAGTAACTGTTGCCCCTAGTGGCCGGTTTCCGCGTCATCTCCCGACGTCCTCAGACATGGATGGACGTTGAATACTGACTTGTATCAACGGTGTCCTGGCTGGCTAGATTACCTGTAGTCCAAGAGTGCTGAAAGTTGACCAACTGGATCAATCATTATGAATGACAGGAGGCTGGTGGGAAAAACACAAGTATGCTGTTGGTAGTTTTACCATATTTAGCTGATCTACCTACAGTATAAAACTTTGTATTTAGACTGCTCAACAACGTAACCTATTTATTCCACTGTTAATACCTTTGGAAGCCAAAATAGATTTTTACTGGACTGCTCTGAATAATATAGCTATACAGTATCTTGCCATTAACTAGTTTGCTAGCCAAATCGCTAATGATGCAACAGCAAAAACTAGTCACGACAAGACTACAACAGTTACAATTGATAGGGCAAAGTCCATAAACTTGGTACCAAAATCTGACAATGAAAAGCATTACTGCTAACGGTTTCAGGTGCTCTTATCTCCTTACACAGGCACATCAACAGCCCGGTCCCAGAGCAACCACTCTCAACACTAGCCTCCTATTCAGCCTGGCTGACCTGGGTGAGAGAGGGAGGTTTAGTGAGTTGTTGTCCAGAACCCAGAAGGATTGTGGGAGCAGAAGGTGAGCAGAGGAGCATGGGAGGCAGAGGTAATTAGAATGCTGATTTTGCATGTTATCAGATCTCACGCACACACACACACACACACACACACACACACACACACACACACACACACACACACACACACACACACACACACACACACACACACACACACACACACACACACACACACACACACACACACACACACACACTCTGGCCTCTTCCTATACATTAGGTGTGTGTGCAGTTCATATGGGATTGCAGGGGGCTTTTGATTGTCTTCAACACAGCATATGCTAATTGTTGATTGTCTTCAATATTATATGCTAATTGTTGTGAATTAGCATAATTCATTAACATTTGGGCCCTAATTACACAATGAAAAAAGATGATCCCTGAAACAGTGTTATGTGCTTTGACTTCCTAATGTTTGATACGATTAATGCTGTTCCTATTTGCATACGACTAAGGATCTTGAAATATTAAAAGTGTTGTTCAGTGAAATTCGTGATTAGTCCCTAATCAAATGTTTTTTCTTCCTTTTTTAAAGATGTTACTTTGTTGCCCCTCAGGTAAGAGGAAGAAAATCTGCTGCTTGGGTTTATTTCCAAATGTATAACCTACAAGGCTTTCCTAACATGAAAATGACGAGGATCACAAAATCTGTGTCTGCAGTCAACTAGTGCATCAGTTTTGGAGGAGATTTAGTGAAACAAATGAATGGAGACATGTTTGATATGTGAGTCTGTATTCTCTTTGATGTCTCCTGCTTAGCTCGCGTTAATGAGACTCACAAAGTGAAAAAGCAATTGCCTTAATTTCATCATAATTGTAGTCTATCATAACAGCTAGTTGCCTACCACGTATGGCTTCTCCAATCACTAGTAATGCATAATAGCCCAATGGCATTCTCCATACCATATCCACAGACATTTCGGACGGTGTGCATTCCCCATTCTTATCTCTGTTGTCACATCCAGTTTACACTTGAATACACAGTTACTTATGCCAAGTCTGCATTGCATTACAAACATATGCACCCCATGACAAGCTAGTCCTCTGACAACAGTAAATGCTGCTTGGTTTCTGCTTTCTCTGCGAGGCACCTGGGCCTGACAAGGACAAGATTCCAGGGCCACACAGAGGGGCCCCATGGGGGGGGGGGGGGGCAACTCGGAGGTAATTGAATAGAGGCTCTGTGAATCTGCTCCTCATCCAGAGGCCCCCCAGGAGAGGGAAGGGGGAAAGAATGAGAGTTTTAATGAATGGAGACTGTCATTAAAATGATAACTATTTCCTCTGAGATCACTTCCAATTTAAATGCAGAGGAAAAAAGAAAAGCCGTAATTGAAAGATCTTGGATTTTTCTGCCATTCAAACTGTAAATTTGAATCTCATCGGAAAGGAAAAAATTGTTTGTAGCTACGCTGACTAGTTCCAATTACTTCTCTTTCTCTGTGTTTAAGCCTTGTGGGATCTCAACTGCGAGTGCTCATACGTTTAACCCCTCAACCAGAGCAGACAGTTGAATGTGTTTGCTTTGAAAGAAACAGAGTCAAAGGCAAAGTTGAATCAATGAAACATTTTGGAAATTGATTAAAATAAGTAATAAGACCTTTTGGACTCACGCTAGAATAGTGTTAGTCAAAAACATACAGATTACTGAGGTTGATCACTGTAGAGGTGTTGGTCATCGGCAGCACACTTAGAGGAAGCACTGTGAATTTTAAGCGCGTGTGTGTGTGTGTGCGTGTGTGTGTGTGTGCGCGTGTGTGTGTGTGCGTGTGTGCGTGTGTGTGTGCGTGTGTGTGCGTGTGTGTGATGGGAAACAGCACCCCCAGTACTCTTGGTCCTGTACAGTTCAGGTTGAGCTCTGATGCTTATCATGCAGGAAAGTGCATGGCTGATGGCCATTACCTTGCCTCTCCGGCTCACAGCTGTGCTCAGAGTTAGCATGACATTTTCAAGTAGTTTAATGAATTGAAAGAAACTAATTTAGTGTGTAATGTTTATGGAACTGCTAAATGAAACCCATTATGAGCCATATTATCATAGTGTGACAATTGAGGGAGAGGCCATTAAACGTCAAGTATCTGAAGTCCCGACTGTCCCACACAAGGGCCAGGGTAAGGCTGTCAGTTGCTACACCATGGATGTATAAATGTTTTAATACCGAAACAGAATAAAGAGATGCTTACAGTAGGTGAAGAAGTAACAACAGTACTTTACTTAGGTAGTTGTCAGTTAAGTGGTATTTTAACCCCATACTGTGATAAATACACTCTACACTCGAGCGTGTCACACAAATGGAAGCAACAACACAAAGCAACAACAGAAACAAACTTCAGGCACTGTGCTATTTTCCCACAATGCAGTTGGGAGCTGCATATTTATCAAATAAATTAGTGATCATAATATAATTCTTATTGGTCTCAACAGAAACGCCACAACCATCTTGCAGATTACTCCTTGATGAGGAAAATGCAATTAAAATGTCAACTCGGTTTTATTAGATTCTGCCCACCCTGCATGGTTTAACAGCCCCCTGAGTCCTTGATGCACAGTCAATGGATGGCATAGAAAGAGGTGATACCAATGTCGAGTGATTGTTATCGAAGAAGTAGCACTTATCGTCTCATTAACTGCCTCAAGTGCTGCCTGTCTTACAGCCAAATGTTTTGAGTTTCTCCACTGGATCCAATCCATTAAAGGTTGGAGTTCAATCCAACCTGATATTCTAATGTTTACGCTGTGTCTTTGTTTAGGAACTACTGTCCGTACACACACTCTCTTTTCTGTCGGTGAGACAGGCTAGGAGGTAGACTGGCCTTTACACCTGCATCTCCTAGTGTAAGACAAACATACAGTAAACTCTGCTACCCCTTCATGGTATTTGTCTGCCCTTATCCAAATATATAGGTCAAAAATGTAACATGTAATTAAGTCAAGTTTTGAGAATATTTCCCCATTAAAATATGTTCTTGAAATAGCATCCAGTCTCTCGTCTTTCCCATCATGTTCTGCTTTAATTTTAAGCTTAAAATTACATGAATTATGCATTTTGGAACTTTGTGCCATAATGACCTTAAAAGAGGAATTTGTTTTGTTATATTTGATAGGATGACAGTGATGATGTTGAAAAAAATAGATATATTTTTAATGGAGTTTAGCAATAGGTCTCTAGTGTGCTCATTAGAATGACCCGTTTGACTTATTTTACAGCCATTGGTAATTAGTATCTCCAGGAGTTATATCCCTTTGACTTCTTTTTGTTAGCCGTTAACTTTGGTGTTGCTTGCTCTGGGATGGCGGTCGAATCCATAAAAAAGACAGCAGTAGTAAAACCGTAGGGTTCCTTCTGGAGAAGTGTAATACTTTCAGAGATATGATAATTCCTTTTACTTCAAAGCAGCCATTAAAAAGACCATTTCCTCAGCCTTGATGGAATTGTGGGAGTCTGTTGCTAGTATTAGATGTTGCTAGTATTTGATTGGGAAAGGTATTTGGGCTTGATTTCATTAGTTCTTTCGGGGCCATGTGTATACAATAAATGATAAACACCGATAGCATAGGAAGGGATCACAAACTCTCATCGGCAACAATGATTTAATCATTTTAAGGGAAACACATCGGGGTACTTGGGAATAATATGAATGCAAACCAAGTGGTACATGGAGAAAACAAACACTACATCATCGTCAGAAGCTATTATCTCGCCGCTACATTTTCAATGACATCATTAAGGGGCATAGTCAGTTACAGTATATATATATACAATTTAGGAGGTTCAACATTTTAGCCAGCAAAATTAGGAATGGAATGAAAATCTGAGAGATGTCAACTTCTCAAAGTGCTCATCAAGAGCCAATGAGATCTGTCCAGACTCTGTTTCAGTGTTGTTTTTTTATTTCCTGCATCTTTACTGCCCATCTAATGGCTTATTTATTACATTCATTCTTTATAAGGCTGTTCCTGTGTGGCCTCATTATGGTTAGCGCTACTTTGGAACTCCACAATAATTATGAGCTTCGTTGTTTTAATAAGAGTCTTGGCCAGGCTGGAACTCTGGTACATCTTCACAGTTCCCAGAGGGGATTTTTTAAGGGCAGCACCAATAGTGGACAGATGGAATTCAAGCATAGCATTGGTAAATAATTTGACAGCAGAGGTGTCTACTAGAATTTCATAGTCTCTTATTGCAAAACCCAAAAATGTGATTAACCCGCCAAGCTTCATATTATGCGATATTTACTATTCATAATGCCATAGTCTGGTAAGGACAGTCTACTTAGTGACATACTAAACAGTGTATTTAGTAATAGATGTAAGCTAGCCAGCATCATAGCGGTATAGGGCTATTTACATGCACTCAAATGTGATATCCTTTAATCAACTACTTTATACAAGGCCAAATTCTTTAGAAAGGTAATATTGTAGTGGATAATAGCCAGTTCTATCTGTCGACTGCTCAGTTGCACCCGAATCATTTGTGCCCACTATACGGTTGCCGTTGGATTCTATACGTTATTACCCATTCTCTTGAGACATCTTAGAATGCTCTGATGGACTCAGTTATGATACTGAAGCCATATGAATGGTCCCCTACCCAATCACAATCATGTCACCACTTATCAGTAACGTTTGTTTTAAATAAAGGATCCATAACTAATATCAACCTGTTGTTTAATGATGAATACTAACAATGAATTGTGGGCTCTGCCACATGTAATGAATTTTGTTCTGTTTTTTGGGGTTTCCAGACTGTTATTCCCAGGACCATCAAGCCAAGTACATGATCTTGTAGGTATATCTATCCCACAAGAGTTTTCATTTATTTATTTTTGTAATTTCGAACGCCTTTTTCTCCCCAATTTCGTGGTTATGATCTTGTCTCATCGCTGCAACTCCCCATTGGGCTTGGGAGAGGCGAAGGTCGAGATATGCATCCTCTGAAACATGACCTGCTAAACTGCACTTCTTAACACCCACTCGCTTAACCAGGAAGCCAGCTGCACCACTGTGCTGGAGGAAACACCGTTCAACTGATGACCGATGTCAGCCTGCTGGCCCCCGGCCAGCCAAAAGGAGTTGCTAGAGCACAATGAGTCAAGTAAAGTCCCCCCAGCCAAACCCTCCCCTAACCCGGACGACGCAGGGCCAATATGCAATTCCTGGTCACGGCTGGTAGTGACGCCGCAACACTGCAATGCAGTGCCTTAGACCTCTGCGCCACTTGGGAGGCCTCAAGCGATGAGTTTAAATGTACTTTTTCTCTTTATTGTCAGTGCCCACTCGGACTCACATTACACCGAACTGCAGAACACATTAAGAGGGAGAACGATTGTTCTATACAGTGAACGGTTACAGTAACCCTTCACATCTGACAGGCAAAAAAAGAGTGATGTCTTATGCAGATGTGCTCCTGATTACTCATCATCTGCATGTCATCACCTTGTATTAGCGGGCTAAGCCTGACATGCACAAACCCTGGATTACAGGGACGGCTGAAACTTTTACGACCGCGTGTTGTCTTTATCTGCAATGCACTGTTACATGCGAACACTCCCTTCAATGCATTGTCTTTCCAAGAAATGTCTCACGGTCCACTGTAAATCTGCCAAGATACAATAAATCCTGGTCCGTGATCAGTGAGGTATTGCTGTCCAGAAATTCCTGACTTGGACTTTGTTTCTTGCTTTTGGCAGGTGCCGGTGTTTTTTAGTCTGTTGAGATCATTAAATCATTAAAGGTATTACTTACTTTACCTCTACCTCCCCCATTCTCATTAGGCATGCAGAATCCATTTGTTTATCAAGCAGCTAAGGGAGCAGGGGAGAGCACACCCAAGCTGGGGATTGATTTATTAACACTGATTTCTGCCTGTGAGACCATCATGATGACGATCATGGTGCTTCAGGAATTTCAATGGAAAAAAACACTCATGTCTCTGCCCTAACAATGGGAGTCGTTGTCACAAAAGTGGCAAGTCAGGCGACAAGATTAGGTCCAAAATAAGACCATGAAACACTCTGGAGGAACCGGCTTTGCTAGAACATTTGCCATGCATGCCTTAGCTCGAGTTGTAATTCAATGCAGGCAGTCCAAATCTATCAGTGAAGAGGGCAAATATTGCCGAGACATTGCCAAACCGATGGGGAAAATGGCTGTGAATCATCTGGAAAATGTAAGTTCACCTTATGGATATCAAAAGTGATGATGTAGTGAAGTCCCAGATAAAATCTGAAGAAGTTATATCTGCAGATGTTTGTGTGATAATAATCCTTGAGGGCAGTGGGTGCCCAGCTGTCTGTGATGATGTTTTATCTTCTGTTACAATTCAACCTCTCAGAAATGTTTTATGATGAATCTACATATTTTCACTCTCCAGGGGGATACACATTTTTGGGAAGCACTCGATCTTTGCCTCCATTTCCTGTCGGCTTTAACAGCTTCCAGGTGAGAGGTGTTTTTTGGGCTCTCTTCTGGGAATGCTTTTTAAAACTGTTTTCCTATTGATACAGTTGGTTTGATACTTACCAGATTTGACAAAGTAAAGATCTCATGTTTGGCATAATATTACAAGGGAAACCTAAGTGAATTATATGGCCTCAATGGCTGGAAATGTAACATTGTTAAAGCGCAGGCCCTGAAACTCAAAACAGGGTCCCACGCCACATTTGGTTTTCATTATTTTTCAGAAAATGTAACAATAGCACCCAGGGATTAAGTCATGAGGCAGGTCGCAGCCAAGCTAAACATCCTGCCTCCCCCACACAAATGAAGACAGATGAAAAAGGGAAACAGGTGTAAAGTTTACTCTTGTACGTGTCTTTCTGTTTTCTTGGGGAGGTGTTCTGTGCTTTGCTTGTCTTTGAGAAAACATCTCTGTAAGGTCCTGGGGGGGAGTCCAATCAAAACAAGACAAAGGTTTTTTTCTCTCTCTCTCTCTCTCTCTCTCTCTCTCTCTCTCTCTCTCTCTCTCTCTCTCTCTCTCTCTCTCTCTCTCTCGCTGCTGCACATACATGGTTCCTGGGAACTGTTGAGAGAGTGACTGTGGATCTCCAGGGGGGACCTCTAGAAACGGAGCACTTCCCCTGCTCTGCTCCATATTTATGAGGTTGGGTTTCCTACCCAGGGGTTTCACCAAGGTCCTCTGTAGCAGCAGCCCTGAGCTATGCTGAGGGACCATTGAGTGACACAGTGACACTAACCATAAAGAACCCTGCCCTGCCCCAAACTCACACACACAGCTGACTGCATTTATACCCAATTGAAATGAATTGATGAAACAAAAACACTTTGGTTTTAAACTGTCCTCTCATAATACTGTCATAACACATTACATAACACCTACCATAATGTATAATGACAGATTAATGGCAAACAGTTGTTTCTAAATTCCACTTGAGTGTGCCAATGTTTCTCAAAAACTGACATTTCATGTTGTGGCAGCTATTACAGGGTGGTGGTTTGTTTGTTTAAGTAAGCAGTGTTGTGGGAGAGAAATGCATTTGGGATTTGAGGGGTGGGCTGCTGATTTGAGGGATACTGATTTAACAGAAATGTTAGGTGAGTTTTTCTGAAGGGAATGGAGAAATTGGTGCAAAATGGTAGTTTGAATTGTTGGGAGGGGAGGAAGGGGATAGACAAGGAAATATATACCGTATGTATTTAAAGCTTTTACGCAATACTGTACATGCAAATAATGGCCAATGAATATAGCCTCAATCAAGATGTCAAGTCATATAGTTTCCTGCAGTCAATGACCAAAACCGCCGTCTTTAGCCTCATGGGTAGAATGTTATTATTATTTTAAAGAAAGTATTATTTTGTCGACGATAATGCAGAGTTTCTATGTTTAACGGCTGTGTTATATTTCAGTCTTCTGTGATGTATATAAAGTGTAATACTGGGAACTCATAATGCACTACATTTCAACTCTATATCTGACATGGTACAGGTGTATGGTACAAGTCCATAAACATGTGTGTGAGGTGTATACTTTTGTTTCAAAGTAGATTTAAGACTAACAAGAATCACCCTGTGTGACTTTGAATAAGCCCACTGCAATAAAGGGTTCAATTTGACAGAGACAATGTAGGCAATATCCTTGTTTACTAATGCTAATTTACTGAAGGCTTTTTGATTGGCAGGGGCTCCTGAAAATCATTTCAGCTTTGAAACCAACACAGTTCAACATGTAGTAGGAGGAAGGCATCAGTGAGTTGATATGGACATACCATTCACTGAAAAGTATTACATTGTTTATGAGGTTAGTAATAATATTTATATACTGTAGACGTTACTGTCATAGTAATACATTGAATCAATGAATCCACCAATCCTGTATTGGTTTATAAATATGCTCTGTGAATATAGATCAATTTTCCCATTACCACCATCAACCATAACCCTATCCTCTGAGAGGACAGAAGCAGGTTCCAACCCCAGACTACAGAACCCCTCAGACCTTGAGTCGTCTGCAGTTCAGTAATGTCATAGGCTATGAAGATAACGACACATCTATGAATACAGTTTGATTTGTCACGTAGTCACAGTACCAATAGCTCGGGGGACTCACAAAGAACCGAGACTCTCTAACCTTACTCCAAAAGACGAAGCAATCAGTGAGCCTCACACTGAAATATGTGCTCTTTTTTTGCAGCGGTTTTGCAACACATGATTTTGATAGGCCAACATCATATTTCCAAAGCTCCTCCAGCATCGGTCCTTCCCAGGAAACATGGCTGCTTGGTTGAACTTTTGTAGGGGTGATTTACATACCGTCTTAACTGTGCAGAGTTGGCGGAGGTCTCCGATGTCATCGCAGGCTGAGGCCCAGGGCACTTCCTGTGCGAGATGACTTACAGTCCCCTGTCAGTCCTGAGTGCCGTTTTACTGTTATGAACCCTCCCCAGCCCAAAGTCAGGCCTGCGGTGTCACCATGACATCATCAACACACAGGAAAGGGTCTAATTCTTCAACATTTCAGAGTGCAGATGTATGGTGTAGTGGAATGACAATGTCACCTAATTCACTCAGGCCAAACCCCCAAGCAAAACACACCTGCACAAAACCTATACCTCTTCTTTTAAACTTATTAGAGCTATGCAAACTACGAATGCAAGACTTGAATGATGCATGAAAAATAAAGTATCCTCTCTTGTGCTTTTTGTAGGCTATGTAATGGCCGAGGTGGAATGTTCCCACTCGTTACAGCCGGACCAGTCCTTTCAGATCAGTAAGGTTGAAGTGATAAGATGATAGGAAAAGAGGCTTCTAGAAAGTATTGAGGTAGAATATGGTGTAATATGGCCATCATATAAATAGGGGTCACCTTTTCGGCCTGTGAGGGCTCGATTCAATTTGTACCGCTGAAGTTCCACGTTAGAGCGTGATTTAAATATAAAGGAAAAGTTCCCGCGTTTGCGGAGACTGCATTCATGGTAAACGCTGCATATGCTGGCTTTACATTTCAAGCATACAGTAAATCAAATCAAATCAACGTTTATTTGTCACATACACACATGGTTGGCATATGTTAATGCGAGTGTAGCGAAATGCTTGTGCTTCTAGTTCCGGCAATGCAGTAATAACCAACGAGTAACCTGACCTAACAATTCCACAACAACTACCTTGTACACACAAGTGTAAAGGGATAAATACTATGTACATAAAGATATATGAATGAGTGATGGTACAGAACAGCATAGGCAAGATGCAGTAGATGGTATAGAGTACAGTATATACATATGAGATGAGTAATGTAGGGTATATAAACATAAAGTGGCATTGTTTAAAGTGGTTATTGATACATTTTTACATCAATTTCCATCAATTTCCATTATTAAAGTGGCTGGAGTTGAGTCAGTATGTTGGCAGCAGCCACTCAATGTTAGTGGTGGCTGTTTAACAGTCTGATGGCCTTGAGATAGAAGCTGTTTTTCAGTCTCTCGGTCCCTGCTTTGATGCACCTGTACTGACCTCGCCTTCTGGATGATAGCAGGGTGAACAGGCAGTGGCTCGGTTGGTTGTTGACCTTGATGATCTTTATGGCCTTCCTGTGACATCGGGTGGTGTAGGTGTCCTGGAGGGCAGGTAGTTTGCCCCCAGTGATGCGTTGTGCAGACCTCACTAACCTCTGGAGAGCCTTACGGTTGGGGGCGGAGCAGTTGCCGTACCAGGCGGTGATACACCCCGACAGGATGCTCTCGATTGTGCATCTGTTGAAGTTTGTGAGTGCTTTTGGTGACAAGCCAAATTTCTTCAGCCTCCTGAGGTTGAAGAGGTGCTGCTGCGCCTTCTTCACAACGCTGTCTGTGTGGGTGGACCAATTCAGTTTGTCCGTGATGTGTACGCCGAGGAACTTACTACCCTCTCCACTACTGTCCAGTCGATGTAGATAGGGGGGTGCTCCCTCTGCTGTTTCCTGAAGTCCACAATCATCAATTTGTTGACGTTGATTGTGAGGTTATTTTCCTGACACCACACTCCGGGGGCCCTCACCTCCTCCCTGTAGGCAGTCTCGTCGTTGTTGTTAATCAAGCCTACCACTGTAGTGTCGTCCACAAACTTGATGATTGAGTTGGAGGCGTGCATGGCCACGCAGTCGTGGGTGAACAGGGAGTACAGGAGAGGGCTCAGAACGCACCCTTGTGGGGCCCCAGTGTTGAGGATCAGCGGGGTGATCCCTCACCACCTGGGGATGGCCCGTCCCCGAAGTCCAGTACCCAGTTGCACAGGGTGGGGTCGAGACCCAGGGTCCTGAGCTTGATGACGAGTTTGGAGGGTACTATTGTGTTAAATGCCGAGCTGTAGTCGATGCTCAGCATTCTCACATAGGTATTTCTCTTGTCCAGATGGATTAGGGCAGTGTGCAGTGTGGTTGCGATTGCGTCGTCTGTGGACCTATTGGGGCAGTAAGCAAATTGGAGTGGGTCTACGGTGTCAGGTAGGGTGGAGGTGATATGGTCCTTGACTAGTCTCTCAAAGCACTTCATGATGACAGAAGTGAGTGCTACGGGGTAGTCGTTTAGCTCAGTTACCTTAGCTTTCTTGGGAACAGGAACAATGGTGGCCCTCTTGAAGCATATGGGAACAGCAGACTGAACTTCGGCAATACGGAATGAATCGAGCCCTTAGTGGAAGCTTCCTCTTCTCTCCTCTCCTCCCCTTCCTTCCTTCCTTCCTTCCTCTACAGATGCTAACTTAGTGCTTGTATGTTACCAGCCAAAACACCCAGAAACACTACAACGTCCTCCTCTTTCAAGGCGCTGAATGAGAACCTTTTTTCCCAGGAAATCTTTACAGAGGAAACCCCGATCATGTATTATGGAGCGCTCTCGCTCAAATATGTCAAACCCATTAATGGGCTCTCTACTTGACAAACCACTTATTATGGGATGGTGGCCAAGTTTTATATAGCCTGGGCTACTTAGCTTCCGCCCTGCATTGGCAGACCCCAGATGTATATTGGCTTTGGTACCAGAAGCTTACAGGGGAAGGTCTCGGGCTCTGGGAGATGGTTTTCCATGGGCGTGCTCTAGAAGGATTTGGGCGAAGAACCTTACTAACGAGCACTGTGTACCGACAACAAAGAGTCATCAAAACTCATCAAGATACTGCTGACTACCAAAGTAGGGTTAATTACTCACAACCTGTGGCGTAGAAAGCTAATGGTGTCTAATCAACGTAGCCTTTTGTAGCCTCGGATGCTAAATCTCATAGATAGCTGATGTTCCGATCCTCCTACGTGCTTGAAGGTTGTAAAGCAGACTTCCTACTGAGGGGCTGCTGACTTGATAAAGACATCTGCTGGTCTACTCTAATGGCATTAAAAAGAGAACTGGGTAGAGTTAAGGGCAGCTATCTCAGGAAGCCCCTGAGGAAGCCTGTGCACAGAGCACAAACTATCAAACAGGTAGGCACACAGAAAAACACATGAACTCTTGCAAACACGCACACTAGCATGCACAAATGAATTGCCTCGTGTGCTCCCTATGTAGTGCCTTTATGAGGACGAGTCACTGAAGTGATGAAGTCACTTTGTACAATTTTGAAAACCTGTCTCTTTGACTCAAAACATAAGTCTAAACTTGCAACCATGGAGATTGTTTTTACCCGATGATTTGCTGCCATTTACAGAGGGGGGAATTGTTTCCCTTCCTCAGACTTTGAATGATCGATTCAGATAAGCACCGGTCAATATGTAATCTGAGAGGCCCAGTTTGAAAGTTTGAGAGCCAAGATTTTCATCATAAAATGAGATCTTTGGAGGCTGTTGCAAAAGTATCTCCCGTAGACTGAGGAGAGTTGAACTAGCTTCCAAAAGTTTGAAGCTTTTGAAGGATGAGCTTGTCTGGAAAGTTTTTTATGAAGCTAGGAGTACTTGGTTTGATTATTGTTGCCCCCTGCTATGTGAGGGAATATATGATTGTGCACTGGAACAAAAATATAATCGCAACATGGAAAGTGTTGGTCCCATGTTTCATGAGCTGAAATATCCCAGAAATGTTCTATACGCATGCCAAGATAATTCATCCACCTGACAGATGCGGCATATCAAGAAGCTGAATAAACAGCATGATCATTACACAGGCGAACCTTGTGCAGGGGACAATAAAAGGCCCCTCTAAAATATGCGGTTTTGTCACACAACACAATACCACAGATGTCTACAATTTTGAGGGAGCGTACAATTGGCATGCTGACTGCAAGGATGTCCACCAGAGCTGTTAGCAGAGAATTGAATGTTAATTTTTCGATGTCCAACCGGCCTCACAACCACAGACCAACCGTGTAACCACACCAGCCCAGGACCTCCACATCTGACTTCTTCACCTGAGGGATCATCTGAGACCAGCCATTCGGACAGCTGATGAAACTGAGGAGTATTTCTGTCTGTAATAAAGCCCTTTTGTGGGGGGATATATTCTGAATGGCTGCACCCCTGCCCAGTCATGTGGAATGCATAGATTAGAGCGTAATGAATTTATTTCAATTGACTGATTTCCTTATATGAACCGTAACTCAGTAAAGTCGTTGAAATTGTTGCATGTTGCGTTTACATTTTTGTTCATTATAGATTTGTAGCTAAACCCCTCATAACATTCACATTTTTATGAATTTAGTCGACGCTCTTATCCAGAGTGCCTGGCCCAACAGTTTTAACCGTTAGGCTACCTGCCGCCCTAAGCAGAATGAACTCCAATACAGAAGATATAACCAACAGTACAACAGAGTTTTTTGAGGCCAAATGTATTCTTTATTAGTCTGTTTCTGTACAAAAACTACTGGATCACAGAAAGAAACATGCATCTATTTACAGCATGGTCAAAGACAGAAAAGGAGAAGCTGGAGAGATCCGCCCCTCATTTGTATTCTGAAGACATTAATTAAACATTGTGCTTTGATACACTTTGATGGTACATTTCATATTTCACATAGATGCAGTACCTCTCCCCTTTTCACATTGAATTAAACATTGAGAAAGTACACTTTACAATTTAAAAAACCTCTGCTGAAAACCAGGGCAGCAAAAAGCAAGCTTTCTACAACTATGACAAAACATTTTTTAAATCAAGCTATTTAAAACTCAGTATATGGATGGAATGGATACAGGGAATGGGGGTGAAGGGGAGGATTGTGAAAAGTCAGCCAAGATTTAACTTGAAGAGAAAACTTGTGTTTTCATTGAAAATGGATTTAGAACTCCATGATATTGAATTCAGATGTTTTGTGAAGTGTACAAGTGCACTCTAAAAGACATTCTATGAGCTGGCCTTCAATCTCGTAATTGAAAAATGGCTTTCAAAAAAGCGTAACAGATTTTTCCGCTTTTTTTTACAAGCCCACATTATGACTACAAGTTGATGCCGCCCAATGATTGCCAATGTATGAAAATCACTGCACAGAATTAGCATACAATCAAATATTTAATCAGGCTCATCATTGATTTGTCACCTATTGTCCACTATTAAGCAAGATATGTGGACATTTGGAGAAGGAAGTGCCCTCCAACATATCCCAGTTTAAACTACATCCTCTGCAGCTCAAAGGATGGGCCTGTGTTATTAAATTAATCGAAAGCATCAAATGAATGACAACTTGAACTAACTCTTAAACATCTGCAAAAGCATATCTCAAATGAACCACACTTCAATTAGAGTATCAAAATAATGAAAATGCATTAAGTTGGATCATGTTCTATTGTAAGGCATCAATTATGTCTTGTGTTCTTTTATGTTTCAAAACCATTCCACTGAAATGTGGAGAGATAACTTGCATTACAGTAAATACAAATTGCATAAGTAAATGATAGATTCTGTGCAACGGCAATAACACCACCACCACCAAAAACACTAACATCAAGGTTCCTGGAGATAGTTGAACCCTACACTTGAGTGGTCCTTCTACAGTTATTGAAGGTTTACTTGGGTTTCAACTTCGCAGCTGATTCGTACAGACATGTGTATTACATTCATTCTCACCAAAACACAAGGAGTATGCTTGGGTCCAAATAACATGGTAAAGGAGTTGAATTCTAACCAATGAACTAACAGAGGTTTATGATAGAAGAGTTTTTGAACTAGAGACATTCACATGACAAGGACCTTTCCATTTCAGCCACAATGACAAAAATGTGAATCCCCCCCAAAAAACATCTTGGTTAATATTTGTACTAGCTTTTGTCTTTTGCTTTTAGTTTTTCTTGCTTGCTAAGATGCATTGCTCTTGTAAGTGCCCCAACTAAAATAGTGCATTAAGAAATAACCATGATAATACACATTTCACAGTAACACAGAAAGGACAAGAAGAACGGGGGGGAAACACAAATGCTGTGTACAAAAAAAAAGTTAAATATAGTATCGGAAATGCATTTTTATACAAAAGTGGTGGAGCATATATCCTGCTTTAAAAGACAGGGTGACCATGTCATGTTTCAACTTTTTTCGTTTTTACAAAAGGGTTGTTCATCTCCTTTTTCAATCTTTTTACAATATCTAAAAGGTATTGAGACATCGAATGTGTTTACATGTATATTTGAGACTATCATTCAGGCCAAAATCACAAAAGGAATCCCAAAACATACTTTATAAATACATACAAAATAAGCACAATCAGAAGAATAACAAGAACTCTGGTACCTAAATGTGATTAAAATTGCTGCAAGCATTTCTGGTTAAAATCTATCAATCAACACACCCCGGAAATATATCTTTTGTACTGTGTACAAAAATGGTAGACATCCAAAACATTTGAACCTCACAACCTTGGGCTGCCCTGGCATGACTCTGGTAGTGGGCAAATATTAGTATAACATTTGCTTTTCTCTCCTTGGCAGAATGTTTGCCAACCCTTTCTTTAGATTAGAAAATTACTGCATTTCCCTTTAAATATGATAAACACACACATTATTAAAAGCTATGGTACACAAACAAAAATGCTATTAGACTTTGACATTAGATATCAATGGTCTTTTGAAGCGGGTTTTTTATAGACATTGGGGGGAATTTTCATTGAAACTCCCACCTATTTTGAGTCTGACAATTGACGGAGAGTTTGATATTCTTGGATTCTGCACTTTTTC
The DNA here is from genome assembly GCF_023373465.1 of Oncorhynchus keta. Lineage (NCBI taxonomy): Eukaryota > Metazoa > Chordata > Actinopteri > Salmoniformes > Salmonidae > Oncorhynchus > Oncorhynchus keta. Next base: position 54,788,153 of record NC_068424.1, on the reverse strand, counting down.
CATAGCTGACAGTTTTGAACTGTAGGCCTTTCCACGTTCCCTGCTCACAGTGGTTATATGACTGAAAAGGAACTCGGTTCATTAGAAGATCCAGTCAAATTACTTTTCTTGTTTAGGACTCAGGACAATACTCACAGCACAAGGATTAACTAACTACCTGCCTTTCAAATCCACAGTTTATTATTCGCTATATTTTCAGATGAGCTAACCCTTCACACATATATATGTTGGAATGCTATCCATTGGGCAAGGAAAGTCCCAAAATGCAAAGCACAGAAGGTGACGGTGAACTCAATTACTGAACCAACACAAACATACTCTAGTGACATTTTACGGGTTATCGGTTACTGTAATTTTCTTTGTTGTGCTGTTTGCTCTGTTTCCAGGAGTGAAGGGGCTTCATGGTCCTGTTTTGGAGATTGATGAGCTTTAAGCTTCTGTTGTAGATATTCTGTGAGCCAGTGGAAATGTGGTCTGTCTGGCAGAAGGTCTTCTTCACATAGGTGGGACTATGAGACCTGCCATGGCTGAAAGACAACAGACACGCTGGTTACCTATAAATGTGGCGAGATGTTTTGTATCCATAACATGTTTTGCATCTATAACATTGAAATATAATGTTGTAAGGATACATATCCCATAGAAAATCATTACACACCCTCTTAAATGAAAAGCCGTGTGTTGAGGTAATTATGATATGCATATGGATTTGCTGCAAGACCTAAGAATGACAAAATTATATTTTTCAAATATAATAACTTTTCCAGTCATGTTACATTTAACTAAGGCCTGGATTCAATCTGTATCGCTGAGGTTCGGAGTTATAGTGTGATAGAAATGTAAAGGCAATGTTCCCACGTTAGCTGAGACTGCATTCACGGTTAACACTACATATGTCGGCTCAATCGGAAATTACCTGTACATTCCCACCGCACAATCTGTAACGCTTCAGCCATGCATATTGGATCGAGCCCTTATAATCACTCTATGTGAACAAAGATTCTCAGCCAAATGATTTGATTGTGATGAATGTTTTGAAAAGTCACTCAGAGCCAGAAGTTATGGATCAACTTTGACCTTCAATCCACTACTAACTCAGGTCTTATCATTTTGTTGTGTGAGTTCTAGCATAACAGGGTATCCATGACATGCCCTTTTCTAACAGTGACCCAGGCAGAAGTGGGCGGGACTGAGGGGCGGGATGCTCACCCTGTAGGCTGCTGCCATTGGTGGTGGTGCAGGTGGGGGGCGGGGAGGTCTGTGGCCGCACGACAGGGGCGAAGGCGCTCTTCTGTTTGACTGCAGAGATCATATGGACAGGAGAGAATGAATAAGGGCCTATGGGTCCACCGGAGAACAGAGGGATGGAGGAGGAGGAGGAGTAGGAGGAGGAGGGGGAGGTGGTTGATCCTAACGGAGAAGACAGACAGACAGAGGTTGGTGAGTGAGTGGACTGAGATGAGCTGTACAGTGAGGGCATGCATGGGGGCTGAGGAATGGATGCCTGCCTGAAGAAGGGCCAAGGTCTGGAGTAACATGCTCGGAGTAAAAGGTGCTCAATATCTGCAAGTTGATCCATAACTTGAAGGCCCATTTTAGACTTTGACACAAACAATACCTTGTTCTTGAGGATAGCAGCAACCTCCATCCATGTTCACAAAACAAATATATGTGTGTGTGCGTGTGTATGCATGTGTGTAGAATGTTAATGGCTGAAATGCTGACTGTGATAATGAAGCAATTTAATTTAAAGCACAATGCATTTGATACCCCATTCTCCCCATACTGGCTTGGTTCATTTCTGTCCCTACGAGTTATTGCATCTTTATTCACAAGACATATGAATCCGGGAAAGTATGAAACCCTGAAGCAACATTTAGCCTCATATCTCACAAATACAGAAATTCAAAATGGAAGTCTAAAATTGATGACAAAATGCTAATTGTATGTATCCCTACATGTGAATAGTTATTTTGTTTTTATCTTCCTTGAACTATTAACGTATTCCTGCTCTGTAAAGTCACAGTTAACATGTTTTGTTACTGATCCAACTGAATGGGTTTGGCCCATAGCATGAATGAATGTATGAGGGTGTTAGTATGTTAGTAGTGTTAAGTAATGAAGGAGATGGAACAAGGTATTGGCAAAGCAGATGAAGACTTGTACAATGCATATGGTATAGACAGACAAACCCAACCTTTCCCTTCAGTAGACAATGCATAACCTTCCACATCAAGTGTCAGACAAAAATCCACTTTCAGTTCAGCATCCAGAATTTACAACTACTGGGACACTGTTATTATTTTGGGAGACTTTGCTCTGTGATGCTGTAGCCTAAATAATAAGCAATTCAATGAGTCCCAGAGGTTGACAGTTAGAGTTCAAGACTTTCTCTAAAACACCTGTGACCTCAGAGCAGAATCGTGACACTAAGCATGTTATTTGCAGAGTGGTGAAGGAAAAATCAGGGACAGAGACCCTGGAGGGTTCTAGCACTGAGGGAGAGAGAAGGAATCCCAGTGATGTCATCTATGAGATGTGTGTGAGGAATTCCAATGCAGATCCTACAGCAGGTGTCCTCAACACCAGTCCTCTAGAACGCCAGCGGATGCCTCCACTGAATTGACCAATAGTAAAACGTCTATTATTTAGTCTGTGAGTCCACACACTTGGCGCCCCAGATCTAAATCAGTCACTGAGTAAACGCAAAGTAAGAGAAGCGCTAGCAGACACTGCGTCCCACACTGCATCCCTCCTGGACTGAATCAGAATACTACTGTCCAAATGAAACCGTGTGCTGCTATCCCACCACGTATAACTAACCAAATGATCCCCCAGTGTTTTGTTACAGTGATGATCATTGAGACCAAATACGGCTGTACTTACTTGCGTAGGGGGAGTTGGCGGCAGAGCCGTTGAGGAAGCTGGGTGAGCCTGGCACCCCCAGGTTGGTCATGCCCGCTCCGTAGCCGTTCATGGTGGACGTGATGGTGTTGTAGTTGGACTGCTGGGGCGTGGAGCTGGGGACGTAGCCACGGGGCGATACACTGTTGGAGTTACGGGAGTAACCTGGACGAAAGGAGGAAATGCTATGGTCAATCCAATGTCATCAAGATCCGTTGACAACCGCGAACAGCATGGGCCAAATTCCTATATAGTAAGTATTAAGAATTGCATTGCTCTCCTCCAGAACTAAAACCACCCCTCTCCCCTCATTGTATGAGCACAATTCCCTTTGCACTTCAAATCTGAACAAGGGTTAATAAATATTATGTCAGAAGTGATAAAGCATATGTTCGATTTGGTAAGAGGGGGGCTTTCCAAAATGCAACCGTATTGTAAATGTCCATGTTTCTCCAATGCATTGCAGAGTTGAATCAGACAAAGTGTGGCTTTTGCGAGGGATTGTCCATGCTGCCACTCCCTCCACCGTTGTTTCTGACATGTGTTTCCCATTGCCTGCACTCTCCCTGATCCCAGGGCAGAGCTCCATCAATTGCTCTCCTGCTGGGAATTGCGTTGGCTCAAACCAAAAAGTGGGAAAGGGAGAGAGAGTGGGAGTAGGGAGGATAAGGAGCGTGAACTCTTAGAATTATTGGTGACTTGAGGAACCCTGGAGATCCTCAAGGAACCCCTGGAGTTCCTCAAGGTTCATATTTGCACCTTTGGCTAGGTAAGGGATTCTTGGACGAACCTTTAAAAGTTCAATGTAGCAACGGATTCCTGAAGGAACCCTGGAGTGGAGGCTTGGCTTAGTAGTTTTTTTTTTGGCCACCCATTAGAGTAAATGTCATTCCTGTTAACTGTTTTGTTGTTAAGGTTGAACAATTTTGTAACTTCAAAGAGGCTAACAGAGGTGTGAGTTCCTCAAGAGCCGATGCAAATCCCAAGATTGGACTAGTTACCACTTTATTACTGTATGTAATCAGCAATGTTAACATTATTAATATTATATTAGAATATATAATATGCATAAATATTCAAGAAACATTTTAGTTTGCAGTGTACCGACTTAACATGAAGAACAGGAATTACATTTATGCCAAAGGGTGACCAAAAATAAATATCTGATAGCCACGCCTCCAATCTGATAGGCTGCCACCTCTATAATATATTATTAAATAGGTTCAAAATTGAACCACTCCCATCACAAAAAGTTTCCAGTTTGAACCTTTACACAGGGGTTCCTTGAAGACCTTTGTCAGAGGGGTTCAACCTTTTCAACTGGAAAGGTTCCACCAACTGGAATGGTTCCGTCATGAACCCAAAAGGTTCTTCCAGGCCCCTTTATTTCTAAGAGTGTGGGAGAGAAGGAGAGAAGGAGAGAAGGAGAGAGAGGAAGTTTGAGCACACTGTGCTACTTGGCATATTGTGCCTTTCTCTCTGGCCTCCAACTAAGCCCGCAAGTTGGTGCAGGCGCTAGTGCCTCGTGAAGGGGAGAGTGCTATGCGATGGGAGCACGGGTATTCAATACATCCTAGATGAAGGCCAATCAAATAAAGTCTCTAGGTGGTATCGGGGGGAGAGGGTTAAGGCAACTCCACTCCTCTATTGGGGTGAGACATGAAGGACAGGCCTAGCCTAGGGGGAGCAGTCAGTAACCCTATCCAGAAATCGCTGACTGAGGCAATGACGAGGTCAGCCTCTGGAGGTCAATGAGACCGAGACGCACCACAATGTAGTTTCCCTATTTGCTCCAGAGGAAACTGTCACCATAAAGTAAAACAAGTGGAGTGGATGCCTGTTTTAAGACAAATGCCAGAGGAGAAATGACATAATCCATTTTGCTGTTGATGTAAAGCAGATCCATAACGCTGGTCTGGAATTGATTCAGTAAATGACATTCCTCATGCGTTTGATAAGGCTCGGCGTATGATCTGCCCTGTATATTAAGGTTTTAATCATAGTGCGTCCTTTCTAGGAGCACAAAGAGGCATTTCATAGTTGTACAACAGTAGGGGGAAATAGTCTGATTCTGGGTTGTAATGTTCCAATGATCACGGACATAAAATATGGCATTATGTATTTTCACGATTTGCTGCAGTCCTGTTCCCATGACCTCATAGATTCCTGTAGGTGTTCTCTCTTATGTCAATGTGAAAAGCAGACGGGTGGAGGGAGGGAGGGATAGAAAAAGGGGAACTAGAACGCTGAGGTGTCAGGGGAGAGAAAACAGCTCTAGATATCGCTCGCATTTCCTCTTTCTATCCATATTCTCAACTCCGACGTGAGCCAATGTGTTCATCACACGTTCAGACATATTTCCTGTGCATCAGTCACAGAGCTGCTTTATCAAAGGTAACAGCCCTCTCTAGGATAGTGTGTTTGTGTGCGTGTGTGTGTGTGCACGCGTGTCTGTGTGTGTGTGCGTGCGTGCAAGTGTGTGTGGGGGGCTTTGCATTATAACATATGCTTAATGACATGCTTATGCATTTTTGAAAGTGTATAAGTAGTGATTTCACAGTCAAAGCTGTTAAGAGAGACACACAAACACACACTGCTCCCTGACCCCTTGACCAAGCTACTGTCTCTGGCTGTAATTCAGTATCTAAACTCTGGTTGTTTTATTCATGCCACATTGTCTGCATTTCTGAACTCATTATCACCTCCCCTTCTCATACACTCCCAATGAATAGTGACAGGGAGCTGGTGTCACTGTCTGCCACACACACACACACACACACACACACACACACACACACACACACACACACACACACACACACACACACACACACACACACACACACACACACACACACACACACGCTTGGATCTGAGGGAATGTTTCACTGAGTGGATGTATGCACAGAGGGCCAGGCCTGGTGTATATGGCTACTAAAAGCAGAAGCGCTGACAGACACTAAAGTATCACTACAGGATAGCCAGGATACGTACAGTGGGGCAAAAAAGTATTTAGTCAGCCACCAATTGTGCAAGTTCTCCCACTTAAAAAGATGAGAGAGGCCTGTAATTTTAATAATAGGTACACAAACTATGACAGACAAAATGAGGAAATAAAATCCAGAAAATCACATTGTAGGATTTGTAATGAATTTATTTGCAAATTATGGTGGAAAATAAGTATTTGGTCACCTACAAACAAGCAAGATTTCTGGCTCTCACAGACCTGTAACTTCTTCTATAAGAGGTCCTCTGTCCTCCACTCGTTACCTGTATTAATGGCACCTGTTTGAACTTGTTATCAGTATAAAAGACACCTGTCCACAACCTTAAACAGTCACACTCCAAACTCCATTATGGCAAAGACCAAAGAGCTGTCAAAGGACACCAGAAACAAAATTGTAGACCTGCACCAGGCTGGGAAGACTGAATCTGCAATAGGTAAGCAGCTTGGTTTGAAGAAATCAACTGTGGGAGCAATTATTAGGAAATGGAAGACATACAAGACCACTGATAATCTCCCTCGATCTGGGGCTCCACGCAAGATCTCACCCCGTGGGGTCAAAACGATCACAAGAACGGTGAGCAAAAATCCCAGAACCACACGGGGGGACCTAGTGAATGACCTGCAGAGAGCTGGGACCAAAGTAACAATGCCTACCATCAGTAACACACTACGCCGCCAGGGACTCAAATCCTGCAGTGCCAGACGTGTCCCCCTGCTAAAGCCAGTACATGTCCAGGCCCATCTGAAGTTTTCTAGGGAGCATTTGGATGATCCAGAAGAAGATTGGGAGAATGTCATATGGTCAGATGAAACCAAAATATAACTTTTTGTGTTTGGAGGACAAAGAATGCTGAGTTGCATCCAAAGAACACCATACCTACTATGAAGCATGGGAGTAGAAACATCATGCGTTGGGGCTGTTTTTCTGCAAAGGGACCAGGACGACTGATCCGTGTAGAGGAAAGAATGAATGGGGCCATGTATCGTGAGATTTTGAGGGAAAACCTCCTTCCATCAGCAAGGGCATTGAAGATGAAACGTGGCTGGGTCTTTCAGCATGACAATGTTCCCAAACACACCGCCCTTGCAACAAAGGAGTGGCTTCGTAAGAAGCATTTCAAGGTACTGGAGTGGCCTAGCCAGTCTCCAGATCTTAACCCCATAGAAAATCTTTGGAGGGAGTTGAAAGCCCGTGTTTCCCAGCAACAGCCCCAAAATATCACTGCTCTAGAGGAGATCTGCATGGAGGAATGGGCCAAAATACCAGCAACAGTGTGTGAAAACCTTGTGAAGACTTACAGAAAACGTTTGACCTCTGTCATTGCCAACAAAGGGTATATAACAAAGTGTTGAGATAAACTTTTGTTATTGACCAAATACTTATTTTCCACCATAATTTGCAAATAAATTCATTAAAAATCCTACAATGTGATTTTCTGGATTTTTTCTCTCATTTTGTCTGTCATAGTTGAAGTGTACCTATGATGAAAATTACAGGCCTCTCTCATATTTTTAAGTGGGAGAACTTGCACAATTGGTGGCTGACTAAATACTTTTTTGCCCCACTGTACATTGAGGAGAAACATTGGACTAGCAATCACCACATATCCACAGGGGACACCAATACACAGAGAAGGGGTGAGAGGATCAGAGGGTGGAGGGTGAGGATCGTGGGGTGACGGGTCATGGTGGGGGGTTGCAGCACTCACCCTGGTCCCCCTGCGAGGCCTCAGAGATGTTGACTGCCAGCTGGCTGCTGAAGGAGTTGACTCCCATCATGCCGGAGTGAGCTGCCGAGCCGCTGAGCGAGGGCAGCTGGTTGTGGCTGCGGGGGACACTGTACAGGGCCTCGGTCAAGTCCGCTGCCCGCTTCAGGATGATCTCCTGGGGGAGGGAGGGAGCGGGGAAAGGTGGAGAGAGAGTTCCATAGGTGATTGTGAGTTTAGGTCGTAAAAAAAGGTTTTGTAATGTACGGCCTCTGGCAGTGTATTTTTGGTGGGTCATTCAGATTAGATTATGGTTGGATATTGGAGTTTTCACAGATGATAGACTCAAGATAAACTACTAATTCTGATATACAGATTGTTTTTCTTTGGCTTCAAAATCCGTTAATTAATATGTGTATGATCAAAGCATTTTAAAACTCTGGGAAACTGTGTTATCTCTTTACCAAAACAATCAAATAGGAAAATACATCTGAATGTTCACTTTTTTTAGTTCATTTTTTTTGCAATAAAAATGGCTTATATGATGACATACCTGATTATTGTGGGGCATTCCATACAGGGCCTCTACTAAGTCTGCTGATCTCTTTAACAGCACTTCCTGAAACGACATCACATCGCATCTTTACTGTTGACTTCAGTTCATTTAGATTCAAACGTAATATGCTTCACAGTTACATGAAAGATTCCACACTCATCAAAACTTCTGGATCCTCTAAATTGTTGAAGGTTAGTGGTAAAATCTAGGAGAGTAGACTGTAGAAAATAAATGTTTACTGCTTTTATAAACCCACAAATCTAAACCTAAAACATGATCTAAGCAATAATCAAATATTCCATGTTTTCTGAGGGTTTAAATCACTGTGAAAACTACGAAATAGCTTTCTGCAAGTGTTGGACCTAGGTTATAGGAGTTGGGGTGATAAAACGAGGAAAACACTCAAATGTAATCATTGTTTGACAGAGTACAAGTCAGAGATGAGCTTTAATGGCACAGCCTACGTGTGATAAACAACCGTAAGTAAGCAGCTGTCTGCATCTCATTTTCATCACCCCCCCTTTTCTCTCTCTCTCTCACACACACACACACACACACACACACACACACACACACACACACACACACACACACACACACACACACACACACACACACACACACACACACACACACACACACACACACACACACACACACATACACTATATATACAAGAGTATGTGGACACTCCTTCAAATTAGTGGATTTGGCTATTTCAGCCACACCCGTTGCTGACAGGTGTATAAAATCGAGCGCACAGCCATGCAATCTCCATAGACACACATTGGCAATAGAATGGCCTTACGGAAGAGCTCAGTAACTTTCAAGTGGCTCCGTCATAGGATGCCACCTTTTCAACAAGTCAGTTCGTCGACCTGCTTGAGCTGCCCCAGTCAGGTGTAAGTGCTGTTATTGTGAAGTGGAAATGTCTAGGAGCAACAACAGCTCAGCCGCGAAGTGGTAGGCCACACAAGCTTACAGAATGGGACTGCCGAATGCTGAAGCTCCTAAAAATCGCCTGTCCTAGGATGCAACACTCACTACTGAGTTCCAAATTGTCTCTGGAAGCAACGCCAGCACAAGAACTGTTCGTCGGGAGCATCATGAAATGGGTTTCCATGACCAAGCACCCACACACAAGCCTATGATCACCATGCGCAATGCCAAGCATCGGCTGGAGTGGTGTAAAGCTCGCAGCCATTGATGAATCACGCTTCACTTCGTCTGTCAGTCTGACGGACGAATCTGGATTTGGCGGATGCCAGGAGAACGCTAACTGCCAAAATTCATAGTGCCAACTGTAACGTTTGGTGGAGGAAGAATAATGGTCTGGGGCTGTTTTTTATTGTTCGGGCTAGGCCCCTTAGTTTAAGTGAACTACAGCATACAATGACATTCTAGATTATTCTGTGCTTCCAACTTTGGGGCAACAGTTTAGGGAAGGCCCTTTCCTGTTTCAGCATGACAATGCCCCAGTGCACAAAGCGAGGTCCATACAGAAATGGTTTGTCGAGATCGGTGTGGAAAAACTTGACAGACCTGCACAGAGCCCTAACCTCAACCCCATCAAACACCTTTGGGGCAAATTGGAACACCGACTGCGAGCCAGGCCTAATTGTCCAACATCAGTGCCTGACCTCAGTAATGATCTTTTGGCTGAGTGGAAGTAAGTCCCCGCAGCAATGTTCCAACATTTAGTGGAAAGCCTTCCCAGAAGAGTGGAGGCTGTTATAGCAGCAAAGTCGGAACCAGCTCCATATTAATGCCCATGATTTTGGAATGAGATATTCGATGAGCAGGCGTCCACATACTTTTGGCCATATAGTGTACTAACACATTCTCCCAGTCAGACGTCTTGTATTGAGCCCCACAACTCCCTTTTCGAGCGCTCATGTCTCTGCTTGTAGGGGGTGGACTTTTTGTCACAGCACTAAACAATAGCAAATTGTCATGATCAGAGTGCATCTTCGCCAGCCTCTAATCAAAATGGCTGCCAGTGCACCCTGGGGGGAGAGGGGGAGCTGGGAGGGAGCAGCCTGAGGTGGTGGGAACCTATTAACACTTCAGACTGCCTTCGGTGTTTCCGATCCGCCACTTTAGACCCAGGCTTATTAGAGCCACATTGCATGAAATTTGTTGAATTTCCCCTGTCTAATTCACCCCTCCCTCCTGCTCTCTCTCTCTCCCTCTCATTCACCCCCCTCCTCCATTGTCCCTGGGCTGTTTCCCACTCAGAGGAGGAAGCGTCCAATCTCTCCCCAGTAACGCAGTGGGTCGCTGTGGCAATGGCTCTTAATAACAATAACAGGCCTGATAAATAAATATTGTGTGGTGGAGGAGGAGTCGCTGACACTCGCCGGGGCTAAATGGGGGGACAAACTCTCACACACAGGCATATTCAAACAGCCCAGTATCCTTTCACAGGAAGAATGAGAGGAGAGGAGAGGAGAGGAGAGGAGAAAGGGACGAGACATCACAACACGACACAACACGAGAGCGGAAAGGAGACGTGACGTAAGGAGGACAGAGAAGAGGAGTGGGTGAGGTGGGGAGAGGAGAGGAGAGGAAAGGAGACGTGACGTAAGGAGGACAGAGAAGAGGAGTGGGTGAGGTGGGGAGAGCTGGGTTGGTTGTTGTTTCCAGGGCTCTGGGGATGAGAGCTGGTGTTGTGGGAGCCTCTGCTGGAGGTCTCTGGGGTATTACAATGAGGAGGGGCCTCTGTCTGCCTGTCTGGAGCCTGATTGGTTCCTACAACACATCGAGCCTTTTCCTTGTGTAAAAACAAAAGTTAAAAAACGCTGTCAAACGAAATGTGCAGTGCTGTGGTGAACATGGCCAGGAATAACTTTTTTTCTTATCATATAATCATTTAACTATTCCCTCTAACCATTAGCCCTGTGTTCACTGTTTGACAGTGGAAGAGTGTGTGAGGATGCTCTTCTCCCTTTCTGTCCCCCATTTCCCACGACAAAACATGACCTCAGGAAAAAGGATCCAAGTAAAGTCGAATCAGTCTGAGGAATTACCATCTGTCCAGATGGGCAGGCCTGAGATACAGAGTGAGGAAGGGGTGTGTGAGTTTTTGATAACTTCATGGATTCTCTTCTGAATATATACATCAATGGAAATTAGATTCACTAATATACTGGTTGGTTTTATTTTTTCTATGTGGACATGTTTTAAATAAAGAGCATGCGTGAGCGTGTGTGTGTGTGTGTGTGTGTGTGTGTTCATACATGTGCCTGTGTGTGAGAGTGTACCTTAGTAGAGTTTCACATCTATCTGAGATCCACCACGCCAGACTGCCCTTCCTCTGTGCCCACCTGCCCACCTCAACACTCCTACTAACCCCACAGCTATCCTGCAGACACACACCCACCTGCCCACCTCAACCTCCTATTCTGCAGGCGCACAGTCACACAGTCACACAGACACCACAGCACTCTTACTGACCCCACAGCTATCCTGCAGACACACACCCACCTGCCCACCTCAACACTCCTATTCTGCAGGCACACAGTCACACAGACACCGCAACATTCTTACTGACCCCACAGCTATCCTGCAGACAGACAGACAGACACCCCAACACTCCTACTGACCCCACAGCTATCCTGCAGACAGACAGACACCCCAACAGTCCTACTGACCCCACAGCTATCCTGCAGACAGACAGACACCCCAACAGTCCTACTGACCCCACAGCTATCCTGCAGACAGATAGACACCCCAACACTCCTTCTGACCCCACAGCTATCCTGCAGGCACACAGACACACAGTCACACAGATACACAGTCACACAGACACCACCACCCCCACCGCAAAAAAAGCAATAGAGCTCTCGTCAATCTCCACCCCACCCCCAGCTCTACACCCAAACCCTGTCCCCTGTCCCTATCCACTGAGAGAGGGCACAATCTGTCACACCTTGGCACTGCCAACCGCTATACCCCCATGAGGAGTGTATCTCGGACCCCTCCTCCCCTCCTCTCATCCTCTTTCCTCTTATCGTCTCTCCTCTCCTCTCCCCCTCTGGCATGTGCTCGCTTCATTAATCTCCATTATAAAACAGAAGTTAGTTAATGTCTCTGAGGCTTGGCGGCTGCAACACCCTGCCTGCCACAGGGATCTTTGGCAACCCCCTCCCGCCCGATGCCTCAAACCCACACACATAGAGACACACACACACATTCCTGCCTCTACACACTGGTGTGTGTGTGTTTGCCACAGTCGGTCTCTCCTTTTTTCATTAGGCAATGACAGACACAACAGCCTTCTCAAGGTAACGACACCTTCGAGGCCTTACTGCTCGTTGGTGCTACTCTGCTTCGGTTTGCGTGTTTTTTGTATGTTTTTGTGTGTGTGTGTGTGTGTGTGTGTGTGTGTGTGTGTGTGTGTGTGTGTGTGTGTGTGTGTGTGTGTGTGTGTGTGTGTGTGTGTGTGTGTGTGTGTGTGTGTGTGTGTGTGTGTGTGTGTGTGTGTGTGCGTGCGTGCGATCAATTGTTTGAAGTGTGTGGCCAGTTTCTGATGCTAAGAACAACCCCCTAAATAACCCCAATCTTGAAAACAAATGCAAAGAAAAGACTCTTGGAGGACATTCTCCAGAGTATTATCGCAGAATAAATGAAGCACTTCGTTATGTACAGAAATTCCTCAGCTCACTAATCTACAATGGATTTAGCTAATTAAATCCAGACAATAACAACAATTAGATAACCAACTAAGAACAGGCTGCCTGTTCTGAGAACCTTTAGATAACCAATTAAGAACAGGCTGCCTGTTCTGAGAACCTTTAGATGACCAATTAAGAACAGGCCATCTGTTCTGAGAACCTTTAGATAACCAACTAAGAACAGGCCATCTGTTCTGAGAACCTTTAGATAACCAACTAAGAACAGGCCATCTGTTCTGAGAACCTTTAGATAACCAACTAAGAACAGGCCATCTGTTCTGAGAACCTAATTCCATGTCATGTTACTTGACTTGGACCATTGAAAATACATCACAGAATTTGTGACATAACAGTGAGGGTTATCTATGCCTAGGTCTTGTGGTCCTGTAGCTCTTTGGGACGGGGGTGGGAGGCATGTGTGCGGACGTGAGAGATGGGCCTTGCACTGCCTTGTTGTGAACCACACACACATACACCCACACACACACACACACATATCCACATTCACACTCATAACCCCCCCCTCCCTTACACACACATACACCCCACCCTCCCAACACCCATATACCCACACATGCACACACACCCCTCCCTATAGCGACGAGGAGAGACAACGCCATTGGATTCCTGTCAGCGCAAGTGCCGGCAATCAGAGCGCGGTGCTTTAACGCCGCTGAAAGCTCAGCCCCAATCAATACGGTAATGCACTGCCTCCCAGTTATCATCATAATCTCTTATCACTGGCCCACACCTCTGAGGGGAGAGAGGGGGATGGAGGGAGGGATGGAAGGATGCAGGGATAGAGGGATGGAGAGATAGAGTGGGATGGATGGAGGGATAGAGGGATGGAGGGATGGTGGGAGAGAAGCAGCGTGATGGCTCATTCAATAATCACCTTAGCCAATGATCTGAAGGATTGAGGAGATGAAGATACTACAGTCGTTTCAATGGTGTGTAAAATGCTGGTTTATAGTGCTAGTACAAAGTGTGAGTGTCACTTGAATTCAATATAAGTGTAGTATCTTGATTCTTGAAATTACCCATTTGCAATATGAATAAACATCAAACATGGAATATGCAAGGGTGGAAAGATTCCCTACATACTCTAGTAGAGAGAGAGAGAGAGAGAGAGAGCACCTCACCTCCATGAAGGGGGAAGGAGAGGGGACTTGACGGAGGACAGGAGGGAAAGAAAGGAGAATTCTCTCCTCCATCCTCAATGGGTCAACTGCCAGGACGGGATGAGAAGTTGGCCCTACAAGAGACTCCCTCCCTATGTGTGAGCAGGAAGAGTCTGTTCCCAGCCTCTATCCTGGAAGCCTCGACACTGATGTCTTTAAAGCCCTTTCTACCTTACACCGGGGGGAAAACAGGTTTTAGCTAGTGTATGTCTCTCTTTTATGACTTCAGACAGAGGTGGAAATCATTTCATCCACCATGCTCCATGCTCTCATCTGTATCCAGGCCAAGAGGGAAAGGCACATACAGTATTCTGGAGCGACAGACCACACATCTAGAGAGTGAACGTCTCTTTAGGGTACTTCAGAGCTCCAGGTGGAATAACTCACAAGAAGAACGATATGAAAGAGTAGGAATTATAGAATATCCTAAACTGACTGGGGTCATCTTCAAGTCAAGTCGATTGAGGAAATCGAGTTTGAAAATGCCTGTCATTTTCTATGAGGATTTTTTTCTCTCCAATTCATGACTTGGGGCAGCAGGTAGCCTAGTAGTTAGAGTGTTGGGCCAGTAACCAAAAGGTTGCTAGATCGAATCCACAAGTTGCCAAGGTAAAACTCTGTTGTTCTGCCCCTGAACAAGGCAGTTAACCTACTGTTCCTAGGCCGTCATTGAAAATAAGAATTTGTTCTTCACTGACACACCTGAACTTCTGTATCTATAAATTGAATTACAATTAATAATCTATCAACTGGAAACCCAGCCTATGTCACTTCCTCTCAGGGCTACTTTTAATGTGCAGTACTATATAACATTTTAGTGACAATACAAAATAGTATTTCTCTCAAGGAATTGTATGTCTTTACTACTACAGAAAGACATTAATAAGTTCCTTTTTCATGTGAAAATGTTATGGAATGTGCCTTTATCATACTGCAAATAACTGCATCCTACTTATCAAACATTGGACTGAACATGAGCAAAATCTCTCCCGTAACTCTTCTACCCATCTCACCTAACCCAACCCCCTGAGCCCCAGCCCGTGCCCCTAGCCCCCAACGCCCCAGTCCTCCTTGCGTCTGCCAGACATATTCCACCTATTTTCTTCCACTGCTTTCCAGGAGCTCAATTATGGGAGGATGGCTCCCTGGTTCCAGAGGTTCCCGGAGAGAAGGGATCAGCAGACCCGGGAGAAGAAGCCTTCCGACAGGTCCCTTAACAATGATAAATCACCCTTTGCCTGGCTATGCACAGTCGTCCCACAGCCACCTAGCTGCAACACAAAAGGAGCGCTACCTCTAGCTATCTCTAGCTATCTCTAGCTACCCCCCCCAGACGATCCCACAGGTGAAGAAGCCGGATGTGGAGGTCCTGCGCTGGCGTGGTTACATGTGGTCTGCGGTTGTGATGCCGGTTGGATGTCCTGCCAAATTCTCTAAAACAACGTTGGAGGCAGCGTATGGTAGAGAAATTAACATTCAATGGTCTGGCAACCACTCTGGTGAACTGCACGCTCTGCCAATTGCATGCTCCCTCAAAACTTGAGAAATCTGTGGCATTGTGTTGTGTGACAAAACTGCTATTGTCCCCAGCACAAGGTGCACCTGTGTAATGATCATGCTGTTTAATGAGCTTCTTGATATGCCACACCTGTCAAGTAGATGGATTATATTGGCAAAGGAGAAATGCTCACTAACAAGGATGTAAACAAATTTGTGCACAAATTTTGAGATAAATAAGCTATTTGTGCATATGGAACATTTCTGGGATTTTTTATTTCAACTCATGAAACCAACACTTTACATGTTGCGTTTATATTTTTGTTCAGTGTAGATTAGAGCACAAACTAACAGCTCAGGTCCTGGACTAGATATAGGGAATGCAGGCTTTTGTTACAGACCAGCACTAACATTGCATTGAATATAATTGCCCCATTAACCCTGGCAGTTGATTCAGATGTAATGGCCAAACAGGCGGCAAACACATCTAGACAAGACAGCAAAATCTTCACCTTGGTTAGGTTTTTAGCTCAGTCTCCATTTGTTTGTCTGCTCTGTATCAAAACAGGCCTCCCGTAAGGCCGTATCTTAGGAAAATAGGCCCTCCACATGTAGGAACGCATCACCATCCAGGTGTCTATTTAAGAGGATTCATAGGCCGTTAAACTTGCCGTGACCTGGGAATGGGTCTTCTACCGCAAAGATCCTGGACCTCGCAAATATGCTGCTGCCTCCCATGCTGAGCAATGAGGGAAGGCTAGAGCTTAAACCACATATCCTCCATAGATCTGGATGGGGAAGTGTCTGCTTGCAGCCAAGGCAGACTGGAAATGAAATTAGAGGCGAACTGATCCAGCCCCAGCCTCCGAGGTCATCAGTGACCAGTTGGCCATGCTTTAGCCCCGGTCTGCTCTGTCTGTCTATCACTGGGGCTAGGGTTCCAGCTCTGGGACCGGCTCGTTGGAGAAGTACGACTGCCAACCTCCTAATCTAATCACTCAAATGGGGTTTCTCAGCTACAAAGGAAAACATCAAAAACCAACAGCCAGTGTTTTCCCCTATCATTATTTACATGGAATCCCACTTATTCCCACCCTTCTAGACTTGCTCTGTTGCTTCCTGCTTAAAGAAAATGACTTCAATTTGACTTCAATTGGTTCCAATAGCAAGTGTTAGTGCCTATTGCCTCAATGTAGCTTGGGGTAGCTTTGCTCTCTGCCTAAGAGACTCTACAAATGGTCCTGACCAACCTTTCCATCCTTCAAGAAAAGCAAAGGAGAGAGGATAACAAAGGGATGAAATGTCAGCGTTACTGTTCCAGAGTGGCCGTGTGAGTCTTTCCTGACAAGCCACATTGGGTGAGAACAATGAGGTACTTCACGAATAGCAAGCTTTTCCGTGTTAGTCTGGTTGTTATTTCCTTCTGTCTAAAATGTCGAGAAAGCTAGCGGCTGAAGAGAAGACGGAGGAAAATCTATACGCTTATTGAGTTTTCTTTTGAATAAATAAATATATAACGGCTGATAGGGACATTCTCCCTCCGCCACAAATCAGGGCATGAAAGGGGCCAGACAATATATGCTCGCTAATAGTATCAATTTACAAATAAACTGGTTTTTTGGTGACTGGATCTCAGATGTCAGATTTTGATAAATGGTTTCAATTTGGCAGCTGTTTTAGACTGTCAGGCCCCATCTGATCGTATCCCTCTTACAGCAGTTCCCTGCCCAAAACAATCTCACTCATTTAGTGGTGCCCCTTTTTAGGGGGAAAATAATCTTTTCATACTAACCAGGCGGCAAACCGCCCAGGGCACCTGACGGCTGCCTGTGTTCTTGGCCCTGCCTAATGTGTGTGTGCTTGTGTGCGTGTGTGCTTGCGTGCGTCTATACTGAGTTTACAAAACATTAGGAACACCTTCCAAATATTGAGTTGCACCCCCTTTTGCCCTCAGAACAGCCTCAATTCGTCAGTACTTGGACTTTACAAGGTATCGAAAACATTCCACAAGGATGCTGGCCCATGTTGACTCCAATGCTTCCCACTTTTGTGTCAAGTTGACTGGATGTCCTTTGGGTGGTGGGCCGTTCTTGATACACACGGGAAACTGTTGAGAGTGAAAAACCCAGCAGCTCTGCAGTACTTGACACACTCAAACCGGTGCCCCTGGCACCTACTACCATACCCCATTCAAAGGCACTTAAATATTTTGTCTTGCCTATTCACCCTCTGAATGGCACACATTCACAATCCATGTCTCAATTGTCTCAAGGCTTAAAAATCCTTCTTCAACCTGTCTCCAACCCTTAATCTAGACCGATTGAAGTGAATATAACAGGTTACATCAATAAGGGATCATAGCTTTCACCTGGATTCACCTGGTCAGTCTATGACATGTTTTGTACACTCAGTTTATGTGTCTACACATATGCATGGAATGAAGATATATTTGTATAAGCAGTGACTTTGCATCTGCATGTTTGTTACTACCTCAAACCTAAAAATAACAAGACCAGAAACACTGTCTCAAACTCTACAACACCAATACAACATCATATAAACACCTGTTTCCAATTGTACAAGTTATTAGAACAATGTGCCCCTTGGCATCGGAGTATGTTCCAAAGGCCAGGTCCATATTGAGTGGAACAAATTAATCCAATCTAACATATCTGGTTTGCCCTCTATAAACTCAGATATTTGGCAGTCCGAAGTCTATATGGTCTGGGTGGTCTTTGGAGTAACAACAGGGGATGATGTACTCCTTGGTGTCCTCTGAGGCGTATCACTGACCTTAGGTAACCTCTCGGGATCTCCTGGGTGTCTGGGGATGACTTTCTGTAGCCTCTGGAAGCCGTAGTCGATGGTAGGCTCATTCAAGGCTGGAAAGAGAGAGAATTATCATGGTTAGAATATTGCTGAGTGATATCTCTACAAACCAAATGGAGTGGCTCAAACATACATTGCTCTTCTATAGCTTCCAATAGCACATTTTAATCGTGTTTTTCTTTTATATTTGTACATCTGTTTGCCTATGTAGACCTTCTGAAGGCCTTATGTCACATTCTAGAGTAGCATATCTCCCCTGCCTGGCTGTCCTGCCCTGATACAGGAGCTCTACAATGGCCTTGTGTCAGCCCATCTCTTCCCCCACCGGCATGTCTCCCTCTTTATTCTACTGCTGTTTATTAAGCATGAGACCTTCTACTCAACCTGTCCCAGTCACTCACCCTTTCACAGAGCATTCCTAACTAATTCAATTGCACCGCCCTCACTCTAAGCCCCTCACATACCCCCTTTGTATTTCATTTCCCCCATTTGAAAACAACACAATCTCCGTTCCTCTCCGTTTCGATACGAAGGGGAAAAGAGAAACACCCGGAAATGAGTTAGGGAGATAGTTCTCCATAATCAAGCCCATTAATCATAAAAGGCTGTCAAATTTGACTTTGGGGACAATTTGTCAGCCTTCTTGCCCTGTAAGGATGATTGACACACCAAATGCCAGTAAGTAGAATAGCTAGTTTGCACTAATATGCATAACCGGCACTTTCATGAATAAGAATAAGGTGGCAGCAGCAGCGCAGGGTCTTTTCAAAGGCCCGCTGCTGTTTGTTGCGAGCGGCAAATAGATGTTATTACCATTATAACAATATTTGTTTTCTTTCCTCAGGAATGGGCACCCGCGAGCTGCTAAATCAAATTTGTTGGAGGCCCGTTTCACACCAAGGGAAGGAGAAAAGGGCTTTCAGGCTGGGGCTGGGTGGGGATGTTATCTGAAGGGTGACGGAGCCTACACGTTCACTCTCCACACAGACTGCCATTTTGAATCTCTGCCCCTGGCCCCTGAGAGGCCTGGAATGGATTACTCTCTCATGGACGATTTCTCCCTTGTTGGGATGAAGAGGGGATAGTCTACTTTGAAACCAAACGGATGTCTTTGGATAATAAGGTATTCCTAAGGCCTTGTCAGAGCGTTAAGGCAGAGTATTGGGAAAGGGAATTTCAACACAAACAGGGAGAATTCTAAAAACAGCCATCTACCAAGAGAGTAGGACAAGTGAGAGAAGGAATGGACACACACAGGAAGAGGGAGGGAGGGAGGGAGGGGGAGGGGGAGGGAGGGAGGGAGGGAGAAAGAGAATCTCATCTCGCCGGGGAGACTGGAGGGTAGTGGAGCAGACGTCTCTCCCTCTACTGCCCCTCAGAAATTAAGACCATTACTTCCCCTTATTAAAATCCCCTAGCACTTTGACCCCAGCGCCCCATTGGCTGCCTGTAGGCCCCTGTCCTCTCAGCCAATCGATACGGCTGCCTTCTTGCAAAGAGCCTGAGTAATTGGAGAGCGCCGACGCGCTGCGCGAACCCTGACCCCCTACGCATTACATACCCCATATGAAGATAGATTGCCTGATTTAGTGTAAACATATGCTGCAATTCCAGCCATCAGTGCCACTTTCTCCATCGTAATTTGTATTGATTTTTTTTTCCCAGCCATCTTCGTGTCTTTGCGGTGTCTGACGTTTGGATTTTTTCAAAGGGGAAAGATAATGCAGTTCGGTGGGAAGAGGAGGCGAGAATACGAGTGAGGGAGAGAGAGGGAGAAAGAGAGAGATAGAGGGGTCGGCGAGGTGCGAGGTATCATTTTTTATTTATTTAACCATCCAATTATTGCCCTCGATTTCTCCCTCCATGAAAGTGATCAAACAGTCGACTGGGGTCTCACTAAACAGAGCGTTGTTATTAGGTGACCACTCGACTGGGACAAAAGGGAGGGAGAGGGTGAATGGGATTTCCACTAACACACTCAACCAAGGCTGAGAGGAGTGGTGGTGAAACATGATCCCAGATCACACAACAGCACTAGGTACAGTAGATAGCACTAGGTGATAGCACTAGGTAGATAGCACTATGCAGATAGCAGTAGGTAGATAGCACTAGGTATAGTAGATAGCACTAGGTATAGTAGATAGCACTAGGTAGATAGCACTAGGTAGATAGCACTAGGTAGATAGCACTGGGTAGATAGCACTGGGTACAGCAGATAGCACTAGGTAGATAGCACTAGGTAGATAGCACTAGGTACAGTAGATAGCACTAGGCAGATTGCACTAGGCAGATAGCACTAGGTAGATAGCACTAGGCAGATAGCACTAGGTAAATAGCACTAGGCAGATAGCACTAGGCAGATAGCACTAGGCAGATAGCACTAGGTAAATAGCACTCGGCAGATAGCACTTGGCAGATAGCACTAGGTAAATAGCACTAGGCAGATAGCACTAGGTAGATAGTACTAGGTAGATAGCGCTAGGTAGATAGCACTAGGCAGATAGCACTAGGCAGATAGCACTAGGTAAATAGTACTAGGCAGATAGCACTAGGCAGATAGCACTTGGCAGATAGCACTAGGTAAATAGCACTAGGCAGATAGCACTAGGCAGATAGCACTAGGCAGTTAGCACTAGGTAAATAGTACCAGGCAGATAGCACTAGGGAGTTAGCACTAGGCAGATAGCACTAGGTAAATAGTACTAGGCAGATAGCACTAGGCAGATAGCACTAGGTAGATAGCACTAGGTAAATAGTACTAGGCAGATAGCACTAGGCAGATAGCACTAGGTAGATAGCACTAGGCAGATAGCACTAGGCAGATAGCACTAGGTAGATAGCACTAGGCAGATAGCACTAGGTAAATAGCACTAGGCAGATAGCACTAGGCAGATAGCACTAGGTAAATAGCACTAGGCAGATAGCACTAGGCAGATAGCACTAGGTAGATAGCACTAGGTAAATAGCACTAGGCAGATAGCACTAGGCAGATAGCACTAGGCAGATAGCACTAGGTAGATAGCACTAGGCAGATAGCACTAGGTAGATAGCACTAGGCAGATAGCACTAGGCAGATAGCACTAGGCAGATAGCACTAGGTAGATAGCACTAGGTAAATAGCACTAGGCAGATAGCACTAGGCAGATAGCACTAGGCAGATAGCACTAGGTAAATAGCACTAGGCAGATAGCACTAGGTAGATAGCACTAGGCAGATAGCACTAGGTAGATAGCACTAGGCAGATAGCACTAGGCAGATAGCACTAGGTAAATAGCACTAGGTAGATAGCACTAGGCAGATAGCACTAGGCAGATAGCACTAGGTAGATAGCACTAGGCAGATAGCACTAGGCAGATAGCACTAGGTAGATAACACTAGGCAGATATCACTAGGTAAATAGCACTAGGCAGATAGCACTAGGCAGATAGCACTAGGCAGATAGTGCTGGTGACAGCAGAACACTATACAAGTCAGACAGAAGTTTTTGGGTTAAGTAGAATAATCTAGTCTAAATTGGAGGCTTTTAAATCAGCAGATGCTACATACATTTTGGGATTTATAAATGAATGATATGTAAGCATTGATTCTTGAAGAATGTAACTTAGAAATGCCTCATAAGCTTAGTTCAACTGTCGTACCCCATCAGATCTAACATATAACCTTGTTTTATGCCAATGTTTGTAAACAGAGTAAATGTAAACAAACACTATATAGCCTCATAACATGGTTCAAATTCTAAATTTGATATAATGGATGGTCAGTCCTTGCATCCATAGCTCTGTCAGAGCGATTACATTTCTCTAGCCGCATCCCTCAGCTTTTAACCAAACCAAAGGGGGGGATGCTATATATATATATATGCTATCTGCTATATTCATGAATTGGCATTAGGCATGATAATGTTCATTTGATCATCACCTGTCATGTCTTCTACCTTCATACTCTGACATCGTTCTGACAAAATGGAGGCTGCTGAATGAAGGACAGCTCAAAATAATGGCTTGAATGGAGCAAATGGAATGGCAACAAACAACTAGAAACCATATGTTTGATGTATGTGATACCATTTCACTGATTCTGCTCCCGCCATTACCACAAGCCTGTTCTCCCCGATTAAGCTGCCACCAATCTCCTGTGTTCTGACGTCACTATATGCAAAACGCCACTTTTGTTTGTTGGGAGTATTGTTGCAAGTTGCAAAGCCTTATTTTGAATACAAACAGTGTAGCTATTCCCTCCGCAAGGCAATAAAACAAGCTAAGCGTCAGTATAGAGACAAAGTAGAGTCGCAATTCAACGGCTCAGATTTGAGACGTATGTGGCAGGGTCTACAGTCAATCACGGATTACAAAAAGAAAACCAGCCCTGTCGCGAACACAGATGTCTTGCTCCCAGACAAACTATGCCAACGTGAGTAAAACATTTAAACATGTTAACCGACGCAAGGCTGCCAGCCCAGACGGCATTCCTGGTCGCGTCCTCAGAGCATGCGCAGACCAGCTGGCTGGTGTGTTTACGGACATATTCAATCAATCCCTGTCCCAGTCGGCTGTTCCCACATGCTTCAAGAGGGCCACCATTGTTCCTGTTTCCAAGAAAGCTAAGGTAACTGAGCTAAATGACTATCACCCCGTAGCACTCCCCTCTGTCATCATGAAGTGCTTTGAGAGACTAGTCAAGGATCATATCACCTCCACCCTTCCTGACACCCTAGACCTACTCCAATTTGCTTACCTGCCCAATAGGTCCACAGACGACGCAATTTCAATCACACTGCACTCTGCCCTAACCCATCTGGACAAGAGGAATACCTATGTAAGAATGCTGTTCATCGATTACAGCTCAGCATTTAACACCATAGTACCCTCCAAACTCGTCATTAAGCTCGAGACCCTGAGTCTCGACCCCGCCCTGTGCAACTGGGTCCTGGACTTTCTGACGGGCCGCCCCCAGGTGGTGAGGGTAGGAAACAACACCTCCACCCCGCTGATCCTCAACACTGGGGCCCCACAAGGGTGCGTTCTCAGCCCTATCATGTACTCCCTGTTCACCCATGACTGCGTAGCCATGCACGCCTCCAACTCAATCATCAAGTTTGCAGATGACACTACAGTGGTAGGCTTGATTACCAACAATGACGAAATGGCCTACAGGGAGGAGGTGAGGGCCCTCGGAGTGTGGTGTCAGGAAAATAACCTCACACTCAATGTCAACAAAACAAAGGAGATGAAACAGCAGAGGAAACAGCAGAGGGAGCAGCCCCCTTTCCACATCGACGGGACAGTAGTGGAGAAGGTGGAAAGATTTAAGTTCCTCGGCATACACATCACGGACAAACTGAAATGGTCCACCCACACAGACAGCGTGGTGGAGAAGGCGCAACAGTGCCTCTTCAACCTCAGGAGGCTGAAGAAATTTAGCTTGTCACTCACTCACACAAGCTTTTACAGATGCACAATCGAGAGCATCCTGTCGCTATCTTCCAGAAGGTGAGGTCAGTACAGGTGCATCAAAGCTGGGACCGAGAGAGTGAAAAACAGCTTCTATCTCAAGGCCATCAGACTGTTAAACAGCCATCACTAACATTGAGTGGCTGCTGCCAACATACTGACTCAAATCTCTAGCCACTTTAATAATTACAAATTGGATGTAATAAATGTATCACTAGTCACTTTAAACAATGCCACTTTATATACAGCATTTCAAGGTCCTGGATTTGCCTAGCCAGTCTCCAGATCTCAACCCCATAGAAAATCTTTGGAGGGAGTTGAAAGCCCGTGTTGCCCAGCAACATCCCCAAAACATCACTGCTCTAGAGGAGATCTGCATGGAGGAATGGGCCAAAATACCAGCAACAGTGTGTGAAAACCTTGTGAAGACTTACAGAAGACTTGTGAAGACTCTGTCATTGCCAACAAAGGGTATATAACAAAGTATTGAGATAAACTATTGTTATTGACCAAATACTTATTTTCCACCATAATTTGCAAATAAATTTATTAAAAATCCTACAATGTGATTTTCTGGATTTCTTTTCTAATTTTGTCTGTCATAGTTGAAGTGAACCTATGATGAAAATTATAGGCCTCTCTCATCTTTTTAAGTGGGAGAACTTGCACAATTAGTGGCTGACTAAATACTTTTTTGCCCCACTGTAATGTTTACATACCCTACATTACTCATCTCATATGTATATACTGTACTCTATACCATCTACTGCATCTTGCCTATGCTGTTTAGCCATCTCTCATCTATATATTTATATGTACATATTCTTATTCATTCCTTTACACTTGTGTGTGTATAAGGTAGTTGTTGTGAAATTGTTAGATTACTTGTTAGATATTACTGCACGGTTGGAACTAGAAGCACAAGCATTTCGCTACACTTGCATTAACATCCGCTAACCATGTGTATGTGACCAATACAATTTGATTTGATTTGATTTGCGAAAGAAATTCCCATTTTATCTTAAAAGTGTAATATATCATCTTTCAATCCATGTGACAAACCTCCACACATTGAGCCAGATGTCCTAACCTATTTCTAGAGGTTTAGGAGGAGGATACCTAAAGCTCCCTCAAAATCAATTCCCATGTTGCTCTCTGTCTTATTTCAAACAGCTCTGCTTTCCAAAGGACCCAAACGACTTCAGTTGGCAGGAGCAAGAGGTTCATTCAGAGTTAAAACAGTGTACCTCTACAAGGTCAGCGTGATCAGAGGGGATGCTCACCTAAACCCCCCCCGAACCTAACAAATATGGAAAACATGGTAAAGTAAAACTGGGCCAATATTCTTAAATACCTTCCTTTCCTTTGCTGCTACTGGGGTATTGGATAGGTGTTCAACTACAGAACTTTCACTAATAAAGTCCTTTCAGATTGGTCGTCTAGAATAGGAAGTCAGTTAATATTATTGGAACGTAGCCATTGTCTCACTGCTCTTTTACAATCAGTCTCACGGGTGGTAGGGACTAAGGCTCCCAAGCTTTAAAACGTTTGCATGCTCAAATGGGGCCTTGGCAGAATATATATTATATACATTCATTCAGCATATGTTTACATCCTCATTCTCCAACGTGTTTACATCTATTTATGTGCTTTTCCTCACCGCCGCTGCCCTTCCTAACACTTAAGTGGCTTCTGCTTTTCTACTTGGCTTCTAGCTGATTCTGTACATATTTACCAGATATTGCTGATGGATGGAATATGCACTTTGGGAGTCCTTTTTCTTCATCTTGCACAGTCATGTCCCCGATGAGGATCATCCCGAAACCCATAAATCTCCACTATCCTCCTCCACCACACTCAGCTCATAGGCTCTCCGTGAATTGTCCTTCATTGCACTTATCATTTCAAATTCCATATGAAATATACCATCAAGTCCCAAGCCCACGTCCAACGCCCGACTGACAGAGCTTAATCTTTATTCATGTTATGCGTCATCGCTGTGTCTACAGGTGTGTGTATCAGATCATTTTCTCCCTTCCTTCTTGGGGAAGAAATTGTCAGACGCACAACAGTGTGAGCAGAAGGACTCATCTGACTCTGCTATGTGTAGCCTGCTGGGGGTTGTGTAGCCTGCTGGGGGTTGTGTAGCCTGATGGGGGTTGTGTAGCTTGCTGGGGGTTGTGTAGCCTGATGGGGGTTGTGTAGCCTGATGGGGGTTGTGTAGACTGCTGGGGGTTGTGTAGACTGCTGGGGGTTGTGTAGCTTGCTGGGGGTTCGGTAGCTTGCTGGGGGTTGTGGAGCCTGCTGGGGGTTGTGTAGCCTGCTGGAGGTTGTGTAGCCTGCTGGGGGTTGTGGAGCCTGATGGGGGTTGTGTAGCTTGCTGGGGGTTCGGTAGCTTGCTGGGGGTTGTGGAGCCAAATGGGGGTTGTGGAGCCAAATGGGGGTTGTGTAGCCTCATGGGGGTTGTGTAGCCTGCTGGGGGTTGTGGAGCCTGCTGGGGGTTGTGGAGCCTGCTGGGGGTTGTGGAGCCTGCTGGGGGTTGTGGAGCCTGCTGGGGGTTGTGGAGCCTGCTGGGGGTTGTGGAGCCTGCTGGGGGTTGTGGAGCACCGACCTGTTGACAAGCATCTAAAGCCCACTGCTACACACAATGCACTATGCTATTGATTTACCCCTTTCATCCCTCTCTCTCGCTCCCTTTTATTTGTCCCTCATTCAAAATAAGATGAAATTGTGACACACATGCATACAAACATACAATGAAAAACATCCAGTCTGACTTGCTATACAATATTTTTTGTCAGCGTAAACAGTTGATATCCCCAAACATTTATCCACCAGCATCTACACTGCACTGTACATACTGTACAACAAACTCAATACATAGACCTATAGTACACACCATTCCCCCCCAACACACACACACACGCACACACACGCACACACACATACACACACCCATCACAGTGAAAGCATAGAAAATAAATTCAAAGCAAAAGGCTTGATCAATCACCCGGGCCCGCCACTCCAACACTCCGACCTCCCCCACCTTGCGATCGATGCTCATAGAAATTTCATGAACTTTAAACTGTGATTGACAGACAGACAGACGGGCCCCAGACAGACATGGCATACTGGCCTCTTTAAAGTGGTGAGCCACCAGGGAAGATGAAGGGGCCTCGTCCCGCCTGTTCCCTCACCAAACACACACTTTTAATTAAGACTAAAACACTTTGGCGTTATGGCAACATTTACCCAGACTGATGTACACTCTATGGCTCCTATGACCTCTACTTGCCCCTGTCTGACACCACTCCAGACCACTAAGCCCTGTCTGACACCACACTAGACTACTAACACCTCTGACACCATTCTAGACCTCTAACCTCTGCCTGACACCACACTAGACCACTGACCCCTATCTGACACCACACTAGACCACTAATCCCTGTCTGACACCACTCTAAACCACTATCCCCTGTCTGACACCACACTAAACCACTAACCCCTGTCTGACACCACACTAGACCACTAAGCCCTGTCTGACACCACACTAGACCACTAAGCCCTGTCTGACACCACACTAGACCACTAAGCCCTGTCTGACACCACACTAGACCACTAAGCCCTGTCTGACACCACACTAGACCACTAAGCCCTGTCTGACACCACACTAGACCACTAAGCCCTGTCTGACACCACACTAGACCACTAAGTTACTGGCGGAAGATTCCTTTTTTATTAGAAAGAACAGTGTTCTCCACTGAGGGAATTCTCTTCCACAGAGACATGCCACATTTCATATATTAAAGACACAGATCTGCTCTTCTCTAAGGAGGGGACTTGTGGAACAAATGTCAGATAATTTGCGTTTCTGTGGGGACATTTTAGGCTGTGACTCAAAAATAATAACTTCTCAGGTGTGTGTGGGGGGGCGTATTTCTTTGAGGCACACACTTTGCCAGCCTTGTCACTCCAGTCTAGTCAAGGCACCAAGGAGGTAATTATTCACTAGCTGATTAACATATCTCACCACTGAAGCGGATGCACACTCTAATCACAAGGGTTGCGTAATTCTCGGATCTCACAGGAGACAAGTGAGGCAACAGAAGGGAGTGGGTGTGTTTCTGTCACCTCCACTTCTCTCCATGCTCTAGAGGACAACAATCTATGTGATGTTCCTCTGCGTCTATGTGAAGAAACTACATGTTTGATCCGACTGTCGTTCACAGTGCAATACTGTAGGTATAGGGTGGGGGGTATGTATGCTCAATCATGTGGAAATCTACAGTACAACAAAATTAGGAAAAAAATTGACACATGGTTAAAAAATGTGTCTTGCTATACAGTACATGCAAGTTGATACCACACATGCTTATGCATAATTACCTCCATGTGTTGCAGTGAGAGTAATTAAACAATAAAAGTGCAGTAGTCAATTAGTCAGCTTACAGTACTTCAAAATAAATTGTCAACAGAGAAGGGAAAAGCCAACACTCCACGGTGAGGAAGTAAAATATTTTACAGAGGTTCAAAATCGACACTACGGCGAAGCTGAGGTATTACTCACTCCTTTGTTACATGTTCACAAGACCTTCAGCATTCCATATGGAATATTTTGCTAATGTGTTCCATGTGTTCAGCCTGTGTGAGAGAGAAAGAGAGAGACACACACAGAGACAGACAGACAGCCAGACAGCCAGACAGCCAGCCAGCCAGACAGACAGACAGACAGACAGACAGACAGACAGACAGACAGACAGACAGACAGACAGACAGACAGACAGATCGACAGCGACAGAGAGAGAGAGAGAGAGAGAGAGAGAGAGAGAGAGAGAGAGAGAGAGAGAGAGAAAGAGAGAGGTAGGTAGGTAGGGTGCCTGTGTGAGAGAGAAAGAGAGAGACACACACAGAGACAGACAGCCAGCCAGCCAGCCAGCCAGCCAGCCAGACAGACAGACAGACAGACAGACAGACAGACAGACAGATCGGCAGCGACAGAGAGAGAGAGAGAGAGAGAGAGAGAGAGAGAGAGAGAGAGAGAGAGAGAAAAAGAGAGGTAGGTAGGTAGGTAGGTAGGTAGGTAGGTAGGTAGGTAGGTAGGTAGGTAGGTGGGTAGCAGGTAGGCAGGCAGGCAGGCAGGTCAGGTCGGTCGGTCGGTCGGTAGGTAGGCAGGCAGGCAGGCAGGTAGGTAGGTGGGCAGGTAGGTAGGTAGGTAGGTAGGTAGGTAGGTAGGTAGGTAGGTAGGTAGGTAGGTAGGTAGGTAGGTAGGTAGGGTGCCATTGTTTTCCCCTCACAGTGATAGGAACACTGCCCAACGCCAAGGCAATATGAAAAAACAGTGACTGCCCATGCTGAAAACCTCTTAATGGTTTAGTGGTGTTTTAAAGAGCTTGAGAGGTAGTGGGCACCAGGTCTCCTTTACGCCACACAACAATCAGGTCCCAACACCAGCTCCTGCTCGCCGTCTCTGCCATTGGCTGCCATCTTTTTCCGAATAACCTCATCCAAACCAGCACCGAAACAATTGCCAAACATCAGATTAACCCAAATAAAAGTCTATGTAGCTTGAACTGGCTTCTCCCCCCACTTCAGTCTAACACCCAACCTCTGATATGCTCATAAAGAGAGTTAAACTCAGCAAAAAAAGAAATGTCCCTCTTTCAGGATCCTGTTTTTCAAAGATAATTCGTAAACATACAAATAACTTCACAGATCTTCATTGTAAAGGGTTTAAACACTGTTTCTCATGCTTGTTCAACGAACCATAAACAATTAATGAACATGCACCTGTGGAATGGTCGTTAAGACACTAACAGTTTACAGACGGTAGACAATTAAGGTCACAGTTATGAAAACTTAGGACACTAAAGAGCCTTTCCGATGACTCTGAAAAACAGCAAAAGAAAGATGTCTAGGGTCCCTGCTCATCTGGGTGAACGTGCCTTAGGCATGATGCAAGGAGGCATGAGAACTGCAGATGTGGCCAGGGCAATAAATTACAATGTCCGTACTGTGAGATGCCTAAGACAGCGCTACAGGGAGACAGGACGGACATCTGATCGTAGACCACGTGTAACAACACCTGCACAGGATCGGTACATCCGAACATCAAACCTGCGGGGCAGGTACAGGATGGCAACAACAACTGCCTGAATTACACCAGGAATGCACAATCCCTCCATCAGTGCTCAGACTGTCCGCAATAGGCTGAGAGAGGCTGGACTGAGGGCTTGTAGGCCTGTTGTAGTAAGGCAGGTCCTCACCAGACATCACCGGCAACAACGTCGCCTATGGGCACAAACCCACCATCGCTGGACCAGACAGGACTGTCAAAAAGGTTTTGTCTCACCAGGGGTGATGGTCGGATTCTCATTTATCGTGGATGGAATGAACGTTACACCGAGGCCTGTACACTGGAGCGGGATCGATTTGGAGGTGGAGGGTCTGTCATGGTCTGGGGCGGTGTGTCACAGCATCATCGGACTGAGCTTGTTGTCATTACAGGTAATCTCAACGCTATGCGTTACAGGGAAGACATCTTCCTCCCTCATGTGGTACCCTTCCTGCAGGCTTATCCTGACATGACCCTCCAGCTTGACAATGCCACCCGCCATACCGCTCGTTCTGTGCGTGATTTCCTGCAAGACAGGAATGTCAGTGTTCTGCCATGGCCAGCAAAAAGCCCAGATCTCAATCCCATTGAGCACATCTGGGAGATGTTGGATTGGAGGGTGAGGGCTATGGCCATTCCCACCAGAAATATCTGGGAACTTGCAGGTGCCTTGGTGGAAGAGTGGGGTAACATCTCACAAGAACTAGCAAATCTGGTGCAGTCCATGAGGAGGAGACTTAATGCAGCTGGTGGCCACACCAGATACTGACTGTTACTTTTGATTTTGACCCCCCCTTTGTTCAAGTACACATTATTCCATTTCTGTTAGTCACAGGTCTGTGGAACTTGTTCAGTTTATGTCTCAGTTGTTGAATCTTGTTATGTTCATACAAATATTTACACATGTTAAGTTTGCTGAAAATAAACGCAGTTGACAGTTAGAGGAAGTTTATTTTTTTGGTTTTTGAGTTTATAATGTTTTTGCTCTCATTTTTAAACTCTCCATTCCTTTGTGTTATTCTTCTTTTATTCTGCTAAGTGTGAACCATATGAACATGAACCATATGATCGCCCTTTCACTCTCTCGCTTTCTCTTTCTCTCTCTCTCTCTCTCTCTCTCTCTCTCTGTATATATATCCTTCTCAATCCCTCTTTCTCTCCTCTCTCTCTCTCTCTCTCTCTCTCTCTCTCTCTCTCTCTCTCTCTCTCTCTCTCTCTCTCTCTCTCTCTCTCCTGTCTCTCTCTCTCTCTCTCTCTCTCTCTCTCTATCATTATCTCTCCCTGTCTCCCTCTCTCTCTCTCTCTCTCTATCATTATCTCTCCCTGTCTCCCTCTCTCTCTCTCTCTCTCTCTCTCTCTCTCTCTCTCTCTCTATCATTATCTCTCCCTGTCTCCCTCTCTCTCTATTTCCCTCTTTCTCTCCCACTCTCTCTGAACGACTTTCATCACCACACAATAGGGTCACACCTCCTCTCCCTCTAGACGGATGTGTTTTGTTGTTTGAGGGATTTGGACAAGCTAAGGCTTGCCTCAACAAGTCCCAGAGGCTGCGGCCCCTAGGCTAGTGAAATAGTAGTCAAAACTCTGACTCAAACCATGCATCACTCCATGAAATGGATCCGACACAGCGCATGCGTGGGTTGTACACTACACTGCCATCCATGAATGATGATAGTCCTTCCTGTTAATATTATTTTAATCAGTTATAGTAGAGAAACACTATTACAGAAGTACAATTTCCATGGTAGTAGTAGTGGTAGTAGTTATGAAGGTAGTAGTAGTAGTAATAGTAGTAATAGTTTTTGTGGGTATCTGATCTTTGCTTTACTATTTATATGTTTGACTACTTTTACCTTTACTTCACAACATTCCTTAAGAAAATATTGTCCTTTTAACTCCATACATTTTCCTTGACACCCAAACGTACTAGTTACATTTTCAATGCTTAGCAGGACAGGAGAATGGTCCAATTCACACACTCAACCGTACATCCCTGGTCATCCCTACTGCCTCTGATACGGCAGACTCACTAAACACACATGCTTCATTTGTAAATCTATATATTAAATGGTTCCATCTGGTTTGCTTATTAATATGAGGACTTTTAAAATATTTGTACTATTACTTTTGATACTTAAGTATATCTTAAACCAAATACTTTTAGACTTTTACTCAAGTAGAATTTTACTCTGTGACTTTTACTTTTACTTGAGTTATCTTCTATTAAGGTATCTTTACTTTTACTCAAGTATGACAGTTGG